>NC_068989.1:80810385-80810606 GCF_001194135.2 Octopus bimaculoides
TTGGTGCATATATCCCATGCTCCTATTTGATGCCGTATGCTTGGTGCATATATCCCATGCTCCTATTTGATGCCTTATGCTTGGTGCATATATTCCATGCTCCTATTTGATGCTTCATGTTTGGTGCATATATTCCATGCTCCTATTTGATGCCTCATGCTTGGTGCATATATTCCATGCTCCTATTTGATGCCTCATGCTTGGTGCATATATTCCATGCT
>NC_068989.1:80810803-80816429 GCF_001194135.2 Octopus bimaculoides
TGGTGCATATATTCCATGCTCCTATTTGATGCCTCATGCTTGGTGCATATATTCCATGCTCCTATTTGATGCCTCATGCTTGGTGCATATATTCCATGCTCCTATTTGATGCCTCATGCTTCGTGCATATATCCCATGCTCCTATTTGATGCCTTATGCTTCGTGCATATATCCCATGCTCCTATTTGGTGCATATATTCTATGCTCCTATTTGATACCTTATGCTTGGTGCATACATTCTACACTCCTATTTGATGATTCATGCTTGGTGCATACATTCCACACTCCTTTTTTATGCCTCATGCTTGGAGCATACATTCCATGTTATTTGATGCCTCATACATGGTACATATATTCCACACTTTTTTTAATACCTCATGCTTAATGCATACATTCCAGGTTCCTATCTGATGCCTTATACTTCATACACCTATTTGACATTTCATGAACAGTAAGCAAAAGCTTGATACATGTTACCAAGTCATACTCATTCCCAAGTGATGGTTGGCTGTACTTAAATTAACCCAAATTAAATTTTAAATAAAATTGTAACATTCAGTCCTGGAAAATAGTATAACTTACTGCTTCTGCTTTCAGCCCAGTGTAACGAACCCTCCCAGGGCTCAGCACAAAGCACACGTTATGATATGTTCCAAGGATAAAGATTTCATTAGTGTTTTCCTTCGTGCTAAGAGAACATGCTAAAACCTGTCTTGAATTAGAATTTGTTAAATTATAATTTCATGGAATAAGATTACCGTATCATCACTATCAATGGTGAACGTGCCATAACTGTCATAATCATCAGTACTGTTATCACTATTAACAATGCCCCAGGATTGCTAAATCAATCTACAAACAGAAACAGCCTATTACACTTTCTACAGGATTGTATGCTGTTATTTTTGTTTTTACAATCTGAGTTATTTGCTAATTTAAAATTTAAATTTCTAAAGGAAAGAACCATATAGAATATCATGTTTAATTATTAATTAAGTAAATTAGAACTGACCTGCAGATAATCTTTATACGGGATGCAGGCATAATTATGTGGTAAGAAGTTTGCTTCCAAACCACATGATTCACGGTTCAGTCCTTCTGTGCTGCAATTTGGGCAAGTGTTTCTTACTATAGACTTGGGTCAACCAAAACCCAGTGTATAACATCTGCTTTTTATGCTGGCATGGGTTGGACGCTTTGACTGAGGGCTGGCAAGCCAGAAGGCTGCACCAGGCTCCAGTCTGATCTGGCAAAGTTTCTACAGCTGGATGCCCTTTGTAATGCCAACCACTCCAAGAGTGTAGTGGGTACTTTTTATGTGTCACCGGCATGAGGGCCAGTCAGGCGGTACTGGCATCGATGATGTTTGAATGGTGCTTTTTACATGCCACCAGCACAGGAGCCAGCCAGGCAGCAGCAGCAACAAACATGCTCGAATGGTGCTTTTTACATGCCAATGGCACGGAACCAGTCAGCTGGCACTAGCATTAACCACGTTCGAATGGTACTTTTTATGTGCCACTGGCACAAGAGCCAGTCAGGTGGCACTGACAACAATCACGTTCAAATGGTGCTTTTTATGTGCTACCAGCACAGGACCAGTCAGGTAGCACTCGCATCAACCACACTCAAATGGTGCTTTTTACATGCCACCGGCATGGGTTCTAATCAGGCAGTACTATCATCAGCGATGACAATGACTTCACTTGCCTCAACAGGTCTTCGCAATCGCAGTTTATTGCCCAATGATTGACAGCTACTCTTAAATGAGAACTTGAAAGAAGACCAGAAGGCATTTTATCCAACACTTAATGTTTCTGCCAATTCACCACCTTAAAAGTTGTCCCTTGTAGGATTTGAACCTAGATTGTAAAAATATGTAATTAAATACGGCAAAGTATTTTGTCCATTATTTTGCCAATCCACCACCTTAAATCACACAACTCTGTCTTAAGAAGAAAAAAGTGAAGAGACCACATGAAATAATATAGTCTATGGGTTAATGAGGACTGACCTGTGGTTATACAACACCACCAACAACAATAACAAAAACATAGTTACTATTATCATTACAAACACATTCACCACTGCAATCATCATTGTCATCATCATCATCATCATCACCACCATAGTGAGAATCTGAGATGCTACAGTATTAATACAAAGACGAAATTGAGCATGTTTATGCTTGTATGCATTTCTTAAGCATACATACACAATGTTCCTCCAATTACTTTAGACTTTATAATTGTAAATCACTGACTGTTTTCTATGTGAGTGTGTGTATTCAAACATAACTTGACTGCTCCTAATTATATTCCGCAAGAGATAAGCCATGTAGATTATAATATATTTGAGTGTGAAGAGAGCTGTGTGCATGTGTGTGTGCACTTCCACAAACAGAAACACACAAACACAAATATATGTATATACAGGTATACATATATACGGATATGTGGGTGTTTTTTCTGTCTGTTTATATAAGCATAGAAATGTAAATACATACATATATACATACATACATACATACACACATATATATTCATTCTTGGCTTGGCATGTTTTATAGGATTCTTTTATTTTTTTTTTCTTTACTAGCCAAAGAAAAGTTTCACCAAGTTATCATATATGCTCAAGCACATTTCTATACAAGGATTAGCTCACCAGAGAATTTTAACAAAGATGAAATAAAATAATTTCAGGTCAAGCTTAACCTTAACTGCTACATTGTGTGTGTGTGTGTGTACATGTAGGCCAAGTGAAATCATAGTCGTGCCCAGTGCCAATGACACTTAAAAGGTACACATGCCAGTGATATGTAAGAGACACCCAGTACACTCTTGGAGTGGTTGGCATTAGGAAAAGCATCCAGCTATAGAAACCAACCCATATTAAACTGGAACCTGGTGTGTGTGTGTATATGTTTGTGTGTCTGTGTTTGTACCCCAACCATTGATGTTGGTGTGTTTATGTCCCCGTAACTTAGAGGTTTGGCAAAAGAGACCAATAGAATAAGTACTAGGCTTACAAAGAATAAGTCCTGGGGTCGATTTGTTCAGCTAAAAAGGCAATGCTGAAGCATGGCTGCAGTCAAATGACTGAAACAAACAAAAGAATAAAACAATATATATATTTAAGTCACAATATATAGATTCAAGTAATCTGGTAGTAATCAGATTTTACACTCACCGGTAAAATTTCCACTTATTTCTTTTTTATTTCATGTATATATATATATATATATATATGCACACACACACACTCACAAGTATATTATACAGGGTGGTGCAAAAGTAGGTATGCAGTTATGAGAAAAGAAAATAAACTTGACAAGGACGTCCTATAAACCCTGGTGGAACAAAATCCCATTGTAACTGTTGAGAAACGAGCAGAAAAGCTTGAATTTGGTCAGTCAACCATTCATGGACACCTGCATGCCATCAGAAAAGTCAACAAATTGGATCAATGGGTTCCTCACAAACTTTCCATGTCTAATTGTGTGCAGGAAGTGAATGTGTGCTTTTCTTTGCTGTCACATCTCACAAATGAACCTCTTTGGGACCGAATAGTGACTGGTGATGAGAAATGGGTTCTCTATAAAAATGTCAAGCACTAAAGACAGTAAGAAACACCAGCACCTCAGGCTAAAGAAGGTCTTCACCCACGTAAAGTGTTGCTATCTGTTTGGTGGGGTATGAAAGACTTAGTCCACTTTGAACTTTTAAACCCAAACCAAATGATAACAAAGGAGATCTACTGTGAGTAGTCAGACAAGCTTAATCAGCACTAGAAGAAAAACAATCATCTTTGGTTTCAAGACAAAAGGTGTTCTTCCATCAGGAGAATGTTCGGCCACACACAGCAAGGATGACATTCCAAAGGCTGGAGCAGTTTGAATGGGAAACGATACCCTAGCCACTATATTTGCCAGGCATTACCCCCGTCTGATATAATTTATTCTGTAGTCTTCAAGATCATTTAGATGGAGAAAATATGAATTCTTCAGACAAGGTCAGAACAGTACTGGAGGAGTATTTTTCGTCACAGACAAATGAATTTTGGAAGAGATGCCTTGCAACTCTACCAGATAGATGGAAGAGCATTGTAGAAAATGAAGGAGAGTATATTTTAGATTAAAAAAGAACTTTATTTATCTTAATAAAAGAAGTATTTAAAAAATCACATTATTTATGGGATGACCCAATATTATAACATTGATGTAGTACTTACTGTATACCTACTTTTGCACCCCACTCTGTGTGTGTATATAAAGACCTTTGGCAATATGCTGTGCTTGAGAAGACCTGTCAAGCCAAGTGAAATCATAGTCATGGCTGATGCTGGTGTCACATAATTGGCATCCATGCTGGTAGCACATAAGAAGCACCTTTTGAGCTGTCATCCTCCATGTGCATCACAAACTCGTCTCTGCAGTCTTCTCTCTTGCACACAACATCTGATTCTTCTTCTCTCCAGATTTTCTAACAGGCCATTTGTACTCTGATATTTATGCCCATTGACGTAGCACATCTATGCTCACTTAATTTCTTTCTGGTCTTAGTATGTACCTGTCTATGTCTGCATGTCTATGTGTGTACCTGTCTATGTGTGTACCTGTCTATGTCTGCATGCACATGTGTGTGTATCTATAAATATATTTGAAAAAATGAATAGTGACGATGTTTCTAATAATTATTTTCCGCTTTAATGATTAGATGTTTACAATTCATGTCGTAATGATACAATTTATAGACATCTTATCATTAAATAATTATTAGAAAAGCAATTTTTATTCAAATGTATGCAACTCTGCCATACCAAAGATATTCTATTTCTACTATATATATATATATATAGGAGAAATAAGGTTAAAAGATTGCTTTGGAATTATTATTCCAGCTCTCTATGCTCAGCGTTCAGATCCTGTCAAGGTCAGTTTAGCTTTCCATCCTTTCAGTGTCAATAAATAAGATAAAAATCTTTGCTAGGAACGGTTTGTTTTCTTTCACTCACTCTTTCTGTCCATCTGACGATCTTTAAGCAATCAGCAGTGGTCAAACCTGGAGAGGAATGGTCTCTGCTCAGTCAAAAAATGACCAAGACATGTTTGTATGTCATATGACAGCATCCCTCCATCAAGAAGTTGAAGGTAGGGCAAAGTATTTTGTGTGTGTGTGTGTGTGCATATATAATTATATGCCTTTGATACTAGCTCCATTTGTTCAACAATTATAAGTAATACTTACAGTTAGAAAATACCTACTTTTTTTTTTGTTTGTTTCGTTATATTGTATCACTTTTAGAATATGTTTTCTGCAATGCCTCTTGAAACTTGGTAATGACTTGCAGTTTTGATATCAAATATGACACATTTATGTCTTTTATTTTGCTTTGATGTATCTCATGGCTTCGTTCTTGTTTGTTTTAGAATAATAAATGAGACCTGGTTTGCTCTTGCATACCTTATCATATTCCATACATATGACGGACTCAACTTGCATACATTGATTATAGTGAAGTCCCATACTAAGTGACATGCACATCACAATTATACATCTATGTGTGTATGCATACACACACACACACACACACACACACACACACACACACACACGAGCCATGTACA
>NC_068989.1:80817760-80820659 GCF_001194135.2 Octopus bimaculoides
ACATGAAAGACACCATTTCGAGCGTGGCCGTTTTCGTGCGGGTGACACGTAAAAGCACCCACTACACTCTGTAGAAACTCTGCCAAATCAGACTGGAGCCTGGTGTTGCCATCCGGTTTCACCAGTCCTCAGTCAAATCGTCCAACCCATGCTAGCATGGAAAGCGGACGTTAAACGATGATGATGATGATGATGATGATGATGATACATACATACATACATACATATATGTGTGGTATTGACAGTAAAAAAAAGTTTTGTACGAGTTAGAAGTCATTTAGGACAATGAACCAGAACATAGTTGGGTTTTGAATATTTCAAAACAACATGTCTAAAAGGATATATGTTCTCTTTACATATGTGTGTAATTATATGCACTATATACACTCACACATTCACACAAACACCCACTCACATACATACACAAATGCACACACAAACACCCACACACACACACACATGTACACACACACAAACACACACACACAAACAGCCACACAAATATATATGTGTGTATCATCATCATCATTTTAATGCCCACTTTTTCATGCTTGCATGGGACAAATGGAATTTGTTGAGTCAGACTTTCTATGGCCAGATGCCCTTCCTGTTATCACCAACCATCATCTATTTTCAAGGAAGATAATATTCCTCCATGGCCAAACACCTTTTCATGAAAAATTGATAAATATAAAAAAGGACACCATTTGTACACCATCTGTATATATCTGTAAATAATATGTGACAGTTATTCGGTAGCCATGGTAAAACTCCGAGTTTCGGATGGTGGGGCGGAAACCCACACCACCATCTCTTCAGTTACCTGACCATTGAAAAATGTAATGAAAATGGACCTTTTATAAGCATGTCATTTCCATAGCATTTTTCAATGGCCAGGTAACTGAAGAGATGGCGGCGTGGGTTTCCGCCCTGGCATCCGAAACTCAGAGTTTTATCATGGCTACCAAATAATTGTCACATATTATTTACAGATATATATATATATATTTTGAAGGTAATCTTTATATCCAACATAATGTGAATGTTTTGTTAGGATGCCAAATAATGTAGCATCCAATGTTATGGGTGCCAGAACTGACAGATGACATGATTTCAAAATAATGTGTTTCTTCTGTGACAGGCACCTTGCTTGCCTGTCACAGAAATCTCATTGCCAATGATATTTAGAATTCCAGTGACTTTTCAAGCACTGATGTCACAAATAGCCAGTTTTATCATGGCTACCGAATAATTGTCACATATTATTTACAGATAAATTCCTCTATTTACATAATATCGAGGTCTCTTTCTTTCTTTTGTTGTCTTTTCTATCAATATATATATATATATAGCCAGTAGGGTTATTTAAAAATAATTATTAGCAACAGAAGATGTATTATTACCAAAAGACAATCTTTATATCTAACTTAAAGTGGATGTTTGATTACAATGAGAAATACTGTGGTATTTGCCTTGAGAGACCTCTTATATGGATGCATGATGCATAAAAGCACACATATTTATATCATTGGCAGGTAAGAATCATCTGCTCTGAGTATCAGAACTGCCAGATCACGTAATTTCAACACACTGCTTACTTACACGCATATGCACGCATACACACACATACACACACTCACACATGCGCACGCACACACACACACACACACACACCAGGTTTCTTTCAGTTTCTTTCTAACAAATCCACTCACAATACTTTGATCAGTCCAAGGTTATAGTAGAAGACACTTGCCCAAGGTGTCTTGCAGTAGGACTGAACCTGGAAACATGTGATACTGAAGTAAACCCCTTTAGCATTTAAACCAGCCATATCTGGGTCCAAATACTCTCCCTCTTTTATGTTCAAACTCCAGCTTCTAACATCAACCCACCAATGTCCTCCTAACCATCGCATCTTTGAAATCTCAAAGCTACAAAATAATGAATGATTAATTCAAAACAATGTGAATAAATAAGCATTACATTTGACAGAGTAGACTGAATGCTAAAGGGTTAAAAAGAAAAAAATACCAAATTAAATTCCACATTATTGCATGCTGTTGTATTTGATATAAATGAAAGCATTATCATTAACTAAACACACTGTTATGCTTTACAAATTTTCTTATTCCTTATTTTCTTACAGAAACTTCCAGATCTTCATAACATTGTTTCCTTAGGTTAAAAGTTTTGATTATGTTCCCAATTTCATTCCATAGTTAAAACTGTTCAAAACGAACCATTTGAACTCATGACACAGTTTTTCCTATTACTCAATGGCCTTTTTGAAATGCACGGTGATTTCCGTATTTACATACATACATATTTGCAATTGTACTCTGTAGGCTGTTTTCAGACGAGTCATTGTTAAGTTGGTTACACCGACGCCAGTACTTGACTAGTACAGTATAAACATTGCCCCTGAAGGGATGAAGGCAAAGCTGACCATGGCAGAATTTGAACTCAGAATGTGAGGAGACAGAAGAAATATCACGGACCATTTTATCCAATGTGCTAACGATTCTTCCAGCTTTGGTCAGCCCAAGGCTATAGCAGAAGACACTTGCCCAAGGTGCCATACAGTGGGACTGAACCCAGAACGATGAGATTGGGAAGCAAGCTTCTTACCACACAGCCACACCTATATATATATGTATATATATATATTTGGTCATCTCATAAATAATGCTGTGTTTTCAAGTGCATGAACTAAAAATCAGAGGGGGATGGGATAAACTACCTGCATCAACTTGCTATAAAAGCAGGTAATAATTTTACCTTGTCCTTATTCTTAGTGCAAGTTTTGAGGAGTGCAGTTCGATTTTAACAGTTATTTGTTCAAAGCTATAATGGAAGTGACAAAGAAGCATATTCGGCATATTTTGCTTTATGAACTCAA
>NC_068989.1:80821375-80834676 GCF_001194135.2 Octopus bimaculoides
ATATATATATATATATACACATGTGTGTCTATGTGTGCATGCATAAATACATAAATGTACATACACATGTTTGTATACATGTACACATACACACACACACTCACTCACACTTATCTATATACATTTACACACATAGACACTCTTATATATAATTTATCTCAAAGGTTTGTATAATCTCCAAGTTGCCATAACAAAACTTTGTCATGCAAGCAACATTACATTAGTCTGCCTGAATGAATAGCCATTCAGTTCTGTCTTTTCTCTGTCAATGCTATTAACACTTGTCTGCTGTTTAATTAAGCCAAGGTAGGAGAAAATGTTCTTTTTTATTATTTTCTATTATGTATTGAATATATGCATTGGTGATATAACTAATATTACAAATAACACTTTAACAAAACCAGACAAAGGAAAACAGTAACAATCACAATACTCACTTCTCAGCTGTGGCAGTGTGGTAAGAAATTTGCTTCCCAACTACACAGTCTCAGGTTCAGTCCTACTGCATAGCTCCTGGGGCAAGTGCTTTTTATTATAGCCTTCAGTCGACCAAAGACTTGTGAATGTATCTGGTAGATGAAAACTGAAAGAAGCCCAATACATATATGCATGTATGTGTGTATTCATGTATGTGTGTATTCATGTATATCTATGTTTGTCCCTTACTGCCACCTGACACACAGTATTATACAAAAAATATGTAAATTTTACTATGGGTTACAAAGAAAAAAAAATAGTATGGCATGTGAAAAAAACATGACTACAAATATGAAGGAAAGAGTAAAAGATATTTTACAATATATGGAAGGACATACTAGGAAATCTTAAAAGCTACATGTTACTTAGCAGCTCAGCAAAAGAGACCAATAGAATAAGTAATAGGAAATCTTAAAAGCTACATACGTACACAAACACACATATGCTTATATATATATTCAAATGTACACATATATAAACATATACATATATATATACATGTATACCCACATGCATATCTGCATGGAAATAATTGAAGAACTGGAAATGATTTTTAAAATGTACAATAAAACATGAATAATTACTGGTTAGGCTGAGTTGGGCACTCTGCAAAACCATTCACGTAATCATTTCTCAAGCTGTGTTTGAGTGCCACCAAATGCACCAGTAAGCATTTTTTTTTTTTAGATATTTGGTGCTGAAAGATGCCCAATAGCTCAAAGCTGTTCTCTTTTTTAAATTCAAATATAACATTTTAATTTTTACAAGCAAACTGTCTTTTGTATGCAGTTTATATTCTTAACATATCTATTTATTTTTCATAACAACTTTTGAAAGTTCAAGGCATGGCAGATGTATAATTGTGACTATTAATTTTTTGATTTTCAGATAATAGTGAATCTGAATTTTACTCTATCTTCTGCATTTTTCTTGTTATTTTCTTGGAAAGGAATTTCATTGCTATTTGGGAAAAAAATGTTGTTGTTTCTGTCACTGTCTTCCAAGTTACCTATTTGAGTATTTGGAACATTTCTCCCATTATATCTACAGTAAAGTGTTCATTTTCTTTTTTTCTTTTTGTACATTTAGTTGTGTTTTGATTTTGTGTTGTTTTTAGTCATTGAAATGCTTTGTTGTGTGACAAAATTATTTGGATGTGAAAATGTGATTTGTGTGAATAGCATTTTAAAACTTCATGAAACAAACCTCACTTTTTTATGTTGTCAATGCCCCACGAATTGAAGGTGGTCCCTCCTTGAGCAATTGTAGGACTTTTACAAATACTCCAAATACGTATATAATGTGTGTAAATAAAATTTTAAAAGTTTATAAAACAAACCTTTTCTTTCTTTTTTTTTTGTAATGGTCTACCCACAGGTGTTGATGGCAGGTTCTCCTTAGGTAATTATAATTTTTTTTTTCCTTTTTTTCAAGTACTCCAAAGAAAATTTCCTTTGTTGATGGTTGAATAAATTGTGTTTCATAGGGAGAAGCAAAATAATGTCTCCACAAAACTGTGTGTGTGTGTGTGTGTGTGCTTTTGTATCTGTGTCTCAGTATGTAAGTTTTGTGTGTGTGTATGTATGTATGTATGAATGTATGTATGTATGCATACATGCATATATGTATGTATGCATGCATGCATGTATGTATATGCATATACATGTCTATATATGAATGCATGCAACTGTCAAAGACACAGATACACAAACACAGTATCTAAGTTTGTATGCATGCGTGCATATGTATTCATGTGCATGCATGTGACTGTTATCTTTGTGTGTAAGTATTGCATACCTGTGTAGCTGTCTGGGATCTTTTTTAAAACGGGGGCCACATTTTTCATTAATGTTTTACATAGTGTTTTTGGTACCGAAAGACTTTCAAATTTCGTATACTTATCTATTTTGTGTTATAGAACAGAAAAATATTTTTGTATTCAAATTTATTTCATGTAAAAAATTGTCTTATTTCGATAATTTCAACCAATCACTGACAAGTATTCAGTTGTTTATATTTACTCCTTTGGCTGATTAAGCGGTGTAAAGCGTATTTAATTTCCATAGCTTCGTTTTGCTTTTTTCTTTTTAAATTTGCTGTTTTACCCTAACCCTATCACCGATAGAATTGTTTCAGAATCGTTTGTTTATGTAGTCGGCACTTAATGTATATCGGCTGAATGGACGTCAGTGATTGGTTGAAATTACAGAAATACGACAAATTTAACATGAAATAACTTAGGGATTTCTTTTTTTTTTTTAAGAAGACTAAGAGAAAAAGATGTTTTATATGACACATTCTACCAGTGTTCCAAGTTTCAAAGTGTTTCGTTAATGAAAAATGTGGCCCCCGTTTTAAAAAAGATCCGCTGTCTGTGTATGTGTAGTGTTAGTGCACTTCTTAAAATTTTATTTGTCGTTTAGAAAATGTTGACAACATTTTCTAGCATTTTGTTATTAATAATTAGCAACATTCTTTGGTTCTGAGGTTTCTACAGGTTAGATTCCCTTGAAATATTTTCTGTTACATGACCTTTTGTCCAAGCTTAAAGGTCAAAACATTTTACGCCCACTATGCAGTTTTTAGGCTAAAATTAGTCAACAACACACACACACACACACACAAACAGATTTTGTATTTTAGTAATTTATTAGATATTAGTGATGGAGGCAGTATTATTACTGAATGAGAACCTTTACATCATATTTAACATGGATAGGAGCACCATAATACTGCAGTATGCACCCAGAGAAACTCTCTCGTATCTGTGTCTAGTGTATAAACAAACAAATAAACAGTGATATCAGTAACAAGCAAGAATCATCAATCACTTGTGGCAGAACTGCTGTAATGACTGTGATAGACCATGTCTTTTTTTATATTGTAGATTTCTTATATTACTATTTTTTTTTCTTTGGTATGGAGCAATGAAGTTCCCAAATTCATATTCAGCATTTACTGACCTTCACGTTCATCAAAAAATTAACATGTGGCTAGTAGTATGAAAACCTAAAAGTCAAAAATTTGACCACAAGAAACAAATCAACATTTGACTGCTGGCATAGGAGCCCAATGATAAAAAAAAGACCCTCAGGCAAAAAATTCAACTACTCTACAAGAAACAACAGACATGCCAAATATATTCAATTCTTGTAAATGAGAATGTGAAGTTCTGGAAATGTCAAATATGAATTTAGGAACTTTATTACACCACACTAGTAAAAAGAAAAAAAGAAAGATTTGAACAGTCATATATATATACGTGTGTGTGTGTGTGTGTATATATATATATATATATATATATATATATATATATATATATATGGGGGATGATTTTAAACTGCATATAGTAATAGGGACCTGGTTCAAGAGTTCAAGGATTTTGAGGAGTATGGAACCATCTTTTAGTCAATATTTTTCCCAGGTCACCTAAGTAGAGTAGTAGCATCCAGAGTAGGAACCTATCAGGTTTCCAGCTATTTATTAATTAGCATGTCATGGAATTGTCTTTGTTAGTAGGTCACTCACAAACATCCCAATGAATACAGGGTAGATGAGGCTCTTCAGCTCACTAGCTGTTTATCTAAGAGAAGATAACTCCATACAAATCCTGCATCCTGGTAACCACTGGGCTCATATCACTTGTTGCATCAGACTAATACAAGTTTGAGGAACAGCAGAGTTGGATAGGTTCTGCACAAACCATTGGAACCCCTGTAATAATATTCATCGTGCAGGTTGTCTAGCAAACCAAGACACCACCACCACCACCACCATCATCACTCTTCTTCATAAATCTGGGGACAATGGAGAAAGAGGTAACATGGATATGTAGAGGGTGCTACTGGAAGTCTTCAGCTCTGACTCAGCACACAGGTGGCCATAGGAACTAAGAATATTGTGCAGCTACATCTTGCCGAGCAACCTCATTTGTCAAAGTGACTAGAGAGTCCACCATACACACATGCACACATTCACATACACATGTGTGAGTGTGTCTGTGTGTGTTTGTGTGTGTGTGTGTATGTGTTACTTGACAACGCATGACTTAGCAGTTTCACAAAAGCGACTAATAAAATAAGTTATAGACTTTAAAAAAAAAAGTACTGAAGTCGGTCTGTTTGAATAAAACCCTTCAAGGTGGTGCTCCAGCATGGCCACAGTCCAGTAACTGAAGCGAAAGATAAAAGACAGTCTATACTACACAACTTAAATCTTTATAAGCAGGTAAGATATCCTTAGATAAAACTATTCTCTCATTTTACTTTACATTCCAAGGAAACTACATTTACTTAGGGATATGTAAAGTTCAGTATGTGATTAACTTTGCAAAACATCAATTTTATGATATGAGCCCTGATAATCTCTTCACAAAATAGTTATTCATAAACAAAGAATGAGATTTCCTACAAAAAGAAAGCAAGGGATTATAGGATTAATGAAGTCTTTTATTATAATACAAAGAAAACACCTGACTTGTTTTCTTTGCTAGAATGTATGTTTTGTTCTTTCAACTTCAGTATGTTGTTGTTGTTCCCATAGTTCTTAGAATGGTACTCTTTTACTCTTTTACTTGTTTCAGTCATTTGACTGCGACCATACTGGAGCACCGCCTTTAGTCGAGCAAATCGACCCCAGGACTTATTCTTTGTAAGCCAAGTACTTATTCTATCGGTCTCTTTTGCCGAGCCGCTTAAGTTACGGGGATGTAAACACACCACCATCGGTTGTCAAGCAATGTTGGGGGGGACATACACAGACACACAGACATATACACACACACACACACATATATATATATATACATATATATGACAGGCTTCCTTCAGTTTCTGTCTACCAAATCCATTCACAAGGCTTTGGTCGGCCCGAGGCTATAGTAGAAAACACTTACCCAAGATACCACGCAGTGGGAATGAACCCGGAACCATGTGGTTGGTAAGCAAGCTACTTACCACACAGCCACTCCTGCACCTAGTAGTTAACAGATTCTATCAACTGGTATTTTATAACGTGGTTTCTGTATATGTCACCTCAGTGTTGTGCACTAATACAGAGTGATATATCGTACCACGGAATGGAGTAGACACTAAACTGTTTCCACTTGACGTATTCCCAAGTACTCTGCCAACAACTGTAACCAATCCCAAACAATTCTCAACAAAGGCTATAGTAGAAGACACTTGCCCAAGGTTCCACACAGTGGGACTGAACCCGGAACCATGTGGTTCGTAAGCAAGCTACTTACCACACAGCCACTCCTTAATGACCAACGTAAGCTTCGAATCACTCATCACCACTTTTATAATGTGATTTCTGTATGTGCCACCTTAGTGTCATGCACTAATACAGTGAGATATATAGTACTAGGGAATGGAGTAGACACCAACTGTCTCCACTTGATGTATTCCCAAATACTTTGTCAACAACTGTAACCAATCCAAAACAACTTTCAATGAACTATAACAACTTCTCAACAATTTCCTGTGACTCTGTGAACTCACAAACATCACTTTTGACTTCCTATGATTTCTCATCTCCCTCTATCAGTCAAACATGCTGCCACTTATACAAGTTCATCTAGTCCACTCTCACAGGGTGTGTCATGATTCTCGCAATAACATGGTAGAAAAAATATGTTGCAGTATAGAGCAACATTATGTCCTAGGTTCAAATTACATTGGAGCTGACTTTATCTTCCATGCTTTCAGATCTAAATAAAGTCAAGTACCAATTAACTACCAGCATCAATATAATCACACAAATATAAGGTGGTGAGCTGGAAGAATCGTTAGCACAGTGCTAAGTGGGATATGGTCCATCTGTACATTCTGAGTCCAACTGCTATCAAGGTCAACTTCGCTTTTCATCCTTATAGGTTGATAAAATAAGTACCAGTTGAGTACTGGGGTCAAGCTAACTGACTTAGCCCCTCCCTTGAAATTCCTGGCCTTGTGCCAAAATCTGAAAGCAATATAATCACAGAGATTTCTAGTATTTTGCTTATCTATGAAATCATCATCATCCCTTAGTGTTCACTTATCCATGACTGCGTGGGTCAGACAGAATTTGTTGGGGCAGATTTCCTACAGCCTGATGCCCTTCCTGTAGCCAATCTTTACCTGTTTTCTAACGAGGTAATATTTCTTCATGGCCAGACATGTTTTTCATGGAAAATTGGAAATGAACAACTTTGTTTGCATAACAGTGGTGCTCATTTACAATCATCCCTTGATATCTAGACAAGGGTACACACAAAATTACATGCACACACATACACACACTTGCATACACGACAGGCTTCTTTTCAGTTTCCCTCTACTAGGTCCACTCACAATGCTTTGTTGTTGGCCCAGGTTTGTAGTAGAAAATATTTGCCCAATGTGTCACACAGTGGAACTGAACTTAAGACCACATGGTTGGGAAACAAGCTTCTTAACCACATACTCTTTTACTCTTTTATTTGTTTCAGTCATTTGGCTGTGGCCATGCTGGAGCACCCCCTTTAGTTGAACAAATCAACCCCAGGACATATTCTTTGTAAGCTTAGTACTTATTCTATCGGTTACTTTTGCCAAACTACTAAGTTATGGGGATGTAAACACACCAGTATCAGTTGTCAAGCAATGGTGAGGAGACAAACACACAAACACAAACACACACACACACACATATATATATATATATATACGACAAGCTTCTTTCAGTTTCCGTCTACCAAATCCACTCACATGGCTTTGTTTGGTCCAAGGCTATAGTAGAAGACACTTGCCCAAGGTGCCATGCGGTGGGACTGAACCTGGATCCATGTGGTTCGTAAGCAAGCTACTTACCACACAGCCACTCCTGCACTAATCTTTTGTTGATTTTGTTTTATTTTTCTAAAGGATCGACAGAATCACTTAAGTGTTGCATTATTTATTCCAGTTCTCTACTTCTTCAGTTCAAATCCCACCAAACTCTACTTTGTCTTCTTTCCTCCAGGTCAATAAAACAAAGTACTAGTTAAATACTAGTACTCAAATAATTGGCCATAACCCAAAATGGTCTTGTGTCCATGTAAGAAATTAAGAACATTGAACTGGCAGAACTGTTAGAGTATCAGAAAAAAAATACCTTGTACTATTTACTTTGGGCCCTTTATATTCTGTGTTCAAACCATGTCAATGTCTTTCAACCTATGAGACAGATAAAATGAAATACAAGTCCTGAGGTTAATTTAATTAACTAACCTTTACCTTCAAATTATTGGCTTTGTGCCTCAACTACAAACTAATGGTATCCAGCTGGAAGAATTTTTATGTATGTATGTATGTATATGTTTGTGTTTGTTCCTCTAGCATAGCTTGACAACTGATGGTGGTGTGTTTATGTCCCTGTAACTTAGTGGTTCGGCAAAAGAGACCGATAGAATAAGTGCTAGGCTTTAAAAAACTAAGTCCTTGGGGGGGATGTTGATTTGCTTGACTAAAAGGCAGTGCTCCAGCATGGCTACAGTCAAATGACTGAAACAAATAAAATAAAGGAATATATATATATATATACATATATGCACACACACATACATATATATACATACATATATATATATCCATACATATATACATATATATATATACATACATGTATACATATATATATACATACATATATACATACATATATACATATATATATACATATATATATACTCTTTACTTACTTGTTTCAGTCATTTGATTGCGGTCATGCTGCAACACCACCTTTAGTCGAGCAAATCAACCCCAGGACTTATTCTTTGGAAGCCTAGTACTTATTCTATCAGTCTCTTTTTACCGAACCACTAAGTTACGGAGACGTAAACACACCAGCATCGGTTGTCAAGCGATGATGGGGGGACAAACACAGATACACAAACACATATACATACAAATATATATATATATATACATATATACGACGGGCTTCTTTCAGTTTCCGTCTACCAAATCCACTCACAAGGCTTTGGTCGGCCCGAGGCTATAGTAGAAGACACTTGCCCAAGGTGCCATGCAGTGGGACTGAACCCGGAACCATGTGGTTGGTAAGCAAGCTACTTACCACACAGCCACTCCTGCGCCTATATATACATACATATACATACATACACATATATACATACATATATATAGATAGATATATATATATATATATATATATATATATATATATATATACACACACATACACACACACATACATATCTATACAAAACCAATGCATTCTGGTTATTCTAATAACCTGTATAATAGAAGTGAAAAATACCTTTTCAGGAATTGCTTTATTTTCATGCAGTTGCAGCAGGTTACCTACTAAACACTATTTACACATAAAAATAACAATCTGTTGATACCCACACACACACACACACACACACAATGTGTTAGTCATGTTTAATAATATTAGCAGCAAATGAAAACAAGTTTTTTATCTGTCAACAGATGTTGATTTGATATTTTTATCTTGTTTTATTGTGAGAGAGGGTTTAGCACCAACAATATTCAGTTATCTACCTGGGTAGAAGATAACAGTTTTTCTTTCAGATGCTTTTGTCTTTAACGGGTGTTGGTCATTGGACTATGGCCATGCTCAGATACCACTTTGAAGGCTTTTAGTCAAACAGACTGACCCCAGCTCTTATTTTAAAGTCTGATACTTATTCTATAGGTCTCTATTGCTGAACTGTTAAGTTGTGTGGATGTAAATAAACCAATACCAGTCAGGAAGTAGTGGGGGAGACACACACACATTTACATATATACTTGAGTATATAAAAGTGACCAGTAAGTGGTCTGTTAATATGCTAGAAAAAGATCACTTAAAAAATTCTCAAAAAAAGATTCAGCGGAGCAAAAACAGGCGGGCGAGACCAGTGAAAATTATAAATACCTCGGTTATCTGTAGACTATAGTTTCAAAATCAATACTTCCAAATTAAAGTATCTATTTATCATCAGTACAAATTGCCGATATTATTATAATCGAACAGAATCTCGTGCTAGTTGTCTCCAACCAGTGAAAACGTGCACGTGATTCTATCCATTTAATGTGTACGCTTCAGGTTTGAGTAACATTGACAGGAGCTGGCCAGGTAGAAGACTACCCCAGGTTTCTGTGTCTGTTTTGGCATGGTTTTAACCAACTACTCCACAGAGTGGACTGAGTGCTTTTTATGTGACACCAGCACAGGCAAGGTCAGTTTTGCCATGGTTTTTACAGTTAGATGCCCTTCCAAATGCCAACCACTTCACAGTGTGGACTGGATGTTTTTTTATGTGACATCAGCACTGGCAGGATCACCAAGTAACTTGCAATATAAGGAATTTTGAGAGGTGATGGGGCATTGGAGGCAGATTGGGGGCATTGTGTCAGATGATGAAATGTTAGAGACTATATGATCAGAAATATAACTTGGAAGTGTTCATGATGTCATTGTGAGGATCTCGTCAAAGTAGGAGAAAACTTTTCAAATATAAATAAAGTAGAAGTATACAAAAATAAACATTATTTTCCATTTTACTGTTAGTTTTGTTTCATTTTAGAAAATACAAATTTATTTTATGGTATATCATTATTTATACTTTGGATTACATATATATGGAGCCATCAATATCCCTTAAGTGCTTAGGGCCTCTATAGGTCTTAATCCACCCCTGATCAGAAGCTTCAATTTCTTTCCCTGCATGGTATTCCTTTTATCTCTTACTTTACTATTATATTTCAGGGAATAGTCAATGATAAAACAGATCAGGGACAGTAAGAAATACACATCTCAAACAAAATGTCCCGTATCTACCTACCAAAAATTTCTAAAGTGAGTACTCCGGTGTTCCATCGATCTTGCACAAATTATTCAAAAATTTTCGGGCCCTATCCACCAAAAGAACTTACAAAAGTATCAAGCGACAAGATCAAAATACCTCCACGAATAAATCCTTTGAAACCTTTGACACCAAAGAAACGAATTAATATGCACTGGGAAACTTATGACCAGCATTGGCAGAATGAACACCGAAGTCTACGTATGAGACAGAAAGAGCACAATCGATATCATAATGCTTGGCAGAAACCATTTTATGGCCAGCCAGCTGAGAAAGAAGCTTACAGGTTTGTATGGCCTTAAATAGACTAACCTAGAATGAAAGAAAAGGGAGAGAGAGTGAGGAAGAGAAAGAGAGACAATAAATAAGAGGGAGGGGATATAATCTAATGAAACAAAGAAAGAATAGAATAGAAATACAATAAGGTAATAGGAGGAGTAGAGAGGGGAATGACAAAAAAAACAACCTTACTTACAGTGTGTATATATATACACACTTATGATGTGCAGGCATGGCTATGTAGTCAAGAAGTTTGTTTCCCATCATATGATTTGGAGTTCAATCCTGCTGCATGGCACCTTGAGCAAGTGTCTCCTAGCAAAGCCATGAGCTGACTTAAAAGTCATGTGAATGGATTTATTAGACAGAAACAGAAAGAAGACCATTTTGTGCGTGCGTGCGTGCGTGCGTGCGTGCGTGCGTGTGTGCATCCTTATCTTGACATTGTATGATACTTGTAAACAGGCATCACTATAATATAAGCAGGGTCATTCACTTCTGGCCTTCTTTGAAGACATGTCCTGTCATGAGGAAATATTACCTTTACTTAGAAGCAAGTGAGGGTAAGTGACAGGAAGAGTGTCTAACCATAGAAAATCTACCTCAACAAATCCCATTTGACCCATGTAAGTACAGAAAAGAGGACATTAAAGGATGATGATTATGCATGCACATACATACATACACACACATACATACATACACACACATACATACATACACACACTACTGGTAACATATAACCCAGTATAACCTGCTGCATGGTTGATTCATTGGCAACTAAACTGGTAGCACCACCAACCTTGCTTAGAGAAGAGAGTGATTTCTGGACACCCTGTGAGATGAAAAACAAGACTTGTCAAAGGGTTGAAGGAACTCAAAAGAGCTAATGGCCATCTAATATAGTCAAGGGAAGATGGTGCTCACCAGTCCTAGTGAAGACAATCCATTGAGGAGAAGGAAATCCCTGAAATAAAACCCATTCACTGAGGACCTACAACCAGCTGATATTATTTTGCACAGAAAAAAATTATGACATGAAGACAGGTTATAGGTCTGTCCATGGATGGCTGATATATGACAGACCTCTTCAAGTTTCTGTATCCCATATCAACTCACAAGGCTTTTGTCGGTCCAAGGTTTTAGTGGAAGATATTAAGGCCAAAGTTTTACGCACTGGAACTAACATACCAAATGACTGTGAAACCAACTTCTTAACTACACAGAAATGTCTGCACCCATCAACCTATCTAAATGTCACCTAGGTAAATAGATTTAACTAATAGCTGTCAATGTTCACCAATGACAACATTCTTGTTTCAAGAGAAAAATGCAGTCTCTTGAATAGTGTCAAACCTATTCAAGAGATATTTCTTAATAAAATCAATAAGTTGTGTGTACAGTATGGAAGGCTTAAAGTCGTTATCTTGATTACAATCACTGGAGATATGAATATATATATTTGTTTAAATAATGGTATATGTTTTAACCCCTATCACCTCTCCCAGCTAATAATGTACTTCTATCAGGTCAATCTGGTCTATCAGCTATTTTACTCATCTTGTTTTATTTCTTACAGATATATTGATTGACGTGCATTTATCTATATTTTTTCCTTGTGATTATATAAACTACCGACCTCTCTTACTCCCTCTCTCAATGTGACTCACTCTCTCACTCTCTCTCTCTCTTACTCTTGCTCTCCACTTGGCCTTAATTTACAACAGTAGTCGTGGCCTAATTATAAATGTATGAATAAAAATATAAACATATATACACACTCATACATAAACACCATGTGTAAGGAACCATTTCTTGTCAAAAATTAGGTTAAAAAAATATGGGAGTTTCTTATACATGGATAGTATTATAATCCCTTACAAAACCTTTTTTCCAAATTTTAAGCCCCCCAAATTAGGGATTTCCTTATACATGAGGGATCCTTATACACATTAAAATACAGAATATATATATATATATATATATATATATATATAAATATAAAACATAGAAAGCAGACTTCATATGTGACAGGTGATGATGTACAAGGATAATAAGTCACTTTGAGATCATGGACAAAAGATTCCAACAAATGCCTGGATGGTTACTTAGATGCTTTAATCAGAAGCGGGGTGGGGTGGGGTGAGATTATGTTCTGAAAGCATAGCGGACAGAGTAAAATGAGTTGGAAAAAGTTCAGGGGCCTATTATGTCTGCGAGCAACAAGGGGCTTTTCGTTCAGGATAAAGAACAGATTGTATAATGCATGTATATGAAGTGTGATGCAGCATGATAGGGAGGCATAGGCTTTGATTGTATGTCCTTGTGTTCATGTGTTTATTACCTGTAACTTAGCAGTTCAGCAAATAGAATGCAAATGATTCGTTTATAGTGATCAAATGTTTGTGCTGCACATTAGCTCACTCTTTCCATCAAATTGATGTTGTCTGAACAGGTGCACTGTGTACCATGCGTCAGGTGTTGAAGTGATCGCAGAGCAATGTGAGATGAAGTGCTTTGCTCAAGAACACAATGCACCACCCAGTCTAGGAATTGAAATCACAATCACTAGATCATGAGTACAACACCCTAAAGACTAGGCCAAGAACCCTCATCATCGTTTAACGTCCGCTTTCCATGCTAGCATGGGTTGGACGATTTGACTGAGGACTGGTGAAACCGGATGGCAACACCAGGCTCCAATCTA
>NC_068989.1:80834686-80845399 GCF_001194135.2 Octopus bimaculoides
CTGAGGACTGGTGAAACCGGATGGCAACACCAGGCTCCAATCTAATTTGGCAGAGTTTCTACAGCTGGATGCCCTTCCTAACGCCAACCACTCTTTTATTCTTTTACATCTTTCAGTCATTTGACTGCAGCCATACTGAAGCACCACCTTACGTGGTTTTAGTTGAAGAAATTGACCCCAGCACTTATTCTTTGTCAGCCTAGTACTTATTCTATCGGTCACTTTTGATGAACCACTAAGTTACGGGAACATAAACACACCTGCATCAGTTGTCAAGTGATGACAGGGTACAAATACAGACACACAAACACACACACACACACACACCTATATATATATATATGATGGCCTTCTTTCAGTTTCTGTCTACTAAATCCACTCACAAGGCTTTGGTTAGCTAGAGGATATAGTAGAAGACACTTGCCCAAGATGCCACACAGTGGGACTGAACCCAGAACCATGTGGTTGGGAAGCAAGCTACTTACCACACAGCCACAACTGTATATTTGCATATATGTATTTCCTTCAAGCTTGTACTACTTAGCAGCAATCTTTTATTTTCCTTTTCTTTTTTTACTGCAAAAGTGGTGGAAACACAAACTCTTTACACGGCAGCAAAATAATGCCATCTTAACTATAAGGACAAATAATCTTTTCTACTCTAGGTACAAGGCCCGAAATTTTGGGGGAGCAGCAGGGGCCAGTCAATTAGATCAACCCCAGTACACAACTAGCACTTAATTTATCAATCCCAAAAGGATGAAAGGCAAAGTCGACCTCGGTAGAAGTTGAACTCAGAACGTAAAGACAGACAAAATACCGCTAAGCATTTCACTCGGCATGCTAACGTTTCTGCCAGCTCACCACTTTACTATAAAAACAAATAATGAGTTTTCAATAAGACACTGCAGATTCATTTCTGTACACTAAATTAAATCGATAGAAGTCAGAAAAACTAAAATAGCAGATGGTAGGATATATAGAAACACATGTTAAACACTAAATCAATTGAGTATGTTTATTTTACTGATAGCATGTTTGTCTTCATTCTTTTATTTGTTTACTAGTTTCCATTATTGCATTGTGGCTATGCTGAGGCACTGTTTTAGAGGGCTTTAAATTAGTTGTATTGAATCCAGTACTTGCTTCAGTTTGCTCTGTATTCTGTTAGTCTCTGTTTTCTAAGCTACTAAGCTGCAGGACATTAAAAGTACCAGGGTTTTTAGATCAGTGGAAGCATAAATATACCCATATATACATATGTACACACACACACTCTATTATAATTATAACGAAGTCCCCATTCTCTTTGGTCATAATTGTAGAAACTCTGTGGATATTTGTGGATTTTCCACCTTTGATTGAACAGACTTTTAATCGAGGGCATTCCAGCTATGACTATCCTGTCTTTTCGCAACAACTTAGAACTACATCAGCTAATGTACAATATTTATTTTTAAGACAGTAGAATCTGATGTATAAGATGTTTGGCTGCTATTTCTAGAACATCAATCGACTACATTGAGATATGCTCATTGGGTTGACTTCCCTGTTTTTTTTGTTTTTTACACACATAGATGACATCTGGATTATTTAATTAATAAACAGTTTTGTCCTGATACTCAACTACTAATTTTCACCAATTTACATTCCTTAGAAATTATTCATTATGTTACGTAGTCATATGTTTTGATACCAATCAACCCACCCATCAGAAACCACTTCTGGTTCTAAAATACAAAACTACCATTTTTAAGTTAAAAACTTTATCATGGTTTTATATCTTTTACCTTTTACTTGGTTTAGTCATTGAACTGCAACCATGCTGGGGTACCCCTATGAAGGGTTTTAGCTGAACAAATCCACCCTGTACTTATCTTTAAGTTTGATGCTTATTCTATCAATATCTTTTGCCAAAACATCAAGTTATAGGGTTGTAAGCAAAGTAACATCAGTTATCAAATAGCAGCAAAGCACACACACATGGACACACACACATATATATGTATATCAAAAGGATGTATTATAACACTATTCCACATATACAAAAACAGCCATACCAACAATCCAACATACCTCCATCATCAGCTGCCCCACGGATGTCATTATGGTTTCAACACCTGGGCAGTACCATTCAATTTGGCAGTGTCAACAGCACTAAAAGAAGTGTTGTTTGGGAACAAACATACCAAAAAAAACTACAACTTTCAAGCATATTTACCCAATGTACAATAGTATTCAATCTAAATATAGGCAGGATTAAATACTAACTTTAAGATTAAACCACAACAAGAAACACATAAATCTATGTACATCTGTATCGGTATTAATAGTAAACCTACAATAACTAAATTATATACTAAATAGCAACCAATCTTTAAGTCCATACAAATGATAATCCCACTAATCTTCTATAGTTACTACTATTATAAGATTAAGTAAAAGCTTTATTTCAATTCTCTCCAAAACAAAACACGATTGAATTTAATTTAACAAATAATATAATAATTATGAGTGAAATACAGGTGAACCACAATATGGCAAGGGATTACTGTATACTCGTATATGTGCATGTGTGTGTCTTTGTTCTTCCCCACTCCTCCCACATCCTGTTTGGTAACCAGTATTCATTTGCTTGCATCCCTGTAACTTAGCAGTTCAATAAAAGACTGACAGAATATTTATGAAATTAGAGCTGGGATCAATTTGTTGAACCAACCCCTTCAGGGCAGTCATTGAAACAAGTAAGAATTAAAAGTTATAGACTGATTCATCATCCTCGTTGTTCAAGTGTGACAGAAGACAGCAATAATTCTCTTCAAATGTATTACAAGGTAGTACGTTTACAATTTTAGATTACGTCTATGATTGGATACTGCAGGTATATGTAAAGAAATATCTAAAAAGATCTCTCCATGGTCAGGAAAAGGGGTACCAATCCAACTAGTTTCATCCCAATTTGGAACCTTAATTAAAAACCATGGAGTCATCACTTATCTGCCCACAATGACATTGATTATATAGTTATACCAATTAGAAACTTTATTAAACTGGAAAACCTGATTTACATAATTGATATATTACATGACTGACAATTATACACGTAGCGTCAGCGGAGGTGTGTACTAGTGCAATAGACTCTTTCTCTAATTTCATGAGCAGCTTATCATAATGATGATCATCATTTAATGTCAGCTTTCCATGCTTGTAGGAGTCAGATGGAATTTGTTAAGACAGATTTTCTATGGCTGGCTGGGAATGAACGACTTTGCTCGCAAAATAATTTTGCTCATTTACAACCATTGTGTAACATCTAGACAAGGGTATACATACACACACATCATGCACACGTACACACACACACACACACGTGCACATATACTCACAAACACACAACAGGCTTCTTCCAATTTCCATCTTCCAAATCCATTTATAAGGCTTTAATCTGCCAGGGGTTATAGTGGAAGATACTTACCCAAGGTGCCATACGGTGGGAGTGAACCCAACACTGCATGGTTGGTAAGCAAGCTTCTCAACCACACAGCAGCATCTACACCTCTGAGTTTTTAATTAAACATTTTATTAACAGTTTGTTATAACTTACAATTATTGCCGGCAGAAAACATATTCGAGATGTTCTAAAAGCACAAATGGCAGACCAAGATCGAATACAGCGGAAGGTTTTTCAAGAAAGAAAATCAGAGAGTGACAGTGCCATAGAATATGACCAGAAGTGTTGGCGGGAGGATCTGGAGAAATCTCGCGAGAAAATCAGCTACCTTATTCAGTTTCGAGACCAAAACAAGCAGGTAAGTAAACAAAAACAGATCTATCCTATCATCACTATCATTGTTTAACATCTGCTTCTCCATGCTTGCAGAAGTCAGTCATAACTATGTTCTATATTGAGCCAGATTTTTCTTCAGCCAGATTTCCAAGCAAGGTTAATATTTCCTGAAGTCTATTAAACAATGAACAGCCTAAATATGATTTTCATGAATAATTGTAAACAACTGACAATGTTCTGGATGAACACTAAGTTTCACTTATAATCTGTGTGCACACATCAAGACAAGAAGACACATTTACTCATACTGTATAACATACATTTATCTATCTATCTATCTATCTATATATTTATCTAGCTAGCTACCTCTTTCTCTTTCTTTCTTTTTCTCTCTCTCCCTCTCTCTCTCTATATATATATCATTGTCATCATCATCACCATCATATGTATGTATGTATGTATGTATACATACATACATGAGTGGCTGTGTGGTCAGTAGTTTGCTTACCAACCACGTGGTTCTGGGTTCAGTCCCACTGCATAGCACCTAGGGCAAGTGTCTTCTACTATAGCCCCGAGCCAACCAAAGCCTTGTCAGTGGATTTGGTTGACGGAAACTGAAAGAAGCCTGTCGTATATGTGTGTGTGTGTGTGTATGTGTGTGTGTGTGTGTGTGTGTGTGTGTGTGTGTGTGTCTGTTCCCCCACCATCACTTGACAACCGATGTTGGTGTGTTCACATCCCCATAACTTAGTGGTTCAGCTAAAGAGACCGATAGAATAAATACTAGGCTTACAAAGAATAAGTCCTGGGGTCAATTTGTTCGACTAAAGGCGGTGCTCCAGCATGGCCACAGTCAAATGACAGAAACAAATGAAAGAATAAAAGAATAATTGTTTTTTTTTTTTATGTAGAGTTGTAATAAAATCAGTTTTACATTAAACTGAAGGATAACTCAATACTTATCACAGAGTAAATATCTATTATTCTTTAACTAAAATAGTGTTGACAGTGACTTCGAAGTTTCAGCCTATTTAGCCATCAGTCCAACGAATCCGACAAGCAGCAGAGCTGCATTAGTACCCAGTATCAGCTTCAACATAGTTTCCACAGCTGGATGCCCTTCCCTAATGTCAACCACCTTATAGGGTGCACTGGGTGCTTTTTTGCAACACTAGCACTCGTGAGGTCACCAAGTAGCTTGCGCAAGACAAAGGAAAGAAAAGAGAGGAAAAAGAAGAAGCCTCTCAACTGAGGGCGAAATGCATTAGAGAGAAGGGGAGGTGGTTTTTTTGCCTGGTGTTGAAGACAAGTAGGCCAAGCACAGGTGTCTTGCTATAGAGGAAATACATGACATACATGCATCTATAGACGCATACACACACATATATATAAGTAAGAAATTGGGATGACAAAGGAAATAAACAATTATGTTATGAACTTCATAATTGTTTATTTCCTTTGTCGGCCCACTTTCTTATCGTTCTGTACTTGACTGCTGCTTCATACTGAAGCATGTGTGTACTAAGTTCTAATGAGTGGAGGTGCAATGGCCCAGTGGTTATGGCAGCGGACTCGCGATCATAGGATCGCGGTTTCAATTCCCAGAGCGGGCGTTGTGAGTGTTTATTGAGTGAAAACACCTAAAGCTCCACGAGGCTCCGGCAGGGGATGGTGGCGAACCCTGCTGTACTCTTTCACCACAACTTTCTCTCACTCTTTCTTCCTGTTTCTGTTGTGCCTGTCACACTGTGTCACGCTGAATAGACCCAAGAACTACATTAAGGGTACACGTGTCTGTGGAGTGCTCAGCCACTTGCACGTTAATTTCACAAGCAGGTTGTTCCGTTGATCGGATCAACTGGAACCCACGACGTCGTAAGCGACGGAGTGCCAATAACAACATTAAGTTTTAACACCAGGTTTTTAGCGTCGCAATGCTTGAGCGAAATATTAAAACACACACACACTCACACAGAGGTAATTAGTAAGGGATTTCTCCAAATGTTCACTGGTTTGCTCACAGTTAGGTATTCAAAATAGGTTATTCGTCAGTTAGTATATAAACCCAGTGATAATTCTTATATGATTTCAAGAATTCAAAGATATATTCCATTGGATTATTCTAAAATATATTACCTTTAACCATATAGGTTTCCTGGAGTAGTTAATATCAATAATAATAATAATAATAATAATAATAATAATAAAAACCTTGAGAAGTACATGGAACAAATAGGGGCTACAATAAGGGTGGAGCACTTGAAGGAAACAGCACTGCTTGGAACTGCTCAAATACTCCAGATGGTGCTCGAAAAATAAGGGGTGTTACCTTAGATCACTGGTAGTGAACAGCTGACACCGTAGTACATCTCCAGCATTAGAAGCTGTGCAAAGACAATAATAATAATAATAATAATAATAATGATTATGATGAAGTAGCATTAGCATTACCTTTCATCATTTTTTGATATATAAATGCGGCCTCAAATAGACCTACATATGTTTCGACTACATCTGTTAGTAACTATTGCATTTGCAACTTTACTGTAATACTGGTGGAGTTTCTTCAGGGTCTGAAATATCCTTTGCGGTTTAACTGGTTAAAGTTTCATGTTGATTTTTTTGGCATTCAACAAAGTGGAGCTGTATGTTAATTTAGATGTGAACTATTTTCAATTCCAAGTATTGAATGGATAATCACTTGTTTATTTCTTATAGCCAGTTATAAATTTATAGTCAGATATAAATTTCGTTGTTTAAGTATTTTTAACTCATTTATATTGAGCAAAGGTAAATTTTTTCATATGCAAGCATCTTAAAGCTTGTTCTTGCCTAGAATTTATTATATTATCTTCTGATGTAAAAATTTGGTAAAATTCTTCTATACACAAGTCACATTTATTAGTTCCTAGTCTGTACAGACCTTTTTAACAAAAACTTGATCTTCTATAATATTCACTACTGATTTTTCAAGCTGTTGAGGAATTCTCTTCTGGCTGCTTGAGCTGCTACAAATTAACAACTGTATTTCCTTTAAAGATATTGAAAAATTCAATACTAAAAACAAAATATCAGAAAATAAAGACCAGATGGTGTCACAGCTGGTCAATGTTGGTCAAATATATAGAAATCAATACCAAATGTGAAAAGAATTCTGTCAAAAAATGTTGTAAAAGTAGGGGATATTCCACAACAAATGCCATATACCAGACATGTGAACTGACAGGCGATACAAAGCATCATAAATTAACCTAAGCATAGTCTATATCACAATAAAATATGACATGGAATATCAGAAGTACAACTGTCGTCTCTCTATAAAAGTTCTGATCACCAGCAATGAAAGAAGTGCAATAACTGTAAGACTGAAAAACAATCAGAGGCATGAGCATAGTCATGTGGTTAAGAAATCTGTTGAGCAAATGTCTTTTACTGTAGTCTCAAGCCATCCAATACTTTGTGAGTGAATTTGGTATGTGTGTGTGTGTCTGTGTGTCTGTGTGTTTATTCTCCAGCAACCAGTGCTGGTTTGTTTACATCCATGTAAATTAGCCGTTTGGCAGAAGAGACCAACTGAATAAATACCAGACTTCATGGGGCAAAGTGATGAGAAAGGATCTACAGATGTTGGGACTCACAGAGGAGATGACAGGGGACCAAGACTCCTGGTGGTCTGTTGTGTTTGAAAAGACACATCAAGCTAAATAAAAATGCGGTTGTCCTTGAATACAGGCCTGTCCCCTGCAACCCTCTTCAGCTGAGCATCCTTAAGCTCACGGGCTTGTAGGTGCTGGTGCCACATAAAAAGCACCCAGTACACTCTGTAGAGTGGTTGGTATTAGAAAGGGCATCCAGCCATAGAAACCATGGGCTTGTAGGTGCTGGTGCCGCATAAAAAGCACCCAGTACACTCTGTAAAGTGGTTGGTGTTAGAAAGGGCATCCAGCCATAGAAAACAAGCTAAAACAGATAGGGAGCCTGAACAGCCCTCCAGCTTTGCCAGCTCCTGTCAAACCATCCAACCCCTGCCAGCACAGAAAACAAATGTTAACTGATGATGATGATGAAAAATAAATACTGAAGTCGATTTGCTTGACTAAAACTATTCAAAGTAGTGCCCCAGCAAGGCTGTAATCCAGTGACTGAAACAAGTGAAAAACAAAGATATCACACATTGCATTCTCCCCTGTAATAATACGTGAAATGAAACTATGGCTTCAACATAGAACTCTTAAAATTTCATTTTACACCTCTAAGAAGGCAAATCAGCTTAAAACCAGATGGAGACATAACAAGACAACACAAATTCATGCATGTTGAACATGGAGACCACAGGTAACACTTGAATATAATAAATAGAGCATGACAATACACTAGAAATGCAAGCATCCATAATAAAACAAATATCTGTAACATGAGAAACATTACTGTACTAAGCATATACATGCCTCTACTAAACCCACCTGTCACCTATCTAGTTTATATACCATAATTATAACACCTTAGTACAAGCCTAAACATCCTTATAAGGAAGTTTTTAAGCTTCACTGCACTGATTAAATTTTGTTGATACTGTAACATGCTAATCATATGCAAATAAGTTCTGGCAACCACTTTCTCTTCTCCACATTTCCCAGGACATAGTACACACAATAAAATGAGCATAGTGAAGGTGTGTGGTTCAGTTGTTAGAGTGTTGGGCTCACAATCATGAGGTAATGAGTTCGATTCTTGGACCAAGCTGTGTGTTGTGTTTTTGAGCAAGACACTTTATTTCACATTCCACCAGTTCACTCAGCTGTAGAAATAAGATGTGATTTCACTGATGCTAAGCTGTATTGGCCTTTGCCTTTCCCTTGGATAACATCTGTGGCACAGAAAGGGGAGGCTGGTATGCATGGGTGACTGCTGGTTTTCCATAAACAACTTTGCCCAGACTTGTGCCTAAGAGGGAAATTTTTTAGGTGCAATACCATGACTGAAAGAGATCTTTTACTACATTATATGAAATGTGGAGAATTTCAGAAAGTACACTATAGTCAAAACCGATTTAAGTTGGTCCCTGTGTCTCAAGTGCACATGCACAGAACCAAGTTTACTTGGTTCCTGCACAATAAGGGTTAATATGCCCGAAACAATTTAATACAAAAATGATACAAATAACATCAGAGGAGGTACAAATGAATTCATTATATCTTTCCTTACTGCTAGCAATCACTCTGCACCCCTCCATGTTATTTTTCATCACCATCTCTCACTCTCACTTACCCTCATCCATCTCTATCGCTGGTCATCACTCCCTCTCTCTTACTATCATCATCATCATCATCTAGTATGCAGTAACCATCAACAGCACTTGATTCTGAGTGGACTGAAGGATCATGAAATAGAATGCTTTTCTCAAGGACATAAAGTACTGCCAGTGCTAAGAATTGAACTCACAAACATATGACTGTGAATCCAACAGCCTGACCACTAGGCCATGTGCCCACACTCTCTTGCCCATCTGTAATGCTATCCCATCATGCAACACATGCATGTTTAGAATAAGCTCATTTTCAGAACTTATTCTTTGTAAGCCTAGTACTTATTCTATCAGTCTCTCTTGCTGAACTGCTAAGTTACGGGGACCTGAACACACCAACATCAGTTGTCAAGCGATGGGGGGGGGGGGAAACAAACACAGGCACACACATATATGTATATGTATACACACATATATATATATGACGAGCTTCTTTCAGTTTCTATGTACCAAATCCACTCACAAGGCTTTGGTCAGCCCGAAGCTATAGCAGTAGACACTTGCCCAAGGTGCCACACAGTGGAACTGAACCCAGAACCATGTGGTTGGGAAGCAAGCCTCTTACCACACAGCCACTCCTGTGCCTATATACATATATTATGTATATGTAAGTGAATTTGAATATATATGTCTACAAAGACAGTACCTGTGCTTTTCTTTATATCTAAGAGCATGTATATTTATGTATGTATGTTTATGAATACATCATAGCTCTCCATGTCTATATATAGTTTCATATACAGACAATTATTTATAAGCAGCCTACGTACACACTAAGTGTGGTGCCCCGCCATCTGTGCCCACCCATCTGTATCTGAATTACTTCTTAATTTATTAAATTCTCACACTCAAAGAGACAACTTATTGTTTAATTTCTAACAGTTCTATATTTAAGAGATGAGGAATTATTTACATTATTTACATTATCTACATTTGACGGATATTCGTCCTCATCTTGTTTGTTGTTAACACAACGTTTCGGCTGATATACCCTCCAGCCTTCGTCAGGTGTCTTGGGGAAATTTCGAACCTGGGCTCTCATTCCTATCGATGTTACTATTATTATTATTATTATTATTATATTATTATTATTATTATTAATCAGGTCGCTGCCGTGAATCGAACTCGGAACCTTGGGGTTAGTAGCCCGCGCTCTTAACCAAGACACCTGACGAAGGCTGGAGGGTATATCAGCCGAAACGTTGTGTTAACAACAAACAAGATGAGGATGAATATCCGTCAAATGTAGATAATGTAAATAATGTAATTTCTAACGTCTAGATTAATCTGAGCAGAATTTGACAGGTTGTAAATCTTTCTAAGGCCGTGAACATCTCTATTAGTATGTATATTTTTTTTTATCACTATGTGAGTCAATGTATACATGTGATTGTGTGTGCATCGTTGGCGATTTTCTTTCTCCGTCTTCCCTTCTTTAGACTTCTCCTATATTTCTGATGAAGAGCTCCACTCGAAACGTGAAATCCTCTTTCTTTTCTTTCCTTTCCTTTCCTGAGCGTCCAATAACACTGTACTTATTCCACGTCCTCGCATTGTTGTTTTTTGTTTGTGTTTTTTCTTGCTTGTTCCTGTTTGAATTGACAATATATAATATATA
>NC_068989.1:80845732-80847301 GCF_001194135.2 Octopus bimaculoides
GTGTGTGTGTGTGTGTGTGTGTGTGTGTGTGTGTGTGTGTGCGTGCGTGTCCATCCGTCTGTCCGTTCGTCCTTGTTTTGACATTGCGAGATAGTTGTGAACGAGTGTCACTGTCAGACATTCAGTGTCATTCATTTTCCAATATATTGCAGAGAACCAATGACTGGTACTTCATCCCTGAAGGTGGTGAAAGTCAATGTTGACCTCAGTGGCATTTGAGCTCAAAATGTAAAGAGCCAGAACAAATACCACAAGGCATTTTGCCAGTTTGTCTCCATATTCTTAATGGTTTCTAATTTAGATATTAGTTCAGCAATTTGGAGTGGATAGCCAATACCATTGATTCAGGGCCAGATTAACACTCATAGAGGCCCTAAAAATTTTAAAGGGTTTGATGCTCCTATATATATGTAATTCAAAAGTCTGCTGTGATGATTCTAAAATACAACATATAAAAACCTAAGGGTATATCTTTTTCTACTCCTTTGAAGAGATTTTGCCCCCAAAAATGATTTTAATAATTGGACTATCGATAACTAAATTACAACAGGTATATAGTCCATTTTTTGTATTATAGTGCATTGTTGTACCATTCAAAACTTTTTATTCTTTACAAACAATAAACAATGCTTCAAGCGAACTACAATACTCTCCGATTTTAATAATATTTATTTAATCGTTATTGGGCTTAATTGAAACAGCTGTAAGAGACTATCTTTGATTTTTGCTGATAATAAATCTTTATTAAATGCTCTATCTCCATTTTCTTATTTTTCATTTGAATGATTGTCAACCATGGTTTATATACAAACCTATTATTTTACGAATATTATTATTCCCAATAAGTATTAGGTATTGAACCAGTAATTCCTTGGACGATACCATCCCCTAACAAGGCTAATTTAACCTCTAATTGAATTTAATTCAAAATATAAATAATAAACCATAAAATAAATTTTTATTTTTCAAAATGAAACAAAACCAACAGTGAGATGAAAAATAATGTTTATCTTTGTATACTTTCTTTTTATATTTGAAAAGATTTCTCCTACTTTTTTTAATTGCAAAGTTTTGATTGGATCCTCAAAATTAATCTTACAAAACACATCTGCTTCTATACTTAGTAGAGATAAGGCACCCCAAATATTATTTTAGCTATTTTAAAGTGATTTCTTTTGTGCTGTAAACCATTTACCATTTCTGTGGTATCTTCATTCCTTTGACGCCCTAAGCACATACTTACTTTGCTTAATGGTTAATCCAGTGCTGCATTGACTGGTGGCATACATAACTGATCTCAGGAGGGATGAAAAACGAAATCAAGCTTTGAGGGATGTGAACCCAAAACGTTAAAGATTGTAACTATATACCGTAAGGAATTTTGTCGGAAGCACCACCTATTCTGCCAGTCTAATGCTATAATGATGAAGATGCTATCTTTTATTTGCTGCAGAAGTGTTTGACGTGGGGGGGGGGGTACTATAAGGACAGTTTACAGTTTGTGTGTGGTTTACAAAGAAAGGTGAGGAAAGGTGGGGAGTGAAGGCGGGGAGGGGGGAGATAAAAAGA
>NC_068989.1:80848629-80850294 GCF_001194135.2 Octopus bimaculoides
TATATATATATATATATATATATATATATATATATGGGAGAATTTACGAAAAAAAACAACAGATGAAGACAGGTGGTGTAAACAACAAATGGATGAGTTAGTATAACGCTCGGGAATAGAGAAAGTCTTTAACGTTTCGAGCCTACGCTCTTCAACAGAAAGGAACACAGAAAGAAACAAGGAGAGAAAAATATATATATATATATAAATGTAGTCGTCAGCTATCTATCATGGCGAATGCCGGACAGAAGGATCACAAAATCTACAGATTGGGGACCATCAGCAATATGTGCCTTCACCCAACTGGTGTTCTCCAATCACTCACCTTTTGACAAATTCACTGGAGAATAACATACTATTATAGATGATGATGATGATGATGGTGGTGATGTTTTTTTTTACTCTTTAGAATGAATACAGTAATGCTGATGAAAGCAATGATGATGTTGATGGTGGTGGTGTTAGTGGTGATGATGAAGATGATGATGATGACGATGATGGCAATTATGGTGACGACAATGGCTATGATGATGGTACTGAAACACACACTATCCAGCTTCTGACGTCTAGAGGCATAGTTGACTCAGTTCCATTATGAATACTTCTCCCCTCTCCACCTACCTCCACCTACCTCCACCACCACCAACAACAACAACAACAACACCACCACCACCACCAACAACAACAACAACAACACCATCACTGCCACCACCATTATTACTATTTAAACATAAATCCACCTTGCCATACTGTAAGTTAATCACCATAGTTTACCCTCGCCTTTCACACACACACACACACACAAATTGTGTTAAACTTTCTTCTATTTTGTTTCTCTTCAGCAGTCAGCTCCACCCAAGATATCTTATTATTAGACTTGCCAAGATGTAAATATATAGCTTTGAAGAGATTTAATATAGTCCTAGAGAGAGAGAGAGAGGGAGAGAGAGAGAGAGAGAGAGAGACAGAGAGAGAGGAAGAGAGAGGAAGGAGAAAGTGGAAAAGAGAGAGGAAAAGTATGAGAGAGAGAGAGAGAGAGTAAAAGTGAAGATGTGAATATACTTTTGAAGAGAATGAACATGGTCTTTGAGAGACAGGCAGACAAATAACACACTGGTGTACAGGAATACAGCAGCGGGAGGAGGGGTAGACAAGAGGCAAATAGAGAGGAATACAGTAAAAAAGGGAGGAGAGAGGTAGAGAGAGAAGTAGGAGGAACAGACAGATAGCAGACAAGTAGAGAGGCATTTATTAGAAGAGGGAGGGAGAGACGGATGGATGGATGGATGGACGGCAGGAAAGACAACTGACAAGTAGAGAGGCATAGAACAGAGAGAGAGAGACACAGGCAGGCAGACAGCGAGATAGAGAACTGACAAGTTGTTGATAAAACAAGAGATTAAGTAAGAGAAAGGAAGAATGAGAGAGAGCAAGAATATATGAGAGAAAGAGTGAAAGTGAGTGGAAGAGAGAAAGAAGATGAATAAGAGTCTCTCCTCCCTTTTTTACTGTATTCCTCTCTATTTGCCTCTTGTCTACCCCTCCTCCCGCTGCTGTATTCCTGTACACCAGTGTGTTATTTGTCTGCCTGTCTCTCAAAGACCATGTTCATTCTCTTCAAAAGTATATTCACATCTTCACTTTTACTCTCTCTCTCTCTCTCTC
>NC_068989.1:80850511-80851191 GCF_001194135.2 Octopus bimaculoides
AATCATTATTATTATTATTATTACCTCCGCCTTAGCAAAGGCAGAGGTACTGTTTTCAGTCGTGTTTGTTTGTTTGTTTGTTTGTCCCTGGACAAGATATCTCAAGAACCGTTGGATGGATTCAGATGAAACTTTCAGGGATGTTTGGCTTCGTGACTGGCACAAACTGATTAGATTTTGGCATTGATCTACTACCAGACAAGGATTCCGGATTATTTGTTGTATTTACTTTACATGAAGTATTACAATATCACGTTCTTTCAAGTCTTTCTCTGATTATCTCCTTTGAAAGCACGCTCATGGTTTCCACATAAGCTATGGTGGCATTGCTGTTTCCAAAGTTTTATTTTCGTTTTTCTATTATTAAATTTTACTCGCATCTCTATCTTAGTAGAAACTGAGGGATAAAGAAATCAAACTACATAAACAAACAGCAGTGAAACCATTCATAAATTAAATAACACTAACATATTCAGTAACAATAATAAATTTAATCTATCCTCGACAATTTTTAGTTTTACCAATTTTGAATATATCGCTCCTCTTTAAAACCTCTTACATCATCATCATCATCATCATCATCATTATCGTTTAACGTCGACTTTCCATGCTAGCATGGGTTGGACGATTTGACTGAGGACTGGTGGAACCCGAAGGCTACACCAGGCTCCAATCTAATT
>NC_068989.1:80851201-80857545 GCF_001194135.2 Octopus bimaculoides
CCGAAGGCTACACCAGGCTCCAATCTAATTTGTCAGAGTTTCTACAGCTGGATGCCCTTCCTAACACCAACCACTCTGAGAGTGTAGTGGGTGACAATTTCATTTCTAGTTATTATTGTACCAACCAGAGTGATTTGTGGTATTTAGTTGCATTTCTTTACATTCTGAGTTCAGTTTCTGCCAAGGTTTAAATTTGCTTTTCATCTTTTCAAGGTCAGTTAAGTTCCACCTGTCAAGGACCGATTCCCTCCCTCCCTCCAAGTTTCAGGTCTTATGCCAATGTTTTTATTTTCATGCCAGGTGCAGGCGTGGTTATGTGGTAAGAAGCTTGCTGCCTAACCACATGGTTCCAGGTTCAGTCCCACTACGTGGCACCTTAGGTCAACCACAGCTATATGAGTGGATTTGGTACACGGAAACTGAAAGAAACCTGTCATGTGTGTGTGAGTGTGTGCACGTGTGTGTATGTGCACGTGTGTGGGTGTGCACGTGTGTGGGTGCATGTGTGCACATGTGTGTGTACATGTGTGTGCATGTGTGTGTGTGCACATGTTTGTGTGCATGCATGTGTGTATCTGTGTGCATGTGTATGCATGCATTCATGTGTGCACGTGTGTGAGTGTGCATGTGTGTGCACGTGTGTGTGTGTGCACATGTCTGTGTATGTGTGTGTGAGTTTATCCCCCACCACTGCATGACAACTGGTGTTGGTGTGTTTATGTCCCCCGTAACTTAGCAGTTTGACAAAAGGAGACCAATAGAATAGGTAGCAGGCTTAAAATGAAAATAAGTACTGGGAGCGATTCATTCAACTGAAAGTTCTCCAAGGTAGTGCTCCAGCATGGCCACAGTCTAATGACCGAAACAAGTGAAAGATAAAAAGTTGCAAAGCAAAAGTCTTCAGCCACGACCTTAGGTCAACCAAGCTATTGTGAGTGGGCACCTTGATGATGATGACGATGATGATGGTGAGGAGGAAGAGGAGGAGGAGGATGGTAACAGTAATGATGATGATGATGGTGATAATGACTGATGATGATAAAGAGGAAGAGAAGGGTGATGATGGTGATGATGATACGATGGTGATTGTAGGCGGCGAGCTGGCAGAATCGTTAGCACACCGGGTGGAATGCTTAGCGGTATTTCGCCCATCACTATGTTTTGAGTTCAAATTCTGCCGAGGTCGACTTTGCCTTTCATCCTTTCGGGGTCGATAAATTAAGTACCAGTTGCTTATTGGGGTCGATCTAATCGACTGCCCCCTCACTTCAAAATCTCAGGCCTCGTGCCTATAGTAGAAAGGATGTGATGGGGATTGTAATGGTGGCTATGATAATGACTGTGATGCTGATGATGATGATGAGGAGGAGGAGGATATGATGATGGTGGTGGTGTCAATAATTTAGAAAAATTTCTTTACTAAAGTTTCTAACCAAAATTATTTCATTTTGCAGCTGATGGAACAGAAATGGAGAAGAGTACGGGACCAGCAAAATTCTGAAAAGCAACTTGAAAGAAACCTTTTGCGTTATAACCCCATTAACTGGAGTGGGACGCTTAGCTAAAAAAAAAAAAAAAAAAAAAAAACATTTCTTTTTTACCAACCAACAGCTCATTAATTTTCGCATTTTAATTAGCAGTTTAGTCCTTTAATTAATTCAGACCAATATTCTTCTTTCTTGGCAAGCTGCAGCACAGAAACATAATTAGTGATAAATTACTCCCATTTTAAACATACATGTATGTATGTGTATGAATGTATGTGTATGAATGTATGTATATATTTTTGCATATATATGTGCATGTATGTGTTTATGTGCATGTATGTATGTATATCTGCATAAGTGTGTATATGTATATATGTATAGGTGTGTGTGCATATATATGTATATGTGTGTGTATGTAAACACACACCTACACACACACAGAGGTATCCCTTGCATTACAGCTACCTCAGGTTATGAAATTTCGTGCTTACAGAAATTGTGAAGTATGACCCCTAATTTGGGGATACAGTCTATAATTTTGCCTTTAAAAGAAACTCAGATAGATATTAACAATTTAAAAGCTACATATATATATATCTACTCTCGGAGTGGTTGGTGTTAGAAAGGGCATCCAGCTGTAGAAACTTTGCCAAATCAGATTGGAGCCTGGTGTAGCCATCTGGTTTCACCAGTCCTCAGTTAAATTGTCCACCCCATGCTAGCATGGAAAGCGGATGTTAAACGACGACGTGTGTGTGGTTTGTGTATATGCAAGTGTTTCTATACACCTCACTATAAATACTTACAGAGTTTGAGCAATTTTCACTGTGAATATTTATGCGTGTGCTTATGTATATTTTAAGTCACAATCAGTGTCTAAATTCCAATCTGTCTTTCTGTCTCAATGTATATATACACACACTATCTATCTAGTCCCACCCATGCTAGCAAGGAAAATGGATGTTAAATGATGATGATGACGATATATATAAATCAACATTCACCTCCATCACTGTTCTCAACACTTAACCACTCCCATTACTAACCCACCAACTCTTTAATGATGAACAACAGCAGCAGTAGTAAGAACAAGATAAGCAAGTTCATCTAAAATAAAGACAGTCTTACGAGATAATGTGATTGTCTATTATTTTAGGCAGCATATTTTTAAAAGTTGAATGAGCTGCTTTTGGTTTTAGGTCAATGGAGATTGACTTGAAGCTAAACAACAATACAATTAAGAAAAATGTGAACACCACCACCAAAATATCAAGCAAGCCACTTACTTTTGAATAACTAACTGGCAACAACAATAGGAGTTTCAGCATGACAAGGTCTGTAGCTACATGTGTTTTATGTCAACACAACAGTGATTGGGTCTAAATAGGATGTTAGACTTTTGCCTTAAGTTAGAAATGCAAAGACTATGTGGACATGAACTTGGTAACTCATCAACTAAGTTTAATCATACAGCACTTCCTCCCGCCTCACCCTTTTCTTCTTCTGATGTCCATCCTATGTCCATCCTTACATCCATAAGAATACAACAATTTTTTCACTTACTACATATTTATTGTGGATAACAGTTGATTGCTGCCACTTTTGAATTTACCTACATTACAAAATATCTAGAAAGAAGTTATCAAGTGGAACTGAATGCAGTAGGGTGAAAAGGAATCATAAAAGGGTTACTCAGGATACTAAACTTGATGTTTTAAAAGGGCTTGATGCAAGAGTAAGGATCATCAATAATGCCATAACATTAAATCTTGCACTGTTTGCCGTGGGAACTAATGGGTGACAATAGAGAGAAAATTAAGTGAAGTGCTGGAGAAGTTATTTTGTTGACTGCCCAAACTTTATTTTTTCATAAATCTGATGTGATGCTTAAAATGGAACAGTTCTTGAAGGTACGGATTGAAGATTGAACTCAACATAATATGCCAATAATTTTGAGGCTGTTGTAGGTGACACTTGCAAAGGTGCCATGAGGTGAGATCAAACTTGTAATCATGTGGTCGCAAATCAGAATGATAGTAATTTTTGAAAAAAAGAACCAAAAGTTTGTATGACAATCTACGTAAAAAGGGGGAGGTGAAACTTCTTATAAATAGTTTTTTCTGGCTATATATCCGTCACAGCTGATCTTACCAATCAGTTTCGTGCAAAGAATACAATGGAGTGTTAGGTAACAATCCGATTATATAATCTTATGCTCATCAAAGTTAGCCAATATGGAAGGGAATATGCTGACTGCTCTCTCTTGTCCGACAATAGAGAGCAGTTGTCATATTCACTTCCATATAGGCTAATTTTGATGAGCAAAGGTTATATAATTGGATTGTTACCTAAGACTCCAATGTATTCCTTGTGCAAAACCGATTGGTAAGATCAGCCGTGATGGATATATGATACTATATATTTTGGATAATATACCCACTCTATTAACAGATATACAAGTGCATCTTTTAGATGACTCACATATATACTCTTTACTCTTTTACTCTTTTACTTGTTTTAGTCATTTGACTGCGGCCATGCTGGAGCACCGCCTTTAGTCGAGCAAATCGACCCCAGGACTTATTCTTTGTAAGCCTGGTACTTATTCTATCGATCTCTTTTGCAAAACCGCTAAGTGACGGGGACATAAACACACCAGAATTGGTTGTCAAGCAATGCTAGGGGGACAAACAAAGACACACAAACACATATATATATATATATACATACATATACAACAGGCTTCTTTCAGTTTCCGTCTACCAAATCCACCCACAAGGCTTTGGTCGGCTCGAGGCTATAGTAGAAGACACTTGCCCAAGATGCCACGCAGTGGGACTGAACCCGGAACCATGTGGTTGGTAAGCAAGCTACTTACCACATATATATATATATAATGAACATATTGCAAATGGTGGTCTGGTGAAATACAACTCATCAGAAAAATTTAAAAGAGAAGGCAGAAAGCAGCCATAACTTAGGTAAAGAAAGACAGCAATGAAAGCAGAGTAAAAGAATAAAACACAAACGGACCGAAAAATGAATAGTAAAAACGCCATAAAGAGGAAAAGGTATGTAGATATGAACTAGTTTTGGTGAATTGACAGCTAACAACCGACATGGACTATCTATATGTGTGTGTGTGTGTGTGTGTGTGTATTTATACATTTGTAGGTGCAGGCATGGTGTCGGCACAGGCATGGCTGTGTGGTTAGGAAGTTTGCTTCCCAGCTACATGGCTTCAGGTTCAGTCCCACTGTGTGGCACCTTGGGAAAGTGTTTTCTGCTGTAGCCTTGGGATGACCGAAACCTTGTGATCGAATTTGGGAGGCAGAAGTTACCATCATGTGTGTAACTGTGCATGTAAGTGCTTGTGCTTCTTAAAAATATATACATATATCAAATAAGCGAATGAACAAATAATGTAACTAGTGCTCAACATGTAGATTGAGTTGTATCAATTGAGTAAAAGGTTCACTGAGCTCCTCCGACATGTCTTCATATGTCTGAGGAGCTGGTCATGTTTTTTCACATCCACAAAACTTTAAGCAACAGAAGGAACTAAATCTTTTTCTCCTCTAGGCACAAGGCCCGAATGCTTGGATGGGGTAGGGGCAGTCAATCAGATTGACCTCAGTATGCAACTGGTACTTAATTTATTGACCCCAAAAGGATGAAAGACAAAGTCAACGTCGGTGGAATTTGAACTCAGAACGTAAAGACAAATGAAATACCACTAAGCATTTCACCCAGCATGCCAAAGTTTCTGCCAGCTCGCTGTTTACCAGGCCCCTTAGCATTGATATCAGCAGAGTTAACATGTAGAGTGCAGGTTCCTCAGAGTTCTGAGCCCTTGGGCAGTGCCCAATTGAGTGACAGCTCAGTCCACCCCTGGTCTGAGTGGAAGTGGAAAGAAATCAGCCAGCCCTGAAAAACAGACGCTACTGTAGTGGAGACAAAGGGAGAGACATGTTGGAGTGTATTGTTGAGTGTCTTCCTCTTCTCATTAACTGAATATGCGAGTAAGGTATGAGATGAGTGTGTGAGAAGACATGAGATGCTCTAAGAATTGTGAAGCTTAGCCTTTAAGTGAAGTTGAAGGATCTATACGCATACACACAGATGAGCTTCCATACAGTTTCCATCTTACAAACTTCGCTCACATGGCACTGGTCAAGGCCGAGTCAGATTTGCAAAAGCGCCATGGAGTGAGATCAAAGAATCAAACCCAAAATATTGGGGTTACAATACAGCCATACTTGCATCTTGCCAGAATTGTGCCTGTAAATAACTTTATCAACGAATGTGTGTGTGTGTGAGGCAACACTGTGTCCATGGTGTGTATTTTGAGTTTTAGTAGCGTTGAAGGAGACTAAGTTGTTGTATCCTCATTGGTTGGATCTGTTTATAGAAGTGATACATATCTAGCATAAGACCTCTGTCTAGGTTGTGCGGGGGTTAAAGGAAGAATGAAAGGTGTTACTTATATCATAAAAATGTGTGGTTAGAAGTATCAGGAAGCATGTCGTTAATATATTAAGATCATGCTTTATAGCCAAACCCATATAGACACAAGACTTGACAGTGTTTGGGATGTAAATAGGGCGCATTATCAATATATACTGTGGTAAAGAGGATTCAGAGTGGAAACTCCCAATGAGAGGCAGATAGGGTATCAATATAGGCAGCTTTATAAGAGTGTAAAGAAATACAGTCAGATTAAGCCAAGGGCAGCAACTCTTGATGTAGTAATACACGCAAGTCTTCTGAGATTCTGAAACTGGGGTAAATTTAGCGTCAGAGGGTCAATTTGCTGATTCTAGATTTGTGTGTGTCAGTATATATATATATATATAT
>NC_068989.1:80858267-80863359 GCF_001194135.2 Octopus bimaculoides
ACACTGCAGCCGAAACGAGATTAACGGAACATGGGCTGTTTGGACGTTGATAATTTTGCACTTTTAGTATCAGCATTTTATGGCGTTGGAGGCAAACACATACATGCAGAAATTTACACATACAGATAGAATGAGAAAGAAACATTACAATTTATTAAAATGTCAAATAGTCTGTGCCAAAACATCTCATACTCCACGGTAGTATATGACCAATTCTGGGGAAAGATTATTGTAGAAAATGAGAGAGAATTTGGTATACTATTTGAAGTTAATGAAAATAATACCACAAGCACCAGTCATCGTGTTGAGCTGAAATGAATTCCATGTCTAACGAACATTATTAATATGTATAAGTATATTCGGATGGCAAGCTGGCAGAATCATTACCATGCTGAGCAAAATGTTATTTCGTCCGAGTTCAAATTCCGTTGGTATCAACTTTACCGTTCATCCTTTCGGGGTCGGTAAAGCAAGTACCAGTTGAGCACAGGGTCAATGTAACTGACCAGCACTCTCCTTGGAATTGCTGGCCTTCAGCCAAAATTTGAAACCAATATGTATTGATGTATTCTAACTGGATTTGGTCAAAGAGGAATAAAAACGAATTTTGGAAGTCATAACTTACTCTACGTACAACTATTGTCTCAGACTGAAGCAGTTACAATCACCAAGGTATCTTGGATTTGGAGCATCTGACCACCCAAGAAGGTGCAAGTTAAAAAATAAACAATGCCACACAATGAAGCAGCTGAGGGGTATCCAAGAACCATGACCTAAATACAGTCCAACCCCCTTATATTGTAAGAAGGGCAGAAACACTTGCATGCAGAGGGACTAATTCTCTGGAGATCTTCAGCTCTCTCTAGACTTTCTTACAAATATGCACACTAGTTTCATCAGTTTTTCATATTGTTGTATAATCCCAAATCAGCCCTAATCAAGCAGGCCTATTATCAAAGCCATTCCATTTATGACAATCCATCTTAAACACACACACACATATAAACAGGGATTACATTATCTAATGTGTTCTTTTTTCTCTCTAAGACAATAGCGAGGGATTTGAGGAAGATTTGGCTGCTATTTCTAGCATGTTAAAGAACCACAGCGGATCCTCCCTTTAATCAGCTTTTGAGGGGTTTTTTTTTTTTTTTTGCGAAGATGAAAAGGATAGGTGCCTGTCTTACGTTTAATTTACATAGTTTTGGCTAATGTTTTGTTGATTCGGTACTTTTTGGTTATCTCACCACTAATAAAAAAAATGGGTTATTTCCCCTACCCCGCCGCGTTTTACGAGAAATATCGGTACTTTTGGTTATCTCCTTCAACTAATAAAAAAAAAATGTTTAACCCTCAATAAAACAAAACAAAAATGAAAAAAATTAATAAACATAGAAAGTGAAAAGATGAAACATGGTTCTGAATCTGTTAATATTTTTATAACAAATTATACAAAACTGAAAAAATTAATAAACATGAAAACGGAAAAAAAATTAATAAACACGAAAACTGAAAAAATGAAACATCTTACTGAATCTGATAATATTTTTTATAACACATCATACTACGATTGTCGTAAAAGGTTGTTCATACCTGGTTTAGTCAGATGTGGGCTGGTTAAACCTCATAATTCTTTTCCAATGCCGCTTAAGTGAAAGGAAATCATCCTAGATCTTCCTCAGAATCTAGTTTTAAGTTATCCAAGTTATCTCCCCTGAACTAATTTCGCTTTCTCATATTCCCTATCTATCTATCTATCTATCGAAAGATAGATAGATAGATAGACGTGTACACACACACACACAATTGTCGATTCCTTTTGTCCTTCGATTTATCTTTTTGTATTCACTGAGCAATTGATTAGTTTTATATTATGTTTTTTTTCTATAGTGAAAAAACAAACCCTTTATTTTAATTTTGGAAAATATATAGCTTTTTGTAGAACATTGTCATTTTATAAGAATTTGCTGACAAATTTTAAAATTAATATAAACATTTATTTACATGAAAGAAAAGTACCGGAGAACTTCCGTCTAATTCTTCTAAATCTTTCTGTTAAAACCGTATTGTGGAGAATTATTATTATTTTTTTTTTAATCACAGCAACTGGTCGCATACCACAAGGTTTAACGGAACCCACTGAAGCAAGCCAGCTCACTCGCAGTATTACCACGGGCAATGGCGTGGCTAAGGCGTTGAGAAAGCAAAGCGCATCACCTGACACCTCGGTGATTCGAGATGCCAACGTTGACAAGAACTTCGCGGTTAGTGGCCCAGTCCCTCCGAAGTTCTCAAACACCACGCGTTGGAAGAGATAGTTCACTGTCAGGTCCCGATATTTCAAGGTTTTCTTCCATTTGGCTACAGAAGCAGTGACCCTCCCATTAACTGCAGCATCCAGGATGTGGGAGGGAGGAAAGGAGTCGCAGACTGTGGCGTCTCAAATGAGGAGCTACCTCTAAGCTAAGGACAGAGGGTAAGACCATCTGGTCTCTTTCCATCACTTCTGGATAAATCCGACGGTTCCAGAACTGAGGGGATATTAATCCGAGCCAGGATCCGCTTAATGATTAAGTTTAGCTCGGTGTGACGAGCGAAGCGACCAGTATTTAGACAAGACAGATCGCGAAGACTTGTGGGGTCGAGGGGGCCTACTACATTGGAGTCTCAGTTCCCTATAAACATCAGCTCCTACTCTGAGTGCGATAGGGATGCGGAGTTCATCTAGTTTGAGTGGACCTCCAATGTTGGCCACAGGCAGGGCATCAATCCAGTCCCCTGAGAATTTTGCACGAGCTGAATGGAAGAAGTAGGTGACACCTTGAAAATTGATCAGATTGATCAAGGAGAGAGTTGTAAGTGGCACCTGAAGGCAGATTGTCCCATACTCTCTGTTTCCGTCTATCCTCCACTGTAACCGGAACTAACAATTCTGTACATACACACACACGAATATATACATATCTATCAGATACTCATGTAAAATGCGCTCACACAATTATAAATATACCAAAATAGTTTTTTTCCTTATTCAGTTCTGGATATTAATGAAAACCATAAAATATAAACATATATGTCGTCACTCAGCTATTCCTGCCCCGATTACCAGTCCTCTTTTTATCACTATTGTTGTAACTGACCATTTCTCGATGCCACACTAATATGTCCGTGTGTGTGTGTCTTTGTGTTTGTTCTCCACCGTTTGACAATCGGCTTTGGCTTGTTTACGTCCCTGTAACTTAGCGGTTTGACAAAACTAAGCAATAGATTAAGTACCAGACTTTAAAAAGCATAAGGACTGGGTTCAATAAAACCTTCAAGGCCGTGCCCCAACATAGACGCAGTCCAATAACTGAAACGAAACAAGTGCAAGATAAAAGATTAAATCAGGAAGGAGAGCAGCGCTCAAGACCCTCCCCAGTGACTCGAAGACTGGCGAAAGGGAAAGATGAGGGCGTATCCTCGAACCAAGAACTTTCTCCAAATGCTTAGACTAAAGTGGGGCAAAGGTAAATACGCACACCCGGTGTTCAGGGTTAGGGTTACGCGGAAAATGAGTGGTGTGCGTATTCTTTACCTCCACCCAAAGTGGATTCTTCTATTGAAGGTACTCTCGGTGCCAGGTAGTGGTGTTAAATTAGGCAAGTGTTGAAATCTACCATCCATGTAGGATGTGGAAGGATTTAAATGCAGAAGAACAGGAATAAACACTGCAAGGCATCTTGATCGACACTTTCACGATTCTGCCATTCCACTCACTGTCCAAGACTGATATTTTTATTTCATGAACCTCAGAAGATTGACCTCGGCGTGATTCGAAATCAAAATGCAGTCAGAGCTAAAATAAATACCACAAAGTATTTTGTCCAACGTGCTTACGACTCTGCTAATTCACTATTGTAATGGGTGGGGTGGGGGAGAATTTACAAACTGACTCAACTGTTTTACCAAGACCACCATATTGGGGTAGATGTAATCGACTTAATCTCTTTGTCTGTCCTTGTTTGTCCTCTCTAGGTTTAGCCCTCGGTGGGCAATAAAGAAATAAAATAGCCAAACTATTAATGATAGTTATCTCCCTTGAGTCTCTCATTAACATTTTGTCAATTTCACATTGTCCTCATCACAGTGTTTTGCTAAAGAGGATGAGGAGCAGTGCCCTCTATAAGCTGTGCGTTTGTACACAAACACATTAGTTTTATGATTAGGAAACAAGTACAATATGCTTACTCTAAGATTTTAAGATGAAACTGTATTCTTTTTTTAAGTGAAGAAATTTGAGCGATGGTCACTCGTTGGTTAAACACTGCAAAAATTTCACACACCCACGCCAAAAAGTTTGAGGGAACGCTCGGAAAAGAGGATGGATAAATCGCTGTGTTAAATAAAATGATTAAGGGATTAATCTTTTTAAACTTGTCCAACATCATGGGCATAGAAAGAACTATCGTTTTAACGTCTACTATTCCAAGCATGCATGGGTAGATTTTCTACGGCCGGATACACTTGCCGTCGCCAACTCTCACATGTTTTTAAGCAAGGTGACACTTCTTCATAGCTAGACAGATTTTCGCAGAATATTGGAAATGAATGACACTGCTTGTATGACAGCAACACTTATTTACAACTATCATGCGATGTCAAGACAAGGAGACACAAACATACATACACGACGGACTTTTTTTAGTTTCAATCAACCAAATTCATTCACAAGGCTCTATTTAGTGTGAGGATATTATAGTAGAAGACACTTGCCCAGGATGCCATGCAGTGGGATGGAATCTGAAACCATGTGGATGAGAAACAAACTTCTCAATCAGTCAGCCACATCTGTGCCTTAGTACTATTGTATGGATGTGAGTGGACAGAACTATTAGCACGCCAGACAAAATACTTCGTCCGTTTTTTCTAAGTTCAAATTCCACTAGGTCAACTTTGCCTTTCGTCCTTTCAGGGTCAATGAAATCAACTAGGCCCCTTCTCAAAAGTTTCAGGTTTTGTGCCTATAGCAGAAGGGATTATTATTACATGGACTGGACGTGTACTCTATTTTGCTGTCAGGGAGCAAAAAATCTCACTAACATTTTTGTAG
>NC_068989.1:80863497-80882389 GCF_001194135.2 Octopus bimaculoides
AATTTTTTTCCCCTGTCACAGCAAATTTCCAATGTCATCACAAAACATCATCATCATCTATCACTCATTGTCCAATTACATCACATATTAATACCAGCTTAATCCATTCTCTCTTGAGAATATATATTCTTTTCTACTGTAGGCACAAGGCCCGAAATTTTGGGGGAGGAGACCAGTCGATTAGATCGACCCAGTACGCAACTGGTACTTAATTTATCGACCCCGAAAGGATGAAAGGCAAAGTCGAACTTGGCGGAATTTGAACTCAGAACGTAGCGACAGACGAAATACCACTAAGCATTTCGCCTGGCGTGCTAACGTTTCTGCCAGCTCACTGCCTTTAATAAACATAATATTCTTTTCTACTCTAGGCACAAGGCCCAAAATTTTTGGGGAAGGGGTCAGTCGATTAGATCGACCCCAGTACGCAACTGGTACCCTGAAAGGATGAAAGGCAAAGTCGACCTCGGAGGAATTTGAACTCAGAACGTAAAGACAGACAAAATACCACTAAGCATTTCACCCAGCATGTTACCATTTCTTATTTCTTTATTGCTCATCAGGGGCTAAACATAGAGGAGACAAACAAGGACAGACAAAGGGATTAAGTCGATTACAGAGCCCCACTACTGGGTGGTTTGTTAAATCAGGCAAAAAAAAAAAAAAAATGCAGCATTGGAAATGGGTTTGAAAAAATATAAAAAAGAAAGAAAAAAGTATGATCGCTTTTGTGATATATTTGATTGACTGTCAATAAATGGGATTTTTAATTCAGGTACTATTCATTTTTGCCAGCTGAGTGGACTGGAGCAATGTGAAATAAAGTGTCTTGCTCAAGGACACAATGTGCTGCCAGGAATTGAACTCACGACCATATGACCATGAGCTGAATACGTTAACCACTAAGCTAGGTATGTGCAAATTAGTGACCTAGGCTGAAAGCTTATTACTGAGTGGACCCCACTGAAGACGCCCAGTGACTGGGTGGTTTGTTAGATCAGGTAAAAAAAATATGCAGTATGACCATTTTTGTAATAATATTTGATCAGAGATCTGCTGTAAATGGGATTCTTAAGTCAGAACATGACAGAAATAACAATCACTAACTTAATGGATGACCAAACGAGGAAGCCAATCTGTGCAGTTGCTCCAACCTGTTATAAATAATCCCTAAATTAGCAGTTGAATAGCCCCTTAATTTAACAGCTGAACAACCCTCTAATTAACAACCTAAAAACACTCAAATTATATACTACTGCCTCAGGATAGGAAGAGACATCACATAATAGTCACACACACACACATATATAGTTATGTGTGTATGTGTATATGTATTTATACTATTTTTTTTAGTCTCTTTTACTTGTTTCAGTCATTTGACTGCGGCCATGCTGGAGCACCACCTTTATTCGAGTAAATCAACCCCAGGACTTATTCTTTGTAAGCCTAGTACTTATTCTATCGGTCTTTTTTGCTGAACCTCTAAGTTATGGAGACATAAACACACCAGCATCGGTTGTCAAGCGAAGTTGGGGAACAAACACAGACACACAAACATATATATCACAGGCTTCTTTCAGTTTCCGTCCACCAAGGCTTTGGTCGGCCCGAGGCTATAGTAGAAGACACTTGCCCAAGGTGTCACTCAGTGGGACTGAACCCAGAACCATGTGGTTTGTAAGCAAGTTACTTACCACAAGTAAGCAACTTCCTTCTTCTTTGTGTGTTATCCATGTTGTCTTATGCCTTGGGCAATATCACATACAAGCTACACAGCACATGAGCCAGCCATGAACTCAACCAGGTTGTTAATAAGTTTAACCCCTTTAGAGGTACAACAGTTGCAGAGGTGAGCAGTTACATTTCAGTCCCTCAAACCGCTGCTGTGTGTGTGTGTGCCAGCTTTTCCTTCTTTGGAAAATTTGAAAACAGAAAAAAAAATGTTTTGTGATTTGCAGTTTTGGTGGGTATGGTCACTTTGCCCTAAGACCAGCAAAAAAGAAAAAAGATATAAGACTTAGGGCTCGTGGACTCATAAACTGCAAGGCAGTCTCAGTGCTGGTGGCAAAAAAAAAAAAAAAAAAAAAAAAGCACCCAGTTTATGTTGTAAAATGGTTGGTGTTTAAGATGGTGGGTAACCAACCATTGGAACCATGCCAAAGTAAACACTGGAGCCTGATGCAATCCTTGGGCACATCAGATCCTGTCAAACTGCCCAATCCATGCCAGCAGAGCACAGGGAAGTTAAAAGATGGTGATGATCATGATGAAATAAACTCAACTAAATGAACTGAGTCTCTGTGCTGCAATTTGAAAAACCCAGTCAGTCAGATGGTGTTAGTTGAGTGCGCTTTATGTAGGGACATGCATAAATGGGGAAATGAAGACAGCAATTTTAGTCTGCCTGAATTTCAATGGAAAGTAAGAAATATTTGCTTTGTAACACAGGTGAACGCAATGAACTCACAGCTGTTAAATTTTTAAACATAAATTGGTAGGCAAGGATAGGTAAGGAGGTAAACTATGATTAATGAAGTATAGTGTTGTTACCTAGCATAACATAATACACAACACATTTTCCTTTCGTTTTTCTTTTTTTGTTATATATATATATATTATTACAGAAAAGTGCATTTAATAACATCAATATGACACATAACACAGCTGGTGTGGTATTTTTGTTTATTTGAATTTAAAATAGAAAAATAAAAAGGAAAACCATGTTTTATATATTTTTATTTGCCAATTGTGGTCATTGAATTAGTTGGACGTTAGGAGGCTGGAAGACTTGGTCAAGGCTTCGAAAAATTTTGAAGAGTGGTTAATTAAGAGAAGAAGAAAAGAAAAAAAAAAGGTTTAATGGTATTTTGAATAAATTTGTGCAGATGGGTTATCAAGATGGGAAAGAAGTAAGAAAAGTATGCAGGTGTCAATGTGTGTGTGTGTTTATTCTTGAAGAAGAATATTGTTAACAGTGACTTCCAAGTTTCAGCCAGTTAAGCCATCATCAGCAGTCCAATGATAGCTTAACTGACCAAAACTTCGAAGTCACTGTCGACAATATCATTATTTAAGAATGAACTTGTACTCTACAAAAAAGCATAGAGTAACTCCTCAGATTAATGTAAAATCGTTTTTATTATAACTAAGCGTAAAAACATACATACAAATACATATCTATATATATATTTGTCAGTGAACAGGTCGCGGTCTCAAAGCGACGAAAATATTTTGACAAATTAAATTTAAATGTTGAAGTGAATCTAACAGCTTTTGTGTGTTATTTTAAATGGCTGCAATTGTTTTTGTTCCAGCACCCGACCTCAGATCAGGTCACTTGCTATGCAAGTACATCTCTCTACACATACTACACAAGTAGGAAAGGCTTATTTTACAATGTTATAAGTGTCCCATATAACTTGATATGCAAAAGAACAAGAAAATTATTCGAGGGTCTGTTGGTATAAAGAAAAAACATCAACTGAAAAGTAAAAAATTTCTACTGATGTTCCCATCACCAAATAGTGTATTGGACAACAACAAAATACAGATGAACCCATACTGTCACCACCAACAACAACCATGATTATTATTATTATTATGATAATGATGGCATAGTGTATTGTACTAGTTTGACCTCTAATCACGTGATATCTAACAATAAGTATAATAAATCAATCCCCACCTCCATTTCAAATTTAAACATTTTTTTTAAAAATAAATTCTTTCATGTTCACAACCATGTCTTTTGCTCTCAAGAATGAAACTTTTACCTGATATAAAAGACCAAAAGGTAACAAATGCTAAAAAGTGGAAATCACCATATAAACAAACAAACAAAATTATATATATTTATACATACAAAATGTCCCAGTAAGTCTGTTAGGTTTTCAATTACAGTTTGCTGTTAAATGCTGCCTTACTTATGGAACACTACACACACATGGTAACACATGTACACACAGATGACAGTAGATGTGAGATAAAGAAAAAAATATGATACACATTGATATTCATTCTGCTAACCTTCAAATAAAAACCATAATGATACAATTATCATAAGTAAGAAATTAATAGTCCATTTTAAGATCATAAGCTTACTAAAAATCCCATAAAAAAATAATTTAAAATATCGCCCACCTGTAAAAAAATAAATTCAAAATATCACACCACCTCAACACAGCATATATATATTTGATAGTACAAATAGGATAAACAGAACTCAAAACTTAAGTATATTTTTTTTATTTTTAATCAGTGGAAGTTACAAAGTGATTCAAGGGCTAAGAGCTTTGTGCTTGGCACTTATTTACACACACACCACACATACACATGTAAACACACACACACAGAGAATCTTGGGAAATATCAAAAATGAGAAACAGCATGAAGAGAGCAATGGTATACAGGTAAGGGTGATTTCAAGATTGGAATCTAGAGAGACTCCAGTTATCCAATTATTATTACCATTATAGATTCTATATTCTTAAAAAAGGCCAAGCAACAATACAGAACAACACTACACGTCATTAGAGTAGAATAAAAACTGTTATTTCATAAAATGTTTTTTATAAAAAGGGCTTGACATATCAGGAAAAAAAGCTTATTCTTGAACGAAATTTAATGATGGCAACTTGTCAGACAAATTAAGACCCTTCATCCAGTCATCTCCAAATATATAAGAGGGAAGGAGAAGATAAAATTCACTATAAATTTACTCTTCCAGCATGGTATCCTATAGTTATGTTCATCATCACTTCTTCATCTAGTATCTAGATCGATGACCGAAATGGTCTTTTCTGTACTACAGGTGCCAACCATGTAGAATTATTCAGTAAAGCAGCTTAAGAAACTTTAGTTTAGCATCAAATCTTGAATACTAACCCTTAACCTATTGTTTTCTTCAAAAAAAGTTTTTAAAAAAAGTGATATAGAGAAACAGTATAAAAGACTGGAAATGATATTGGCTTCAAATTTTGGCACAAGGCCAGCAATTTCGGGGGAGGGAGAAGTTAAATATAACAGCCCCCAGGCTAAGTTGACCTTGGCAGAATGTAAAGACAGGTAGCATTTTGAATAGCATGCTAACCATTCTGTCAACTCACCACTGTGCAAACCGGAAATAATATTGAAAATCTTATAAGATACGAACGTAATATCTAAGTGACTTATTTCTTAATTTAAAATATATACTCTTTTACTTGTTTCAGTCACCTGACTGTGGCCATGCTGGAGCACCGCCTTTATGCTGTGTGTGTATATATATATATATATATATAAATAATACTCCTAGTTAATGGAATCTAATGACATGTATAAGAAGGTGTAGATGTAAATGAAATAACACAAAATATATATGTATAAAAAATATTCTAGTACTTATAATTATACATCTATAAATGGACATTTCAAGAGTCAAAAATATACATATATAAGTTTAAAGTGAAGTTAATATATATATATGTAAATAGACAAACATATCCTCACACTAAACAGAAGGGTGGTTGGTGAATGAAAAAAAAAAAAAAAAAATAACCATCTTGCTAGCTTTGATTCTCAATGCAATTATAAAAACATGAACCTTTTATATAAAGAATTTATTTTTGGAGAACAGCCTTCAGTTTCTCTTTGAGGGTTTCTTTGTTTTTTGAGTCTTTTTTTTTTGTGAGATTTTTAAAAAATGTAATCAAGAGAAAAAGAAGTTTATTTTTCACTCGACATTCCAATATAAACAAACATGAACTTTTCTTACTTTTTCACCACAATTTTAATCATACACAACACACACACACAGGTTAAACATAATTCTTTCTAATTTTGGTACAAGGCCAGTAATTTTTATAGGAAGTGGGATAGCCAATTACATCAACCCCAGTGCTCATCTAGTACTTATTTAATTGACCCTGAAATGACGAAAGGCAAAGTTGACCTCAGCTGAATTTGAATTCAGAATGTTAGGCCCACTGTGCTAACAATTTGGCCATCTCACCACCTTACAGAGATTAAGCAATGATTGTAATTCTGATCTAACTTATTCTATTGTGAATTAATACTTATTTATTTTTTAGAATCAACAATATGAATTAATATAAATGTTATTCTTGTATTTAAAAAATAAATATTCTTCTAAAACCAAGCCTAGGGTTAGAATATATTTACAGGCACCAATCTTGAGACAGGAAAATGGATAACCAGACATCTACCACTTTGCAAAGTAACTATATTACCATTTCTCCTACAGAGCATTTGTATTTATAAGGTTGTCTATCATTGTAAACATTGAATCAAAGCCAGTCTCTTTGCTATTTGAGGCATATAGAAGAATAGCTTCTACTGCTAGTGCTAAATAAGGAACTATAATATTGTGGAAACAAAAATGATAGAGTTAAAATAGCAGAAACAAGTGATAGTATCTAGTTAGAAGAATACTAGCACTGTATGATGCAATCAGTAATATAGTTGCCTGACAAGCAAGTGAATGATACCTGGATTGAGCCCTGTTGAGGAGGGCTTAGTTTCCCTTTCTTGTTCCAATCTGGTAGGTTGATACAATTCTAAAATCATTTACGTTAATATAACATAATTAGTATATAAGTCTATATTTTAATGTGAAGCCATATGATGCAAATATTTAATCATAAAACCCTCATCCACAACATTGTATCGAACATGAAGGAGTTCAGTTTGACCATCAAGAATACTTGTTGATTTAACAAAAAAAATTTTAAATAAAAACGTGCCCCTATGTACACATACTGAAGCCCTTTTGCAACTTGGCCATCATTTAAATCTTCAGTGATGAAGGGGTTTTCTTGAAGGAAAACTGGTTAACAGTTCCCCCCATCTGCAACAATGAATAATAGCTGTGTTCAGTGTGAACAAGAGAACTTCTCAATTTATCAAAAAACTTTTTAAGACAGCAAAGATCTCAACCATACTTGTCTATAAACAGGCTGTCACTTGTCTAAATCTTTGTGGTGATGAAGGTTTTGTATCAGAGAAAAATTAATTAATCATTGGAACTCACTTCTGAGTTTTATTTTACTAAAAACATGTAATTTTGTTATGTTATTCTTTTTGTTTACTTCATCACTTAAACTATTTTTTGTGTGCAATTTTTTTATGTATACATTGTGGAATTTGTTATGAGTATGTAAGTATATGCAACATTGTTTGTTTTACTGTACAAATGTACTTAAAGCTTTTTTTCTTTTACAAGAATTAAAGCAAACCTTGAACAAATACATACACAGTACACTGGCATACTATACACACACACTGATGCATATATATGCACATACATCCAAAAACACATATCTATGCATATACACACATGCAGATATACATATACACATAACTACACGTATAACATACATATATAAAAACATATCTATGCATATATACACATTCATACATATCTAGGCAAAAACATACAGGCATACATACATCTCTATGCATATACATACAGAAATACATACAAATTTATGCATGTATACACATGCATATACACATAGATCTATATACACACCCCTAAACCTTCCAACCTTTACTTGGTGTTATACACCTAAAATGTCCCCATTAATAAAAATGAAAAAAATGTTTCGCGAAATAGTCAAATTTCACAAGCCAATCTCCTTGATGATTTCACAATTAAAAATGCTGGCAGAAAAGGTATCACCACTCTTCAGAGCGAACCAGATTTCTGTTCGTAATTTTCCTGCCACTGGGTGTGGCAGGCAAAGGCTCTCCTCTGATGATAGCGCCAACTTCAGAATGCTTGTTTTTGTTGTGGTATTCTATTGCTTCAGGTTTGGTGCGAGTTGGAGACACATGCCCACGGGTATGGCCACTGAAAGAAAAGAATTAGGAATTTGTTATATGATCATATCTAATAATAACAAGAAATTAAAAAGAAAAGCAAAAATTTAATTATACCATCCAAATACTTCGTAATATATACAATTAATAAATTAAAGGTTATGTCAGGCTGAAGATTTCTAATGAGAATGAAATAGTACTTCACATGATTACCTCCAATTAGAAGTTGTAAGAACTTCATAATAGACAAAAAAAAATTAAAGATGAGGAATCTACACATCTTCTTCCTCATATTTTACAATTTCAAATTCAAATTTTTGAATTCTATGTTGTGTTGTGAGAGAATAATTACCATCTTTGTATTGATGACCATTGCCAGAGGAAATCACACGTATCCATGTTTCTAATATAAGATACAAGAAAAAGGAGGGGGGGGACTTTGTTGGTTAATGATTATCATGCAACTGCACATATAAGTACAAGCTCATCTTTAACATGAAAGGTAAGACAAAGAGATGTCATTAAAGCAGGGATCGCCAAAGGGGGTCTGACAGACCTCCTAGGAGTCGGTGAGGAATTACAGGGGGTCGATGATAGTCAAGGGGTTGAATGGGGATCAGCATGTGAAAGACCAGCTCACCCAGATGAACTGCTTGAAATATTTAGTCAGCGCCATGCTCATCCCTCACATTGATGTTGTCAATTTTAATAAAAGATATTCCAGCAATATGATGCATTTTTCATATTTTTTAATCATGAGAGCAGTTTCATAAAAACTGAAAGTTTAACACTGTATACTCATATATGTAGTTTTAAATGTAAAAAGTGTGTCATCTTCAATGGAATTTCTTAATCTGTCGTATATATTTTAGCCAACGTTTTAATTGCCAGCATCAGCACCCAGTACACATTTAAAGTATGGAACAGTAGGGTAGGGTATTAAGATATTTCAAAATGAGGAGGGTGGTCGAAGCGGAAGGTGAAGTGGCTAAAGGGGGTCGATGGTCGAAAAAGTTTGGTGACCTCTGCATTAAAGACTTCTTAAAACTAGGAAGAGACATTTAGCTGTTTTGTGAAGAATCTTCAGTTGATGGTTAGTTACACAGATTTTTTTATTGACTTCCTCTGGCAAAAATATGTAAATGTCCAAACATGTAAATGGTTCTCCACCCATAGAGAATGGATTCTACAGAGTATATTTTGGTTTGTTTAACAATGTCCCAGTTATTGCTTGCCTGACAGGCTGACATTAGAGCAACTAATGGTAGTAAAACGAATGTAGTAAATACAGCTGTTACATTTTATAAGTGATTCGTTCAACATTTCAGCTGTTGATGTCACTGACAACAATAGCAGTAGCAAAGGAGCCACTATATGGTCATTTGACATGCTAGAAGTAGCAACCAAATCTCCTGCAAACCACACCCAAAAGAGACATTAGATAATGTACCCGGAGATACACTATTGCTGGAAGAAAAAAAGAAGTCACAGTTCACATGCCTTCGATCATAGATTTGTTTGGTTAGAATAGAATTTTGTTTACACAACAGATACAGACAGCAACAAATTTAATGATGAAAATAAAAAAAATCATTTTATAAGTAAATACTAACAGATATTTAATAGATTGTTGTTGTTGTTGGCACTCCGTCGCTTACGACGTCAAGGGTTCCTGTTGATCCGATCAACGGAACAGCCTGCTCGTGAAATTAACGTGGCTGAGCATTCCACAGACACGTGTACCCTTAACGTAATTCTCGGGGATATTCAGCGTGACACAGTGTGACAAGGCTGACCCTTTGAATTACAGGCACAACAGAAACAGGAAGTAAGAGTGAGACAAAGTTGTGGTGAAAGAGTACAGCAGGGTTCACCACCATCCCCTGCCGGAGCCTCGTGGAGCTTTTAGGTGTTTTCGCTCAATAAACACTCACAACGCCCGGTCTGGGAATCGAAACCGCGATCTTATAACCGCGAGTCGCTGCCCTAACCACTGGGCCATTGCGGCTCCACATTTAATAGATAGTCCTTGTGATTTTAATTTAGATCACTTTAAAACAGGAAGTTTGTATCACAGAACCTGGAGCAGTCTTGGAGAAATAGGTTGATACCAAAAGGGTTGTATCAATAAACTGTTAAATACAGTGGATACTTGCACATAGGAAGTCTTGGGTTTACGTTTGTGTTTCTTTTATAGAAGTAAAAGTGGTTGGGTGAGCATGGAGTCTACTTTGTAACCATGTGGTTTTAGGTTCTATTCCACTGCATGTCACTTTGGACAAGTGTCTGCAACTATTGTAGCCTCAGACCAACCAATGCCTTGTGACTAGAACTGGTAGATGAAAACTGTATGGAAGCTCGTGTGTGTGTGTATCTGTGTGCACGCGCGCGCGCATGTGTAAAACCCAATTCATATAGACAGTGTGTTACTGGCAGCTATCTCAAATAATCATTGATTTGGTAAGCATTAGGTTTGGTGGGGGTGGAGAGGGAAGGTTGAGAATGTAATTGTATAATACAGTAAATCTGTTATGTGATGTGTGTGTGTGTGTGTGTGTGTGTGTGTGTGTGTGTGTGTGTGTGTGTGTGTGTGTGTGTGTGTGTGTGTGTGTGTGTGTGTGTGTGTGTGTGTGTGTGTGTGTGTGTATAGACTAAAAGAGTGCAGGGAAATCTCCATGAGGAATGGAAAATCCAATGTTTCAGCCAGAGTTCTTCAGAGAAACACTGACAGGATTGAAATTAAAGAAACATAACAGAGTTTTACATCCCCTAACTTTGACAAACTGGCTGCAACTGAGGAGGAAGACTAGACTACATGAGCTTTATACACAGACTAGAAGTAGTAGAAGAGAGAAAATATGGCAAGGGTGGTTCCTCCCTGTCTTGGCATCACATGATAGTTGTGAATGAGGAGCATCACTATCATCCAAATGGAGTTCTTCAGTTCCAATCTTCCATGAAAACATGTCTGGCCATGTAGAAATATTACTTGACTTAGAAACAAGTGAAGTGTTGGTGAAAGGAAAAGCATCCAGCCATAGAAAAATATGCCAGTCTGACCCATGCAATTTGGGAAAATACATGTTAAAATGGTTGCAGGAGCTACCATGACCAATATTAATGAAACATTTATGCAATTATCTGCAACAGCAAAGTATATCACATCTCAAACAGGATAGGGTGTGTTACCTCCCAAGAAAACAAAAAACACTCACCAGGAATAACCATTCAAGAAATTTCCATTACGCTCATAGTGTGGTTGCCCGTTCACCTTTGGAGATGACCTGTGTTCACTATTGGTACCACTGTGGTTTGTGTTATTTTCATTCATTCCCATTATCTCCTTCATGGCACCGTTGTTGTAGCGGGCTACAATCTGTTCTCCTTCAGGGCGGAGTCGTGTGGAAGGAGGGATTTCGTCCCAACTGTTCAGTAGAGATTTAAAAAATATATAAATATATCGTAGAAATATTTGAATAAGACAAAAGTATGTAAAATAAGAAAACAAAAGAAAGTAATTATTGAGAGAGGAAAGTAATTATTGAGATAGGAAAATAATTATTGAGAGAGAGAGAGAGAGAGAGAGAGAGAGAGAGAGGAAATTCTGCGGATTTAACCCTTTTACTGCAGAAATAAAAATATACCCACTCAAAATTTCATTACCCTGAACTGTGGAAAGCAGTTTTATAAATCAATCAATCTTTTGTTGAGGAATGTCATATTTGAAACCAGTTTCTGTTCAGATATGTCAAGTTTATTGAGGCAACATCACTTGCAGACAATACCAATTCTATTTTTGAGTTGGACGATTTGACTGAGGACTGGCAAACCAGAAGGCTACACCAGGCTCCAATCTGATCTGGCAGAGTTTCTACAGCTGGATGCCCTTCCTAACACCAACCACTCCGAGAGTGTAGTGGGTGCTTTTACGTGCCACCGGCACAAGGGCCAGTCACATGGTACTGGCAACGACCACGCTCAAAAAGGTGTTTTTTACGTACCACCTGCACGGGAGCCAGTCCAGCGGCACTGGCAACAACATCGCTCGAATGATTTTCTAATTAGCCACCAGCACAAGTGCTAGAAGGCAACAACCATGAAATTTAATTTCACAAGTAAAGACAATTTTGTGTTTCGTTTTCTTTTGTTGCTCCCATCATTAATCTTCAAGGACTTCCAATATACATTTTATAGATATTTCATCCACAAAAAAACGGGTGAAAAGCAAAGCAGATCTGAGGAGGATTTGAACAAAAGCATCAAAAGATGTTTTTTTTACACTTGACACCCAAACAATCCTGCTATCCACCCCTCGCGTTACATATCAATATTTGAACATCAAGTCTTAGGGAGTTTCTATGTAGTCACATGATCAGCTAGATATATAAACAGCAGCCAAAAGTTTCTTAAATCATCTACCCACGTACACTGACTTATAAAAAGACACATTGTTTTCTTTCCTCACACTGGGGTGAGGCAGATCTGTACCAAACAGCAAATATGCCAATGTACTACTATTCTGCAATACCACATGCAAGTCCCATGCTTTAACCCTCCTGTAACCATATTTCTGTTGAAATACACAGCCTTTTGTTTCAATTCTGAAAATAATGACAAATTTAGTAAAAGAAGCTTGTAATTAATAAGATGATGTACGGAATATAATTTTGATGGAAAGTTTGAATTTAGATCATCTAGATCAGTTTTAATTTATACATTACAATTGATTAATTGAACACATCTGACCTTGACCTAAACACTTTTCCTCTCATACATAGAGAAATATGTTCACACACATAAACAGAGAGTGAGAGAGAGAGGAGGAGAGAGAAAAGGAGGGAGAAAGAGAAAGGGAAACATTAAAACGTCTGATGTCAAATAGTGGCACTCCGTCAGTTACGACGACAAGGGTTCCAGTTGATCCAATCAGTGGAACAGCCTGCTCGTGAAATTAACGTGCAAGTGGCTGAGCACTCCACAGACACGAGTACACTTGACGTAGTTCTCAGGGATATTCAGCGTGACACAGAGTGTGACAAGGCTGGCCCTTTGAAACACAGGTATAACAGAAACAGGAAGAAAGAGTGAGAGAAAGTTGTGGTGAAAGAGTACAGCAGGGTTCGCCACCATCCCCTGCCGGAGCCTCGTGGAGCTTTAGGTGTTTTCGCTCAATAAACACTCACAACGCCCGGTCTGGGAATCGAATCTGTGATCCTACAACCGCGAGTCTGCTGCCCTAACCACTGGGCCATTGTCCCTCCACTGATGTCAAATAAGTCAGCATTGAACTTCCAAATGAAAGGGGCTAAAATATTTGGACCAAAACATTTCATACCCCTTGAACACTGCCCTTCTCTTTTAATATGAAATGGAAAAAAATTTCTAAATGTAAGATTCAGTATTTTGTTATAGTGATTTCAAGTGGCAACAGAAGGATAATGGAAAAGACAAGAGAAAAATAGTGATAGATAAATAAATAAATAAATAAATAAATAGACAGGAGGGAAGGAGAGGGGTTCAATATAAGACAACAAACATTGAGATGAAATAAAGTAAACAAGTAGCTGAAAGTCCATTCCTGCTCAAATTTTGTCTGGAATCTTCATCTTAGTAGTGTTGAATGTTGTTGCTTATAATAGTTCAAAGAATCCTGTTTTTCTTGGCTTCAAAGAACTACAACCTTTTAAAGCAAAAATGAACATATTTTGTGGGGAGAAGAAAGAAAGAGGATGTACACACACACACAATATGTATATACAGACAGAAAGTGTGAAACATTACAATTTAACTGAACATGATTGACACAAAGATTTTATGTGTGTGTTTGTGTGCATGTTTTTGTCCCCATCCTACCACTGGTATAGGTTTGATAGAAGTCACTAGCCCAAGGTGCCATGCAACGGGACTGAACTTGAAACCTTGTGGTTGGGAAGCAAGCTTAACAAACGCACACACAAGCATTGAACCAAATTCAATGACTGGCACCCGTGCCAGTGCAGCGCTAACAGCACCATCCGAGCGGGATCACTGCCAGAGCAGCGGTCTCACTTTGGTGCCGGTGGCACGTAAAAAGCACCATTTGAGCACGATCATTTCCAGCTTCACCTTACTGGCACTTGTGCCGGTGGCATGTGAACAAAACATTGGACTGACTCCTGTGCAGGTGGCTTATAAAAAACACCAGTTGAGCGTGGCCGTTGTCAGTACCGCTGGACTGGCCCTTATGCCGGTGACACATAAAAAGCACACGCTACACTCTGAGAGTGGTTGGCGTTAGGAAGGGCATCCAGCTGTAGAAACTCTGCCAGATCAGATTGGAGCCTGGTGTAGCCATCTGGTTTGCCAGTCCCCAGTCAAATCATCCAACCCATGCTAGCACGGAAAGCGAATGTTAAACGATGATGATGATGATGATGATGATGATGAACATTGATCAAACTAGAGCCATAGTAAAAACACACTTGTGCAATGTGCTCCACAGTGAGACCAAGCATAAACCCACATGGTTTCAAAGCAAATTAAGAAACCACACAGCTATGCCTTCCTCAATATGTATAATGGATTTACAGTCTTCTTGCAAAGGTTTGTAGAGACGGTACTGCAACAACAAAACAAAAAGTGGTATGTTTCACTTAATTCTCCTCTCACTCTTTCCCTCACTCCTCCCTGCCCTCTTTCTGTCTGTCTCTCTCTCTCTCATACACACAGAATACAAGCCCTCAATCACAGATGTCAAAATGAGAAAAGCTATTTTGTTGATAGGCCCCCTGGCGTGAAAAATATTAAATGAACTCCTACCCTACTTTAAAATAAATGAAGTAAAAGTTTCTTCAACAGGAAGTTGAAAATAATTGAGTAGTTCTTATATTTATCACTTGGAAAGTGGCGAGCTGGCAGAACCGTTACCACGCCGGGCAAAAAGTGGTGTCTCATGTGTCTTTACATTCTGAGTTCAAATTCCACTGAGGTCGACTTTGCCTTTCATCTTTTCAGGGTCTATAAATTAAGTACCAGTTGCATCAAATTAGCAGAATCATTAGCACACTGAGCTAAGCATTTTGCTCATCTTTACATTCTGAGTTCAAATTCAGTCGAGGTCAACTTTTGCCTTTCATCCTGTTGGGGAGCCAATAAACTAAGTACCAGTCAAGCACTGGGGTCAATATAATTGCTGAAATTACTGACCTTGTGCCAAAATTTGAAACTGGTATTTATCACATAGAAAATGAAAAAAAGAAAGGAAAAAAAAAACAGCCCATTAGAAAGAAACTGGTTTTTTATATAGCTGCAAGCATGGCTGAATGGTTAAGAAGCTCATATCCCATCCCATGTGGTATTGTGTTCAGTCCCACTGTGCGACACGTTGGGCAAGAGTCTTCTATTATAGCTCTAGTCCAACCAAAGCCTTGTGAGTGGATTTGTATGACAGAAACTGAAAGAAGCACATCTTCACATCACACGATGGTCATAAAAAAGCATTATCATCATACAGCTGATGTTGTCTGCTTCCTGTCTTCTATGAAATACATCTGGAAAACAGGTGAGGGTTGGCAACAGGAAGTGCATCCAGCCATAGAAAATTTGCCTTAACAAATTCCACCTGATCCAAGCAAGCATGGAAAAATGGACATTAAAATGAAGATGATGGCGGTGGTGATAATGATGATGATGATGATGATGATGATAACGAATGAAGGAGCTTCTATATTGCTACTTGATTGGTTAAAAATAGTAGTTAAACCACTCTCAAACTACACCCCATTATTTTAAAAATTTAGAGTCACAGCTGCAATACCTTTTTTGCTCACAATACTGTAATGTCCTGGTATGTAATATAGTAAGCTATGAAACTTTGATCAACTGATCTTATTCAAGTAATTGGAGGACAAAAACTACTTCTACTCGAGTGTTTAAAATTTAAACTCAACAAAGGAAATAACTCCAATAAGGCCAATTGACTTACATTTTTGGACGATTTGAGAATGGATCCGATCTTCAAAGCAAATTGCTGACAGCAACAGAGATGTTTTGGTTCTGCTGCTCAACCCTGAAACTAGTCTGTAGATGCCAGACAAGCAAGGGGAAGCAGCTGACCTCCCCTGTTCGAAGGTTATAATGGACACAGGTTCGTGTGTCACATAGCTAGCTAGAGGCGATGGCCTCTTCGAGCTAATCAATGGCAGCATTCGTCCTATTTTTCTGGACTGCCATGTTAGCTTGGCAATAACTATTAATATATATAAATATATATATATCCTTATGAAGGAGATGACAGAGGACTCAGATATGTGGTGCATTGCTGTACTCAAAAAGACCTGCTCGCCACAACAGAATTGGGACCCTAAAACCAAGGTGCCATGTAAAAAGCACAGGTGCTGGTGCCACGTAAAAGGTACTGGTGATGGTGCCACATAGAAAGCACCCAGTACACTCTGTATAGTGATTGGCATTAGGAAGGGCATCCAGCTGTAGAAACCAAGCCAAAACAGACAACAGAACCTGGTGGGGCCCCTGGTCTTGCAAATTCCTGTCAAGTTATCAAACCCATGCCAGCATGGAAAATGGATATTGAATGATGATGATTGATGAGTGATGAGTGATGATGATATTTCCTTAGCAAAGCATATTCTGTACAGCAAGTGATTCCAATAACATGGTTTTAAGTTTAGTCCCAATGCACGAAACTCTGGGCATGTATTTTGTATCATAGCCCTGGGTCAACCAAAGCCTTGTGAATGGATTTGGGAGAAGAAAACTGAAAGAAGCCAGTCATGTGTGTGCATCCCTCTCTCTCTCTCTCTCTCTCTCTACCACTGTCTAAACATCAGATGATGATTGTAAATGATCATCATTGTCATACAAGTAAGATTGCTTGCTTCTAGTCTTCCACGAAAACATACCCAGCTTCAGGAAAATATTACCTTGCTTGGAAACGGGCAATGGTTGGCAACAAGGACATTTGGCCATAGAAAAGCTATCAAAGCATCCGACAGGTGTCATCATGGAAAACAAATGTTAAACAATGACAGTGATGACGACAAAGTTGAAACATAAAAATATTTTGTTAGTGAATATGCCAATATAAGTTAAAGCAAATTATTGCTTTTATTGCAATTTTTTACATAATGTTTTACATAGTCTGCATTCCCATTTTCTTTGATTCTTTTACTAACCTACTTCATTTTTGTATCACAGTATAGTAAATATGTACCACAAGAGTAACGCTTTGTAATAAAGAAACCAAATAAGCATGAACTAATTCTATGTAAGTTATATCAGTGTCAGTCACATAGTATAATACAAGTATTATTTTGCCTTTTACCCTAGGCTGCACTTAGTCAAAAACAATTTGCTATTTTGGTGCCTGTCTGCTCCCAAGCTTGCTAGAAATATCAAGGTTCAATAAAGACATCACAATTTCATGTGCACATAAGGTGTAGGTAGCCTGCGTGGTTAAAAAAGCTTGCTTCATGATCATATGGTTTCAGGTTCAGTTCCATTGTGTGGAACATTGGGTAAGCATTTTCTACTATAACTCCAGGTCAGTTGATGCTTTGTAAGTAAGTGAATTTGTAAGGTGGAATCTGTAGGGACGCCTATCATAGTGTGTGCGTGTGTATGTGTATGTATGTGTGTGTGTGTGTGTGTGTGTGTGTGTTTGTGTTTCACCACCACTTGACAACTGGTGCTGGTTTATCTATGTCCACCTAACATAGTAGTTTGGCAAAAGAAACTGAGAAAACAAGTACCAGACTTAAACATTAGAACTAGGGTCAATTTGTTTTGACTAAAACCTTCATGATGGTGTCCCAATATGGCCACAGTTCAATGGCTGATACACAGAGAGTCACAATGTAACTCCAAAATCACAGAAGTTCAGTTCGTGTTCCACCCTCAGTCCGCCACAACCAAGAATATAAGTAGTTTAATGCTAAAGGGTTAAATAGCTAGTTGAAGGGCTGGCTTTTCTGTTTCTTCAATTGTAGGCGCAGGTGTGGCAAGAAGCTTGCTTCCCAACCACGTGGTTCTGGGTCAAGTCCTATTGCTTGGCACCTTGGGTAAGTGTCTTCTACTATAGCCTTGGGCCAACCAAAGCCTTGTGAGTGCATTTGGTAGACAAAAACTAAAAGAAGTCGATTCTGTGTGTGTATGTGAGTGTGAGTTTGTCCACCACCACCACCACTTAACAATTGGTATTGGTGAGTTTACATCCCCATGACTTAGCAGTTCAGCCATAGAAACTGATAGAATAAGTACCAGGCTTGAAAAACAAAGTACTGGGGTCGATCCATTTGACTAAAAAGTCTTCAAGGCAATGCCCCAGCATGGCCACAGTCTAATGCCTCAAACAAATAAAAAATAAAAAGGTAAAAGCTAGTATGTCCAAAAACCCAATACAATTTACTGCTACCCTAATTAACATAAATGTGGACATTAGTCAAACAGGATATAAACAAAAAAAGAAAGAAGGAGTGTTTGTATGTGTTCAGTATTGTTATTGTATTGGTTGTTTCAGGTGGTGACAGGTCTAGCTATTGTATGTTTACTACATCAATATGTATGAGATAAATATCTTTATTTGAATAATGGTGTGTATATATATGTGTATATATACTTGTGGATGACAAAGATGGAGTAATGATACCAAGGAGAAGATTTGGAAGGCCCTGGTAGACTGCACAGTAGTAGCACAAATCTGCTGTGTGAGGTGAACAGTGAGGGTTACTTCTGAGTATATGAAATCCCCAGACACTGAGGATGGGAACCACTCATCATTGTACAAGAAGGGTTGATCATTTCCAGTCTTTCTTCCATGCGTAAGTACTGGTAGAACAGCATATATAGGATAAAATCCTTACAGTGCAGAAAAATCTGTGGTTGCTGACAAATTTTTCTGCTCTGTGAGGATTTTATCTTATATATACTGTTCTATCAGTACTTACGTGTGGAAAAATATCTTTCTACTCATTCTACACTACATTTCAGCACTTCAAAAACAAACTTATGTTTGTTTACATATGACATTATATATATATATATATATATATATATATATATATATATATATATATAT
>NC_068989.1:80883157-80891396 GCF_001194135.2 Octopus bimaculoides
TATATATATATATATATGTATATATATATATAGCAATAAGAAAATGGAGGGGACTATGTGGTACTCATCAACTTGCAGACATTGTATTATGTCAATTTACCTATTTATTTTTCAACAAAGAGGACAATAAAAACAATAAACAAACACATATGACATATTATGTTATATCAGTAATTAAAAATTAAAAAGGACATCTAGTGACCGAAGAAGGGACTATGTCATATTTAGCTATGAGAAAATATTACCATAATTGGAAACAAGTGAGGATTGATAACAGGAAAACATCCAGTCAGACAAATTCTGCCTCAGCAAAATCTGGCCCATGCAAACAGAGAAAAGTGGACGTTAAACGAGGATTGCAAACAAACACACAGACACATGTATCAACCTTTTACATGCTGGCATGGGTTGGATGGATCTCAGCATCACGCCATCTGTCTGACGCAGTTCTTAGTCATCTAGTATGCATACACAAAATAGAGAAAATCTGCCAATTTGAGTGAATGTGTGAGTGCAGGAAGTTAAATGAATCAACTTCAGTGTTTCACTTGTGGTTTTTCTTGTGGCTGCTTTTTTCTTTCTTTTTTTTTTTTTGTAACCATGGCAATATACAAACCCAAAATGTCGAGATAAAACTAAATATGAATGGCACGTCAATAGGCTTGCCAACTCATTCATTTATTTTTACGTCTTTTTCCATGCTAGCATGGATTAGATCAGGGGTTTTCAAACTGTGGTCCGCAAGGACAAGACAGGGGGTCCGTGGACAGCAAATACTTTTTATGGGCAATTTGATTTTGTATATGTTTTTTAATCAAAATCTTTAATCGAAATGTAAAAATATGTTATTTTAAGCAAATATTTATGTATAAATTTCATAAGCGTTTATAAGGTAAAGCCTGAAATATAAAGGGGTACGCAAGTCAAAAAGTTTGAAAACCCCTGGATTAGATGAATATATTATTGAGGCACTGTTTATAGCCAGATGCCTTTCCTGTCACTCAACCGTAACTACTTTTCAAATAAGGAACACCTTATTTAATATGTCTTCCAAGTAAGCAGATGATCTGTTGGCAAAGTGACAGCAACAATGCCCATAACTCACAACTTTCATAGAGCTGTGTATGTGCTTGTGTTTGCATATACCCTTGTCTAGATATCACATGACTTTTGTAAATAACAATAAAGGTTCAATACAACCCAGCCTGAAGAAACAGCTAAACACTTTAAGAATACCTTACCATCTTAGTGTGCTGCAAAAATCGTCTTTACTTACAAACTGCACACATACTGGTATAAAGTACTGTCTGTCTGAGGTCCATGTAGTGACATGACAGAGCGCAAAATCCCTGGTAAACACAATATCTTCGATATACATCACGATATTGGATACTGTGTGATGACTTCAATAATAATAATAATAATAATCTTTTCTATTATAAGCAAAAGGCCTGAAATATTAAAGAGGGGCCTAGTACTTGACTGGTACTTATTTTATTGATCCCCCAAAAGGAGGAGAACAACGATAATAATTTTGCGGGAAGAGACCCTGTGAGACCCCTGATAACAGATTGCTGTCCACTCTCACAGAATCAACCGGACCAAGTAAGACTGAGAACTCTGAGAAAAAAAAGAAAAAAAATGCTTTCAAATTTTGGCACAAGGCCAGCAATTTCAGAGAAGGGGGTAAGTCGAGTACATCAACCCCGGCACTCAACTGGTACTTTTGACCCTGAAAGTCGACTTTGGCGAAATTTGAACTCATAATGTAAAGGCAGATGAAATGCCACAAAGCATTTCGCCCAGCATGCTAACGGTTTTGCCAGCTCACTGCCTTCTTAATAATAAATACTAATAATAATAATAATAATCCTTTTTAGTGGAAGCACACGGCCTCAAATTTGGGGGGGGGGGAGGAGATTGGTCGATTAGATCGACCCCCAGTATTCAACTGGTACTTAATTTATTGACCCCGAAAGGATGTAAGGTGAAGTCGACCTCAGCAGAATTTGAACTCAAAACATAGCAGCAGACAAAATACTGCTAAGCATTTCGCCCATCATGCTAACGATTCTGTCAGCTTGCCACTGACGACGATAATCCTTTCTTCTTTAGGCACAGGGCTTGAAATCTGGGGTGGGGGCTAGTTGATTACATCAACTCCAGTGGTCAGCTGGTACTTATTTTATCAACCCCGAAAAGGATGAATGGCAAAGTCAACCCTTGGCAGAATTTGAACTCAGAATGTACAGATGGACAAAATGCCACTAAACATTTGTCCATCATGCAAATGATTCCGCCAGCTCACCACCGTAATTATAATATTAAATAAGACACATTAAGGCGGCGAGCTGGCAGAAACGTTAGCACGCCGGGCGAAAGGCTTATCAGTATTTCGTCTGCTGTTACGTTCTGAGTTCAAATTCCGCCGAGGTCGACTTTGCCTTTCATCCTTTCGGGGTCGATTAAATAAGTACCAGTTACGCACTGGGGTCGATGTAATCGACCTACCCTCTTTGTCTGTCCCCTCTATGTTTAGCCCCCTGTGGGCAGTAAAGAAATAGGTATTTCGTCCATCTTTACATTCTGGGTTCAAACGCCACCAGGGTCGACTTTGCCTTTCATCCTTTCAGGGTCAATAAACCAACTACCAGTTACACACTGGGATCAATGTAATCGACTCATCCCCTCCCCAAAAATTTCAGGCCTTGTGCCAATAGTAGAAAGGATTAAATAAGACACATTGCAGTACAATGCAAACAACATTTTTCTTCATAAATAAATAAATAGAGAGAAAAGAAAAAAGAAAAATTTTCACTTGAAAATATGTTAAGTAAATTATCAACTTCTGGTCAAAGACATGACAAAGAAAACTAAAACTGGTTTTGAAGTTGTATTTTCTCACACACCCACTATCTAAAGCTAGATCTGTCTACACGTGATCCTAGAAAATGCCACAGTATTTTTGTTTTTCCTATGAAAAAAAATTAGAGGAAGGACAGAGAGAGGGTGATTACGAGTGTAACTCACAACCGAGTGAGTCATTCAATTTAGAATTTGAAGTGATTACAGAGAACACAGTGGAACAAGATGGCACCTATGTAATATGAGAGACTGTGACCTGGTTTTGATACTAGGTCTATATTTATATTTTTGAGAGTTAGGGTAGTACTCATGACCTTTTTGGGGGCCTCAAAGACTGGTGGGAATGAGGAAGGATAAAGCTATATGCAAACTTGAAACCTGATCAAAATGCTTGTCACAAAACGGATTCTGCTAAAGGCAACCAAGAGCCTGGTGTTGGTGGTGTTGGATATTGTTTAAGAGCAGGTATGGCTATGTGGTAATGAAACTTGCTTCCTGACCACATCATTTCAGGTTCAGTCCCACTGTGTGGCATCCTGGGCAAGGTTTTTTTGTTTTTTTGTTTTTTTTTTGTTTTTTTTACTATAGTTTCAGGCCAACCAAAATCTTGGATTCGGTAGACAGAAACTGAAAAGAAGAGTGTGAGTGACAAGGGAGTGTCTACACAACTTGGACAGAATAAACACCAGAAAGTACTTTTGTTTGAATATACCAGTTTACAGGTTTTATAGCTAAAGTGTATATCTTTCACCAATACACATACATAACAGGTGTGGCTGTGTGGTAAGAAGTTTGTTTCCCAACCACATGGTACCAGGTTCACTCCCACTGCATGGCAACTTGGACAAGTGCCTTCAACTACCGCCTTGGGCCGACATGGTTTAGACCGACACATCAACCCCAGTGCACATTTTCAGAGCCTGGCACTTACTGTATCAGACTCTGATGCTGAACTACTAAGTTACAGAGATGTAATCAAACCAACACCAGTTATCAAATGGTGTTGGAGATGAAACAAACCCAAGAACACACATAACAAGCTACCACACAGTTTCCATCTACAAATTCATTCACAAGGTATTAGTTGGACCAGGGCTACAAAAGAAGACACTTATCCAAGTGTTACACAGTGGGACAACTCAAAACCACTTTATTGCAAAACGAGCTTCTTAATTACAAAGCTATGTTTTCACAGTATATTGTTAACACTTATTGTTTTCCAAGTAACTCAGAATATAATCCTGTTTGCCAATGTAAGAATTTCTCTTGTGACAACTATGCAGCAAAGTTTGTTCATATAGAACATGCATGTCTAAGTGGGAATAAATATTATGAATTGGTTTTAATATTACCTCCAACACTAATGTATATTTTTTAACAAGCTAACTGGCTAATCACAACACCAGTGCCTGTTTTGGTAGGGTCAATCTATACATTGCTGGCAGGGAGATGATTCACTGCTGTCTCTAGCACTGAGTGTCCATCACTGATAAGACCAAACAAGGTTGAAATCACATGATCTGATGGTCTTAGTACTGGATGTAGTAGGGATTTATCTCCCTGCTAGTAATATAAACAAGAGTGCATTTTGCACAAAAAAAAAAAAAAAAAAAAAAAAAGCCAATGTGAGAGTTTCTCATGATAAATACCGTAGTATAATTTGTTCTAAGAGAACATCTACATTTAAGTAGGGATAAATATTACCTCTTAGTAGTAATACTGCCTCTGTTGCTAAGGTATATTCATTCAACATTACCAAAAATAAAAATTAAAAAAGCATACACAAGTTCAAGACTATTTCACTCAATCTAGCTCTCTTGCTAAATCCCATTATCTTCAAACATCATCCTTTCTTTAGATAATAATGGTATTTAAATGATAGCAAAATAACTGAAGATGTTTTATTAGATAACATTCGAAATTTTGTGTATGTGTGATAGTACCACAGAAGTTTTTAAGGGTTTTACACACACACACACACACACATACACATATATATATATATATATATATAAACACATTTAGTAGAAACTTTTAAGTGGTGCCTTCTTATGTATGTGTGTGTGTGTGAGTGTGGTATGGTGTTGAGGGTGCTTGCACACATATAAGTATAAATTATTTCATAACTATAGATGCAGTGCAACACAAATATGTGTAATAATGGCGGTTGAAGACAACACAGTATTTTGTGTTCCAACACAACATCCACTTTTAAGTGGGGATTAATATTACTTTTGGTATTAATACTGCTTCTGTTGCTATCAATCATCTAACACTGGTTTGTTAAACAGTTTGAAACTACTAAATTTAGTTCTTTCTAATTTTGGCATAAGGCTAACTATTCTGATGGGTGGGGCCAATCAGTTGCACCAGCCTCCAGTACTTGACTTGTACTTTTATTTTATCAACCCTGAAAGGATGAAAGGCAAAGTTAACCTCAGCACAATTTGAGCTCTGAAAGTAAAAGAGCCAGAGGAATTGCAGCTGAGCATCTTCTCCGATGCTAACGATTCTGTCAGCTTGCTACCTTGAAACTACTAAAAATAATGCTTCCATATAACAGATTTCTACCTCATTTAAGAAAGAAAGAAAGAAAGAAAGAAAGAAAGAGAGAGAGAGAGAGAGAGAGAGAGAGAGAGAGAGAGAGAGAGAGAGAGAGAGAGAGAGAGAGAGAGAGAGAGAGAGAGAGAGAGAGAGAGAGAGAGAGATAGTGTGACTGAGATGTGAGGAGTCTTTTTGAGGTGGCAAAGTGTAATTTCTGCAAAGTGCATTCAACATTCCAATGAGCTGTTCCCGTTGTAGATATAGATCAGTTGAAATCAGTACAGTGAATTTCAATGTTTTCTATCTGTGAGTTTCTTTTATTTTGTTTTGTGTTTCTCCTTTCCTTTGTAATGCAATGCCTCATGGTGAGTGAGGGATTAGGGTATAGACTCTCAAAGGATAATAGCATTAATATAAGATTACCAGTCTTACTAGACACAATCAGCACCACCAACACTACCATGCCATCTTTTAGAAAGAAACATGTGAAAGTTATTGGAGTAAAGTCAGAAGAGATTAGAGGTTACTATGACTGTGTTTGTACTACTGACTTTAAACTATTTCTTCTTCTATCATACCAAGACAGTGGTGAAAATGAGAGCAGAAGATATCTGAGTATACATACAACATTATTACCTTACTTGTATATTTCCAGTCTCCACCTCCATCATCACCAGCATCATCATTTAATGTCCATGTTACCTGTTTCATGCTGGCATGGGTTGGATGGTTTGACAGGATTCAATGGGCCCAAGGACTGCATTATGTTTCAGTGTCTGCTTTGGCATGGTTTCTATGGCTGGATGCCCTTCATAATGCCAACCACATAACAGCAGGTACTGGGGGGGAGGGGGCTTTTTTGTACCACCAGCACCGTGTTGGCACTCTGTCGGTTACGACGACGAGGGTTCCATTTGATCCGATCAACGGAACGGCCTGCTTGTGAAATTAACGTGCAAGTGGCTGAGCACTCCACAGACACGTGTACCCTTAATGTAGTTCTCGGGGATATTCAGTGTGACAAGGCTGACCCCTTGAATTACAGGCACAACAGAAACAGGAAGTAAGAGTGAGAGAAAGTTGTGGTGAAAGAGTACAGCAGGGTTCGCCACCATCCCCTGTCAGAGCCTCGTGGAGCTTTAGGTGTTTTCGCTCAATAAACACTCACAACGCCCGGTCTGGAAATCGAAACCGTGGTCCTATGACCGCGAGTCCACTGCCCTAACCACTGGGCCATTGCGCCTCCACTCCACCAGCACTATTAAGGTTACAATGCAGCTCACAAGACTTTGACCAGAGTGGTGTGGTGATGGTGGTGGTGGGCAACTTTATGGTAGAAGAATAATTAGAGAGAGGGAAAGTATAAGAGAAAAGGATTGAAGCACAACAGGTCTTTTACTGTAGAAGAGCTACGTGACTACAAACATTTAACCAAAGAAGGTGGGGGGGATGACTGGGTGGAACTGGAAAAGCAATATAAGTGGTGATGTAGAATCAGAAGTTTGTTTCTCAACCACATGGTTTGGGGTTCAGTCCCACTGCATGGCACCTTGGGTAAGAGTCTTCTATTATAGCCTCAGTCCGACCAGAGCTTTGAGAATGGATTTCGAAGATAGAAACAGAAAAAAGTCCATCATATTTTTGTATATGGTATGTTTGTGTGTCTATGCATGCACGCGCGCCACACAGTGGGACTGAACCCAAGAGCATATGTTTGGAAAACAAGCTTCTTAACCATGATGCCATGCCTGTGTATTACACACAAACAGTTACACATAATTCTGTGACAAATATATCAGATTCTATACACTTCAACACAAGTCCTTTCATGTCTTTGGTACCACTGCTTTCGTATACTTGACTACTGTGCAAACAGGGATATTTATTAGTAATCCTCTACCTCAAGTTTCTACAGATTACATATGCCAGTTCACTTTACTAGTCACCAAAGATATGATCTCTTCTCTTCTGATCTTTTTCTGAATGCCCTTAACCTAACCTAACCACAAACATAAATCCTAGGTGCAGCTTTAGCATAAACTTACTTCCCGGAGTTCATTTTCATTATTCATCACCACCACCACCACCACCACCGTCCCAGTTGCTAACATTCCAAACACTACCACCTTAGGAACAGGAAGGAGATAGATAGGAATAATGGTAAAATCTTGAGAGCAGATGCTTATTTACTCCCCCAGGCTAGCACTGTCTAACAGAGATTATTTTCATTCAAACTTTACTGTTATTTATATACCTAATTCACACGTACACCACAAAGAAAAAACAGAAAATTTTCCATTATGTAACAAAAACAATTTAGATGTCTACAATATTCCAAATGTTTCTTAAAAAAATTTACTGGTTTTTCGTAGACTAAAATCCATGCAATAAATTACTGTTCCAAAATACCTATAATTCGTCCATATTGCCAGATGGTAACATTCTATCATGTATTCTCTTAATGATATTTCTCTCGTATGTCATCACATAATCAACATGATTAATTATCTAGCTACAGTTACAATATATAGTTATAAAATGTGTGTTGGCAGGTAATGATGCAGAGAAAGTGATGAAATAAAGCATTTCTGAAAGAATATTCAAGAGAAATCAACAAGGGAGAACTGAAATAAATCACTGGATCTGGATGGGATTTGAACTCGAAATGTAAAAGGGCATATGGCGTAGTGGTTAAGAGCATGGTCTACTAACTCCAAGATTCCGAGTTCGATTTGATTCCAGGCAGTGACCTGAATAACAACAACAACAACAACAACAACAACAACAACAACAACAACAACAACAACAACAACAACAACAACAACAACAA
>NC_068989.1:80892024-80919717 GCF_001194135.2 Octopus bimaculoides
CACGTGTACCCTTAACATAGTTCTCGAGGACATTCAGCGTGACACAGTGTGACAAGGCTAGCCCTTTGGATTACAGGCACAACAGAAACAGGAAGTAAGAGTGAGAGAAAGTTGTGGTGAAAGAGTACAGCAGGGTTCGCTACCATCCCTTGCCGGAGCCTTGTGGAGCTTTAGGTGTTTTCGCTCAATAAACACTCACAACGCCCGGTCTGGGAATTGAAACTGCGATCCTATGACCGCGAGTCCTCTGCCCTAACCACTGGGCCATTGCGCCTCCATAGAACTATATAAATATAAATAAAACAAAAACAATAACAAAGTGATGTAAAAAGAGAAAGGTAAGAAAAAGATAAAAAGAGGTTATTAGAAGGCAATATTTAAATGGAGGACACAAATTTAGGCACAGACATGGTACTCACAACAAATAAGAAAGACAATAGAAAATTGTTAAAAAATACAAAAGTTTGGTAGTCAAATAGTGATGCAGGTTATGGGGTGGTTTTGTTTTTTTTGTTTAGCACATTAAAAAATATTATTTATTAAAAATATGAAACACAGAAAAACACAAAGCAAAAATAAACAATTATTATAAATTGTTATCCTCATCAACATCATCATTATTACTACTATCATCCTCATTATTATTATTATTATTATTATTATTATTATCATCATCAAGGTGTCAAGCAGGCAGAACTGTTGTTGCATCAGACAAAATGCTTAGTAGCAGTTCTTTCGACATAACGTTCTGAGTTCTAATGTTGCTGAGGTCAGCTTTGCCTTTCATCTTTTCAAGGTTGATAAACCCCATTAAACACTAGGGATCAATGTAATCAACTAGCCCCTACCCAAAAATTTTAGGCCTTGTGCCTATAATAGAAAGGATTATTACTATTACCATCCTCATTATTATTATTATTATGAAGGCAGCGAGCTGGCAGAATTGTTAGCACACCGGACAAAATGCTTAATGGTATTTTGCCTGTCACTGCGTTCTGAGTTCAAATTCTGCTGAGGTCGACTTTGCCTTTCATCCTTTCAGGGTCGATTAAATAAGTACCAGTTGAGTACTGGGGTTGATGTAATTGACTATCACCCCCAGCATCCCAAATTTCAGGCCTTGTGCCTAAAACGGAAAGGATTATTATTATTATCATTATTTTATTATCGTCATCATTATTAAGGTGACAAGCTGGCAGATCTGTTACAGTGCCAGACAAAATGCTTAGCAGTATTTCTTTTGACTCTACATTCCGAGTTCAAATGCTGCTGAGGTCAACTTTGCCTTTTCATTTTATTCTGCAGCTGAGAGGGAAAAGGATACCAGTGGGTATTTAGTCGTGTACCACTGTCAATTTTACCTAACTGCCCCCACCCTTGCCACAACCTTGTCCAATAATTTAGGGATTTGATACCAATGTATAATTTTCACTGCTATAACTACATCAATTACAGGAAGTAGATTACACTGTATGGCATCCAGTCTGGAGGAGTATGTAGAGGAGGTTTAAAGAAGGTAGAAGAGGAAGAGAAAGTAGAGGAGGAAGCGGAGAGGAGGAAGAAGAGAAAGTAGAGGAAAAGACAGAGGAAGAGGCGGAGAGAAGGAAGAGAAGGCAAAGGAGGATGAGAAGATAGAGGAAGGGAGGAGGAAGAGAAGGCAGAGGAGGAAAAGAAAGTGGAGGAGGAGGAAATATGATAGGGCACCACCACCACAAATTCCTGTGTCTGTGTTCCTTTAAATGCCAGACCTGTGACAAAGACATCGTCTAAATACAGATCTGTCATATAAAAGACTAGTTCATGTGGATGTTAACATGGATTTTATATGAAAAAGCACAGCTTCTTACTAGCTTTGTTCTTATAAAGAGAGAGAGAGAGAGAGAGAGAGAGAAGCTGCAATAGATATATTGTCATTCAAGCTAATTTTTAGAAGCCATGAAACAAACTAAAACCACCAATATCAGTCAAAGCAAATTAATGAAAGCTTCAGAAAAGATTACAACAGAGTTCTAAATATTTTTATTTTGAAGATTGTCTTTTGCTTTTCCTAGAAACTTTCTAAAATTTTTATTGTACTGAATGATATGTAAGACAACTTCCTTTTCTTACTTCTTAAGATGCCATTTTTGTCCATGGAAAGATTTCAGCTCAACCCTATAAGCTAATAAATGAAATGAGGGAGCATCTATGTGGTCACCCAATTTGCAAGAAATAGAAGGCAAATCTCTCTCAAATGACACCTTAAAGAAAGGAGATAGCATAGTCCTAGAGATCACTAAAAACTTTGATTTTTGGTTTGTATATCTGAAATCAACATTGGCTGGTCACAACTGGAACAAATTTGATCATAGCTCTAAACAGGAACCAAACAATGATGTGTTGAAATGATTAAAACAATACATACCACCCACCCACTTACCACTCACTCATTACAATGGCTTCTGGCATAATTTATATGTAATACTAACACTTAAAATTATTTCCATTCCTATCTGTACTTATACCAAATTTGATGAAATGCTATACTCAGGAGTCAAAATACTTGGGAAAGTCCTGACACACAAAATCCTGTGCATAAATTAATTCACATAAAAACAAGCAACTTGCACACAGCAAAGAGAAATTCAAACACGAAGAGCACAAACGTACTATACAAGCAAATCAGCGTGTGAACTGGAGGGTAAACATGGATAGGGGAAAAGCTAACAGCTTTGTTTAAGCAGGTGAATACAGCAGTGTATGGCACATATTGACATAAGGTATTGTGAAATAACTCAACATCAAGGAAGGCATTTTTGAGAATCTGTTTCTGGCTTACCTTAGCCCTTTACGATGACGATTCCATCGATAGCTACAAACAAAGTATTTTGTCAGGCACATGAAAAGCATCAATGATATAACGACTACATTTTCAATATAAAATACCTTTGACTACATAACCCTTTGAATTCATAATTTAATTAGTCTTATTTCAAAAGCTCATATTTGTTAACCATTTTCAACAACCTTGAAATTTATTTAACCTAAGAAAACAATAAATATTTTGAGGATCAGTTGAAAAAAGATAGTGCTAACTGCCAGTCAATCATAAAGTCTAGGTGGACTTGCATTAGAGCTTTTGTTGTTTGTAACCAACTACCATCATTGTATTATAAAAACATCCTGCACAGTTTTATGGTTATGAAGTTTGCTTCACAACTACATGGTTTTGAAGTTCAGTCCCACTGTGTAACACCTTTGGAAAGTGTCTTCTATTATATCTTGAACTAACTAATGACTTATGAGTGTGATAGCAAGACAAAAACTGCAAGGAAGCTCTGTGTGTGTGTGTGAGTATATATAACAAAGAATGAAGATGCATTATCAATAATTTATTTAGCTTACATATGTTTCAAACAGCTTAGCATAATGCAACCTTTTCACATTGCAGTTTGCAGGTTTAGTCAGTCCTTCATTTGATCAATGAATTAGCTACAACTACAGAGCTACTAACTACTAAACTATTCTCCTCAAGGCTAACATAATTTATACAAACACACACACACATGCATGCATGTGTGTGAGAGTGTATGTGTGAACATGAATGTCAATTCTATATGTTGTCATTATTACCATCTGAGCAAAAGGCAAAGGTATTTACTTTCTCCTTTCACAAACATTCCATTGTTCAATGGAGACAGGAAGACCAGGGGAATGCAAAAATTTCCTTACTTGAAAAACAAGTTAGAATCAGCAACAAAAGGAGCATCAGGTCATACAAAATCTCTTTCAACCACTTTTATGGGTGGGATTACAAAGTAGCTCTCTCTTTTGACTTGTTCAGCAACAATTCTCTACATAGCACAGAAATTATAGATAAAACGCTTTGCAGTATTTATTCAGAGTTCAAACCCTGCCAGAGTCAACTTTCATTCCTCCAGAGTTGAGGGGTTGCGCAGGTGCAGAAGTGGCTGTGCGGTAAGTAGTTGCTTACCAGCCACATGGTTCTGGGTTCATTCCCACTGCGTGGCATCTTGGGCAAGTGTCTTCTACTATAGCCTTGGGTCGACCAAAGCCTCGTGAGTGGATTTGGTAGACGGAAAACTGAAGGAAGCCCGTCGTATATATGTGTGTGTGTGTGTGTGTGTGTGTGTGTGTGTGTGTGTGTGTGTGTGTGTGTGTGTGTGTGTGTGTGTGTATGTTTCTGTGTCTGTTCCCCCAGCATCGCTTGACAACCGATGCTGATGTGTTTACGTCTCCGTAACTTAGCGGTTCGGCAAAAGAGACCAATAGAATAAGTCCTGGGGGTCGATTTGCTCGACTAAAGGTGGTGCTCCAGCATGGCCACAGTCAAATGACTGAAACAAGTGAAAGAGTAAAAGAGAGAGAGAGTCTGGTATTGGGTTTAATGGTATCAGCCTCCAAACTTCAAAACTGCTGGCCTTGCACCTAAATAAAGGACCACCTCTACCATCACCTTCATCATCATTATCATTATTCTTATTATTATTATTCCATCTTTGCATTCTGAATTCAAATTCTGCTGAGGTAGGATTTGCCTTTCATCCTTTTGGAGTCAATGAAATAAGCACCACCTGGGTACAGAAGTCGATATAATCAACTAGTGCCCTACCCAACCAAAATTTCAGGCCTTGTGCCTATAGTAGAAAGGATTATTATTATTATTTTCCTTTTTGTTCTCCTGGGTTATCTATGTCATGTCTCAGTTCCTTCTCACAGCTTAGAGAAGCAACACTTTTTCTCAACATGTGCTGTTCAAAATATTGCTGCCAACTGTGAACTTTGCTAGGTCTTCGTACTTCTCGACTTCCTTGCTCTATCTTTATTATTATTATTATCGCTATCATCATCATCATCTATTTTAACATGGTTTAAGATCTTAATCAAATATATAGTACCTGATACCTTGGTTGCTTGTAGTGGAGTCCATGCTAATGCTATTGTAAGCACTTTGGACCAGGTCTTTGGACTGAGGATATTTTCATTCCCCCCCCCCCTCTACAAGCCCTGTAAAGAGTCACAGGCAGTTTCTTTCTTCCTGACTAACCAAAAAAAAAAAAATCATACAACTTCAGACAGAGAGTACCATTTGCAGGATGTTGGCAGTTCCAAGAAGTGCTGATTTATGTAAAGATACAATGTTGGATGTTATATTTAGCTCATTGATACAGGATTGTTGACTTGTTAGGAATGGAGCCAAGGGCATCAATTGCTACTGGCATTAATCTAGTCGGTGTGTTTCACATTCTTGAAATTTCCAACCGATATTCCGAATAATTAACAATTTTCTTATGCTCTTTGCCAGCCATGTTGTGGGTCACCTGGAATGGCAACATCTTATAAAGTAACATTTTCATGCCTCTTCTCAACCTAAACAATATCCAGTCAATAAACTACTGCTTTATCTGTATGGCTACAAAATTCCCATAAAATTTCTGCACCTATATACACACCAACACAACCACACATGTCTATGTGTAGGTGCGTGTGTACACACATATGTTGAGCTTGTTTTAAGTTTCATTTTAAGTATTTGTTTATTGTTGCATGGTACCTATTTATTACAATCAAGTCTTAAAAGTTTATTATGTTTATAATGCTTTTTTTTATTATTATAACTCTGAGATTTTCTAAAGTTTGATAGAATAGTTTGATATCAACCTACTTTCTGTTTTAATCATGTATTTCAGTAAAAAAATAGAAGTCAGTACTGAGATTGAGGGGTACAATTTGGTCCCAGTTGAATGGTCCCAGTTTGAATGTATGTTGGGATAGGCAGAAATATTTATGCTTCTAGCTTGGGTTCCAACCTCTCACACCACACCACTCAACCCAGATCAAATTACAGCCCTCAATCTTGCCATCAACTTCTACTTTTAACCATTATAAACAGATGGCAAACTTCCAGATTTGCGAGTGGAATTAGAGGATAGAAACTGTACAGAAACCTGTCGTGTTGTGAGTGAGTTCACATGTCATTTCCTTTTCTTTATTCAAGACCTTCTAGGTTAAAAGCAGTGATGTCATGTTTTCATTCTCACTGAACAGTATGTCCAGAAGCTGTGTGCTTTCAAAGTTTAGAGGAATAAAAGTAAGAGTTGGCAACAGGAAGAGCATCTGGCTGTAAAATACAACCTCAAATGAATATCCATCCAACCCATTCCAGTACACAAAGAAAAGAGAGAACGGTCCATTTTAGGATAAAATTATATTGTATTTTAGTGAAGGCACATGGCTTAGTAGTTAGGGTGTTTGACTCACAACTGTAAGGTCTTGAGTTTGGTCCCTGGTGGCACAATGTGTCCTTGAGTAAAATGCTTCATTTCACATTGCACCAGTACACTCAGCCAGCAAAAATCAGTTTTACCTATATTTCAAAGGACCAGTCATGTCATGTTCTGTATTATGCTGGATCTCCCTTGGAACTATATTATCGGTACATGTGTCAGTGGAGTGCTCAGCCACTTGCACATTAATTTCACAAGCAGGCTAGGCTATTCCATTGATCAAATCAACTAGCATACTCATCGTTGTAACCAATGGGGTGCAAGATGAAAGTTAGTCAAGTATATTTTATTTGACGATATACAAAAGTGCACTTTTTCTTCTTTTTTTTTTTTCAAAAATAAGGTCTCAAAAAAATACCACCCCAAGTTCTATATGCAAAGTTGCTTTAAACATTACATGTTTTAATGCAGTAAAAACTTCTTTTTCTGAATATGCACTGCTGAAGTAAGGGTGCATCTTATATGCCTGCATGTCTTTTATGCTATCAGCTACTGTAGATAGATACAATAGTGCAGATCTAAACACAAATTACAAAATAACAGAATGGTACTTACGAGGCATTCTTGGACTCTTGGTGAAGACGGCTATATTTTACATTGGCAACTGGCTTTTCACCTTCCATACGTAACAAAGGTCCCATCTCTGCACCAAGACTTTTCTTGGCATTTTCAAGAGCCCCTTGACCCAATCGCTGTGCGACAGGAGGATTTGGAATATTTTCATTGTTGCCATAGTTGTGGAACAAAATATCCACAGTGCCATGGTTTCGGTCAGCATAATGTTGAGCATCTTCGCCTTTCAGCTTTGGTATGGGACGATCAATGATATCTAACTCTCCATATTTATCCATTAGGTTACGCATAGCTTCACCTTTGTTGCTTTCAGCTGTACGAAAACTTTCACTTTGATTAACTACTGGAGGCTGGTTTTCAGAACTGCTCAATCCACCACCCATTACTTCAGCCATGCATCCTTTATTAAGGTCATAATTGCGTTTAGCTTCTGCTGTTCGGAGACGTACGCCACCTCTAGGAGAAGCATCACCATTCTGTGTGTTGCTGGTACCAAATAAATTTCCAGTTCCATCACGGACTCTTAAAGCGTATGCTTGGGCTTCAGCACTGCGACGAGGATGATTTTTTGATTTCAGTTTATATTCAGTTCCATTCATTGCAGACATGTTGCTTTGTGGTCATTCAAAATATATTTAACAGCAGTAGAAAATGGAGATCAAAATTCTGGAAATGGAAACAAATAAAGAGATAATTAAAATGACATTTTGAAAGAAAAAAGAAAAAAAACTATAATAGACAATTTGGTGACAAAAGGATTAACAGCTTGGTTGCATGCTTCAGATCCGGTTCAAGCCCACAGTCTCTGATCAATGGCTTTGTGGATCAAATTTGAGAGAAACTATACAAAGCCTAGGCATGTGTATGTGTGTGTGTGTGTGTGTGTGTGTGTAACACACACATAGAAATAGATTTACAGACAAATATCTGCTGGGGATTAATGAAATAAATAATTGTCAAATACTACAATCAATATAATAGACAAGCTCTACCTTATGCCAATGATCAAAATTCCAGTTATCAGTATCAGCACACATAAATAAAGATAAGTCTAAATAAGAAGGCAATACACTTGATCCTAAAAAGGACTTCTGAGGCTGACAGGAGGGAATAAGGTACCCTCATACTAGAGACCTGACCTGAATGCTTGCAACAGCATGGCTAAGGTACCAGGTGGGAATATTAAACAGAATGATCATAGTGGGATTTGAACTCAGAAAGCAGAGCTGCAACAAATATTGCAAGGCATCCAGTCCAATATTCTTACACTTCTGATGCACTGTCCTGGATTGGTACTCTTTTTTTATCCACAGAGAAAAAAAAAAATGAAAGGCAAAGTTTGACCTGAACAGGAATTGAACTCGGACCGAATACCACAAAGCATGCATTCTATCTGATGCTCTTAACAGTCCTGCTAGCTTGCCCTAAGGAATGGAAATGTGCATCAGTGCAGTTCATGGTCAATTTAAATTGCTGCAGGTTCGCACTTGTGGGAGTAGCAGAACTAGATTACAAAAGGATACATTTCTAGAGAAGTAATGATGGACAAAATGGTCACTACATTCTTGGAAAATTTAGGCAGCACGTGGGATAAGAGGAAGTTGGGTGCAGAGAGTGACCAAGAGTTATACATTGACAGGATTTTATTATTGCTGATGGAGTTTATTTGTTAGTTCAGCCCCTAACCTGTCCTTTTAAAACAGCATTATGAACAAATGAGTGGAGGCACAATGGCCCAGTGGTTAGGGCAGCGGACTCACGGTCATAGGATCGCGGTTTCGATTCCCAGACCGGGTGTTGTGAGTGTTTATTGAGCGAAAACACCTAAAGCTCCACGAGGCTCCGGCAGGGGATGGTGGCGAACCCTGCTGTACTCTTTCACCACAACTTTCTCTCACTCTTTCTTCCTGTTTCTGTTGTGCCTGTAATTCAAAGGGTCAGCCTTGTTACACTGTGTCACACTGAATATCTCCGAGAACTACGTTAATTTCACGAGCAGGCTGTTCTGTTGATCGGATCAACTGGAACCCTCAACGTCGTAAGCGACGGAGTGCCAACAACAACATGATCAAATGAATTCCAAATATGACCAATGTATCATATTTTCAGACCGAACTTCCCTTTTATCTGATGTGCCCTTCTATTTTTTCAAACAGATGTTTTGAGGGAAATTTGGTTGCTATTTCTAAGAAGTTGAGTCATTGTGTAGAAATTCCAATTTTTGGCTTTGTAGGCTTTTATCTAAATGGAAATGGTAAAAGTGGATTCTGTCATGATCTTTAGAAAGATACTAGTGAGAAAGAGGGAGAGAGTCAGACAAACTCTCAACATGAACAATGTACAATTTGGGTGGGAGAAACAGTTCAGCCATGATTTTATTGAAAGAATTACTCAAACTAGTTGACTTGAAATTCAATGAGTGTGTGTGTTTGTGTGCATGTTGTGGGAGGGTCGTTATGGCAATAACACATGCACTGGTCCAATAACACATGCACTGGTCCAATATCACTTCTTTATTGTTAGTCAACTGGTTAAATATCTAAGCAACTAACTAATCAATCATTTGCTTAATGTGATAATTGAATGATCAGTTGGTTGTTAGTTAGTCAAAGTTCTTTCGTCGCTAGTCACGACCTTCTCAGTGACTTCCTTCTCTCTCCGAAGTCAAAGTAATATATATATATATCATCTGTATTTTTTAATGCAACAAAAAAGTATATTGTTACTAGTGGGTGGCATCTGCAAAAGATTTAATTTTTAAAGATCCTACACCTCTCTAACCGCCCAAAACAATTCTTAAAAAATAAATATGCTAACATTCCACATAGAGGAATTATGGTTAATGTAGATAAAGCAAGGAGCAGAAAGAAGAGACCCCAAATTGTGCGCAAGTAAAATATATATATATATATATACAAAAGTACACGTAACATAACAAGCATTTCTTTACGATATCAGCACAACTACAGCTGACTCAGTTTGTAAAAAGGTTATCTTATATATCAACACCAGAAAATCATGTAACATAAAGGACAACAACAACAAAATTTGATAACACAGAGCTTATATCTAATTTCAAAGACTTTGTAGTTTTCTTTTCCAGCGTTTATCGTGAGTTAGAATTCAGAAGACAAATTAAAAACATTCACATTTTAAGAAATGTTAAAGGCAGGTCTGTGGGGTTGATACACAAAAGTCTTCAACTCTAGTTCCATCTCTGCAACTTTTGACTCGACAGCTCTGTTCAAAGAGTTACCTACAGCAATGACAATATCTCATGAGATGAACAAGAAGCATAGAGTGTAGTTAACCAGTTTCAGACAGAAGTCTTCAATCGGTGTTGTTGTAGTTGCTGGTGTTCAGCTTTACATATGCCTTGACAAAGTAAATTTATTATCTGAGGCATTCCATTCACAAGTGTCTAACATCTCCTTTCCTTATTTAAAACCTTTTCAATACCAATCTGCCTCAGACTACCCCTTGTCCCATGAATACCTGTTTTTAAATTATCTAAATTAAAAGCATCCATTAAAAGTTCAAGTTTATTTATGTTCAAATACCAGCTTAATAATGACGAAGTTATTTCACTAAATTCTTCATTATTTTAAAAAATAAACTGAAACAAAGGCAAAGCATTTCAACAAAAATATGGTTGGTTATCTGGTTTCCATGGCATACAAGTGACCGAGGGTTTCAAGGGAGAGGACAAGTCAAATTCATCAATCCCACACTTGAGTGGTACTTTGTTTAATTGACCACCCAAAGGGATGAAAGTAAAAGTTGACCTCGGTGAGATTTGAACTCAGAATGTAAAGAGGTGGAAGAAATGCCACTAAGCATTCAATGTGTTAAACAACTCTGCCAGTTCACCACTTTTAAAAATGTTTGGTCTTCTTCAAATCGGCATAAAAAATGCATATGTCTATTGGATTGGCAAAATAGCTAGGGTGTGGGACAAAATGCCTTGTGGTAGACTCCAGCCATGCCGGAGCACCATCTTCAAGAATTTTAGTCAAATGAATCAGTCCCGGTACTTATCTTTTAAGCCTGATACCTATTCTATCAGTATCCTTTATAGAACCACTAAGTTACAGGAGTATAAACACATTAATACCAGTCATCAAGAAGTGGGACACACACACACACACAATCGGCTCCTTTCTGTTTCTAATTCACTCACCCAGGGTACCATGCAGTGGGAGTGAACCTGGAACCATGTGGTTGATGAGCAAATGTCTTACCACAAAGCCATGCCAGCACCTCTAAATACATTGCAAGTGAAGTCTCTTCCCCTGACAGCATTGATGTGACCCCAAATCCTCTGATGGAGAGGAATATATGAGACAGACTTAACTTTTCATTAATCTGAAGTTTAATTAAACCAACAGCTTACTACAATGGGTGTTGAGTAAATGAACTGTAAGCCACCACCTCCCCCTTACAAATAATAGTGTTGTACTCCACACTGGAAAGCTATGTCAATCAATATAACCCATATTGCAATAACAGTTCAGACTGATAGCAAAATAAATATCTATAAGCAAAATAATAATAATAGTAATAATAATAATAAAACAAAATATTTAAGACAACAACAACGGCAAATATAATGCTTGTTAGTCATAGTCCAATCTCTGCCCCTCCCCTCTTTCTTCTTGCTTTCCTTCTGTTAAGCATTTGGTTACTTTGTGCTAACTCTACTAAATCAAACAAGAGAATCAGTTGTTTAACAATGGTGATGATGATGATGATGGATGTGGTGGTGGTAATGATGATGATGTATGCCAAAATATTTGATTACGTAAATAATCATCATTATCATTATAGTCATGGCCACCATCACAATTTGTCATTGTCACTACCATCATCATCATCATTAACACCACCATCACCAACATCATCATCATCCTCTTCTTCCTCCTCATCATCATCATTTTGCCAGTAGTCAAGTAAGAATCTGCAAGTACAAACTTCGTGTGCTTCTTGAAATATCTTAGAAAGAAAAGCAAACAATTTTAAAACTATGTTTACGTCACAGGAAGACAATTTTACTTTATACTACTGAGGGCAATGAGAGAGGAAGGAAGAAATGAAGAGAGAGAGAGAGAGAGGCAGACACACAGACAGAGAACTTCCTTTTTCTCTATTTTTAACCACTATTCACATCCAAAAACTTAAGATATTTACAGAAATATTTACAATACCAAAAACCTCCTCGTCTTGGTTGATATCATTTCCATTAGTTTGAGTTTCACATAAATAAACATAATCAATCCTTAGTTCTTGGTCTTTACTCTTTCTCTCCTCTCTCTCTCTCTTTATCCACCTTCTTGCATATTTAGGATAAGCCCTGACACTTCAGTTCACCCATCCCTTCTCCCTTTCCTGCTGTGGTAGCTATGTATCTCCTCTATAGCAAGACACCTGTTCCTGACCCTCAAAATTTTGTCCTCTCAATACTTGGCACAAAGCCACCTCACTCAATATGTATCCCCTCTCTGTTTAAAAGAGTTGTCTTGCAAGTTACTTGGTACCACGAAAAATAACCATCCAGTATACTCTGTAAAGTGGTTGTCCTTAGGAAGGGAATACTACCATGGAAACTTTGTCAAAGCAAACACTGAAATCCAACACATCCCTCTGGCTTGTTGGATCTTGGTGAACCACACCAGCATGGAAGACAGACATAAAATAATGATGACAATGTACAGTCTTCTTAATAATAATAATAATAATAATAATTGATTCTGGTTCTATTGGCCACAAGGGCTAATATAAATTAAACACATGTAAGGACAAAGACAGGACGAAGGTTACAAAGGGTTTTGTCCGAAAAGAAAACGTTCATGTAAACAATGGAAAAACAGAGAAAGGTTTTTTTTTTTTTTTGCCCAAAGTGTTGTGAAGCAATATTGATTTTGAAACTACAGAGTTTCTTCTTAACTAACCACACCCACACATGTACAGCTGATTGTCTTTTCTTTGCACAGTAGTAAAAAGTCAGATTCCAAGGGTTTTCATTCAAAGACCAGACTGGTCTGGCATCAATACGGGGACTCAGATATACAAACACATACATTCATATATACACGTTTCATAGGTAGTTTGTCAGCTTTTACTTTAGTTGCTATTCTTCTTACAGCCAGTTTAGAACACACACACACACACACACATTCGAGGAGGAGAAGAGGAGGACTAAAAACTGCTGCTGCTGCTGAACTCAATGAAGAAGACCTCTGCAAATAATCCAAACTTCATGTGTCTGTCTGTGTGTCACAACCAACAATCAGACATAGCTCTGACAGCATGTTCTTACTTACTTAAGTATTTACTACTACTACTGTTACTACTACAAATTCTTGTAACTACGTAATTAAATTCATTATGGAGAGAAGGAAGTAGCCTAACTGAGACTACTCAGAAAAGGACTGAAAGTGAAATTAAGTCATAGGAATATAGACCAAGTGTTTGCCGGTTCAAACCTTACTCCTGGAACTAGTACCACCTTGGATAGCAATTATTGCCTTACGTTACTCAATATTTTGTGCATGGAATTTGGTAGGTGTGCAGTCACATACACACACACACACATATATATATATGACAGGCTTCTTACTGCTATGACCGTCCCAGGTTTAACCCTGGGTACAGTGCACCCTGGGCCAATATGTCATACTTTTCTAATTCAGCAGGTTATGTAATTTGAGGAAGAATTAGCTGCTATTTCTAACAGTTCAAGTGTCTACAAAGGGGATCTCTCATTTACTACATTTCCATTTTGTTAAGACAACAGGGTGCTCAAATTGACAAAACACCAACTCAAGTATAATTTATCAACTTGGGTTTGGTAAGATAATATACTAAGAGGAAAACAATAAAATCTTTCATCAGAGAAGCAAAGTACTGCATAGTAGTAATTCCATCAACAAACCAAGCGATCCACTAACTACTTGATCTAGTCAACCTGCAGCTATTATACATACCCGAAATCTATGAAGCATGTTAATTATCTATCTAAGAAGCATGTGTCTTCTTTTTATAGAAGCAACAATCACTCGAATAACAGCAGAGTATCAATGCAACTGAGTTTGTTGGTTCATTTTACATCTATTTTTTACCAAACAAGTACGGGTTACACAAATATCTATTGTCGAGGCATTGTTTACAGCTAGATGCCTTTCCTGTCATTAACCCTTAACCTGTTTTTCAAGTGAGGAGAATTTTCATTCCTCCTGTTTTTGTTAAGCACAGAATTATCAATTTTTTATACAAGCTTAGAATGTAACTTTTCACACAGACACACATCATCAGATATAGGTTTCCAATGTTAGTATGGGTAGACTGGAGGCACAATGGCCCTGTGGTTAGGAGCAGCGGAGTCGCGGTCATAAGATCGCGGTTTCGATTCCCAGACCGAGCGTTGTGAGTGTTTATTGAGCGAAAACACCTAAAGCTCCACGAGGCTCCGGCAGGGGATGGTAGCGAACCCTGCTGTACTCTTCCACCACAACTTTTTCTCACTCTTACTTCTTGTTTCTGTTGTGCCTGTAATTCAAAGGGTCAGCCTTGTCACACTGTGTCACGCTGAATATTCCCGAGAACTACATTAAGGGTACACGTGTCTGTGGAGTGCTCAGCCACTTGCACGTTAATTTCACGAGAAGGCTGTTCCGTTGATGGGATCAACTGGAACCCTCGACATCGTAAGCGATGGAGTGCCAACATGGGTAGACTGGTTAGACAGGGCCCAACAAGCTGGAGGACCACATTTTGCTCCAAAGTGTCATGTTTGGCATGGTTTTTGTTTTTTTATAGCTGGATATCCTTTCTGATACCAACCACTTTACAGAGTATACTGATTGTATTTTTTCCGTGGATCTAGGCCTTGTGATCAGCAAAATTAAAGAGCCTTCTCAAGCCATGCCATGCCAGATCAATTACCAGTCACTTACAAAAGGTACTTGGTGCTTTTTGTGACACCAGCATTGTTGGGGTTGCCTTGAAGTTTGCAAAGCAAAAAAAGATCCACAATGACAGAAGGAACAAATTTATTGTTAGAGGATGATAATGGGGAGAATAATAGTGGGAACATTGTTGGGGTAGGAGTAAAGAAGAGGGAGGTGATACGAAAGGGGAAGAGCAATGTCATGGGTAAGTGTGAAGGAGGAGGGAATGGATAAGCCTTCTTTCAGTTTCCACCAACCAAATTCACTCATAAGACATTGGTCAGCGTACGGCTTTAGCAGAAGACACTTGCTTAAAGTGCTGTGCAGTGGCATTGAACCTGAAACCACATAATTGCAAAACAAATAGCCTAATCACATAGCTATGTCTACACCTGAGCATTCAGAATTATTCTCAATAGCATGCTAGTTAACAAACATCTAAGAAAATGTATAAGGCAGCTAACAACAGATATATAGTCAAATGCACTGCTATTTCAGACAGTTATGTGACTTTGGTTTGTCAAAAGAATTTTAAACAAAAATCAGTTCTTAATTAAACATAATCCATCATTTTACCATTTACTTTCCATGCTTGCATATAAGTCAGACAAAATTCATTGATGCATATTTTCTATGGCCAGATACTCTCTATGTCACCAACCCTCATTTGTTTCCTCTAGACCTTTGAAAATGAACAGTTCATTGATGGGACATGTCTACAAACAACACTCAAGCACAAATACACACACACACATGCACATGTATATATCAAATACATACATAGACATATATACACATTCATACAAACACATTTACAAGAAGCCTTCTTACAGTTTCCACCTACCAAATTCAAATACAAAGCACTGGTTTGCCTAGGGTTATAGAAGACACTTGCCCAAAGTACCTCACGGTGGAACTGAACCTGAAACTATGCAGTTGTGAAGCAAACCTCTTAACCATCCAACCATGCCAGTTCCTATCAGTTTTCAATGATGTAGGATACAATATTAATTTTTTTTCCTCTAGAAAAGTTATAATCAGAAATAACAACTCCATAAATCAATTTTTAATTTTATCTAAGTTCGTTAATAAAAGTACATATACATTATCTATTTCTAACAATCAATCAATATTATATTCGTTATCGTAGATTACGAGTAACACATTTAATCTGACACATGGCTGAGTGATTAGGAAGTCTGCTTTCGAACAGCATGGTGCTGGGTTCAATCCTACTGTACAACACTTTGAGCAAATGTCTTCTATTATAGTCCCAAACTGACAAATGCTTTGTGAGTGACTTTGGTAGAAACTGTACAAAGCCTACTGTGTGTGTGGGTGTGAGAGAGTATTAAAATTCTGTGCATTTCTGTAAAATCCCTGGACAGTAGGCAGTGGTGTTTGTCGACATTTCCCTGTCAACCAATCACCCAGTGGCTGTGTGCCTTCAAAGACAAGCAGAACAAGTTCTCCCTTATTTGAAGTACAGGTAAGGGTTAGTGACAAGAAGGGAATCTATCTATAAAAAAAAAATGCCTCGATAATATGTATTTGTGTGACCCATGCCAGCATGGAACAACAGATATGAAACAAAACCAGCTCTAACTGCTATCACTTGTCCACTCTGTTACAAGCATTCAAAGGACCAAATCCCTCATTAGAGAATACCTTGGTATTTTGATGTGTCACTTCCTAGTGTTTGTTTTGTTCTAAAAAAAACTACATACAGTTTGGCTATCTAATTATTTCTAATTATGCAACAAGAAGTCTGGTGCAGGCTTTGGCCTAGCTTGCTCTTATGAAACCATCCCACCAATGCTAGCATGGAAGGCAGACGTTAAACAATGACGATGATAAGACAACATTAGTTTAATGATTGCTAACATTTTAATCAGTTTTGCATGCAAAAGGCACTCAAGTAATGTTCCAGTCTTGTTAGACCTCTTCCGCACAATAGTAAAGCTCACTGTACATGTCAAAGGAGTGATGAGAGAATTACTAAGTAGATATGCCATGAATAAGCAACAAAGATTAGCATGTTTAATTGCAATTATTTGTTTCATAATAAAGATTTGGAAAATTTTAATAAAAACAAAAGTAAGCATAACTAAGTGTTTACATTTGTTTTCTTAATGTACAGGGTGCTAGCCTAAGATTTGAACTCACAAACTTTTATCCCACACGGGATTTCCATGAGCAAAGTTCTCAAAAATAGCTTTCTGTGATGAGTAACATAATAACCTAGTCTTGATTACACTGAAATATAGTCATTACACAGATGAAATAACATCCAATGAGTAAGTCAAAGAGGCAGCTTCTATGTGATTGCTCAACATACTAGAAATAGCAGTTGAATCAAATTCAAATTATCTTTTAAAACAAAAGAAATACATTGGATAATGTGACCCTAGGTTCTCAACACAAAGGAAAAGAACAGGATGAACATGTTTGGAATATCTTTGATCATAGGTCCGCTCAACCCAACAGTGCAACATTTAGGGAAAAATATCTTCTCCCTTGGGTCAGCTAATGCCTTGTGACTGAATTTGGTGAACAGAAACTGTGTAGAAGCCCATGACGTGTGTGTGTCCCCCACTCAACTCACTGTTTATGTCCTTGTATGTAAATGGTTTGGTAAAAAAGACCAACAGAATTAAATAAGTACCAGACTTTAAAATCTAAGTAATGGAGTCGATCCGTTTAACTAAACCAGGGGTGGGGAAACTCCCGCCCATGGGCGCAATTGCGCCCAGGAACCCATTTTATTGCACCCGCAGGCTGCTAAACTCATATGTACAAAATATAGTTAATTTTTCAATTACAAAATTTACACAATGCTCTCATTCCCATTTGCGACATAGGACGCGTTTAGACTACAACTTAAAATGGTTAGACTCGACCAGAAATCGTCCGGCAAATTGTCATTTGACTGAAAATTTTGTCATCACTATAAAATACGTATTGCTATGTTTGTACCGCTCCCTTGAGACCCAACTACACTAGCTGAAAAATATAGTATTAATCATAAGTAATATAAACGTCCTAAATTCAGTGGTGGCGTTAATGATGTTACATGTTAATTTAATGAGTTAAACTCACTTTTATTAATGTATATAGAATTATACATAGATATATACAAGATTTACACAGATTATGAGTGTTAGAACTTGTGATCGCCTGTGGACCTTTCTCTTTGGAAATTTTTTCCCGCCGCACTAAAAAGTTTCTCCACCCCTGAACTAAGCCCTTCAAGGTGATACCCTAGCATAGTCGCAGTCCAAAGGCTGAAACAAGTAAAGCATAAAAGAATATATATCTGTATCTATATATGCACACACAATAGCTCTGTTGGTTACAACGATGAGTGCCTGTTGATCCGATCAACAGAACAGCCTGCTTGTGAAATTAACGTGCATGTGGCTGAGAACTTCACAGACATGTGTACCCTTAATGTTGTTCTCAGAGAGATTCAGCGTGATACAGGGTGTGAGAAAGCTGACCATTTGAAATACAGGTACCACTCATTTTTGCCAGCTGAGTGGACTGGAGCAACACGAGTCTTGCTCAAGGACACAATGCATCACCAGAAATTGAACTCATGAGCTTACGATCATGAGCTGAATTCTCTAACCACTGAGCCCTGTGTCTTCATAATCATCATCATCATCATCGTCGTTTAATGTCTGCTTTCCATGCTGGCATGGGTTGGATGGTCTGACTGAGGACTGGCAAGCCAGGAAGCTGCACCAGGCTCCAATCTGTTCTAGCAAGGTTTCTACAGCTGGATGCCCTTCCTAACGCCAACCACTCCTAGAGCGTAGTGGATGCTTTTTTACATGCCACTGGCACGGGGGCCAGTCAGGCGGCACTGGCATCGACCACGCTCAAATGGTGCTTTTTATGTGCCACCAGCCTTCACTAATATATATTTATATAACCATTCCAAGTCAGACAGTGGAGCTTAGTGCAGTCCTCTGGCTTGCCAGCTCCTGTCAAAAAATCCAACCAAGCCAACATGAAAGACAGATGTTAAATGATGATGATGATGATGATATATGCTATTTTAGTCCACATTAGAAAACTTAGTATCTCTATGCTATCCACCCCCACCGCTATATTCTAAGAAGCTACACCATCTGATAACTATAACTCTTAGCTACCTTTCATAGGCCATGTAATCTGAATTACAATATCTACTCAAGCTGCCATCTTAAATATCCCATGTTTGCTTCATTGCTGCCCTTGTAATGTGCCTGCCTCTGTCTGTCTGTCTGTGTGTCTCTCTCTCTCTCTCCTTCACTCTATCACACTGTCTGCTATATAAAGCGAACATGACAGGCAGTAATATGTAGAACACAGTCAAAATATGTGTCAAATGGAATTTATTTGGCTTTGTTTTATTGCTCATACAATAATCAATTTTATGCGTGTGTGTGTGTGTGTATGTGTATATATATATATATATATATATAAATAAATAAATATATATATAAATATATATATATGTATATTATAATTGATTATTTTATATATGAAGCTTTTACAAGAGAGGTGAAAGTGACTTCAAAGTTTCAGCATGCTAACTTCTGTCAGACAGTTGAACGAAGTCTAGCAGACTGAAAGTGTCACCCTCTTCTTGTAAAAAAGTTTAATAAACATGTACTCTGCTAAAATGTATTGAGTAATTCTACAGCTTTAATGTTAAACTTTTTTATATACATACAAGCATGCACACACCACCACCACCACCACCACCACCCTCAGTCCAATGTTTATATCCCCCCCTCTCTCTCCTTAACTCTGCAATGTTGTTGCAACTACACTAGCATACATGTCACACTCGCACAGATAAATACCAAAGGCATACGTGTACACACACTCACACACCACATCAAAATGTGCATGCATGTATATTCTTCCAGGTAAACATGCATAGACTCATATGCTTATATACAAATACAAGAATGTACATACTTATGCGCATGCACAGAATACATGCATCCCAAAACACATTCGTGCATGCACATATATATACAATAGGTGCTAACACACACATATACAGAAGGCACTGATATGCGCACGCACGCACATATTCACACACACACACACACACACACAAGTAAACATAAGGTACAAATAGGCACATGCACACGCACACACACACTTATACAACCAAAAACACTCACATCCACACTCATACATCTGGTACACACACACACACACACACACCAGCCTTGCTTTTCTCGGCTTCCAATTCCTTTCAAAAGCCCGCCAGGCACCAGCTTCCTCTCCAGCCATGTGGTTCCAAGAAATTCTCCTTTTTAATGCATCTGGTGGTGCTGAAATACTGGCCTCCACTTCTAACAATACTCTGTGATTCGTCTTGACTAATAGCAACCCATTTCTAGTAGCTATCTTGGACTTCCTGTACTTCGCCATTTGTTAATCTGAGCCTAAATGAGCTAGGTTCCTCCAAGAAGCTTGTGAAACTTTAAGTTGTAAGGAGCTAATTCAAACTGTATTAAATAATAATAATAATAATAATAATAATAATGCTTTCTACTATAGGCACAAGGCCTGAAATTTGGGAGGAGTGGGCTAGTCGATTTCATTGACTACAATGTGTAACTGGTACTTACTTAACCGCCCTCGAAAGGATGAAAGGTAAAGTCGACCCTGGCGACATTTGAACTCAGAACATACAGACGGACAAAATGCCACTAAGCATTTTGCCTGGCATGCTAATGATTCTGCCAGCTCACCACTTTAATAATAATAATAATACTCATAATAATAATAACAACAATAATAATAGGCGCAGCAGTGGCTGTGTGGTAAGTAGCTTGCTTACCAACCACATGGTTCCTGGTTCAGTCTCACTGCGTTGCACCTTGGGCAAGTGTCTTCTACTATAGCCTTGAGCTGACCAAAGCCTTGTGAGTGGATTTGGTAGACGGAAACTGAAAGAAGCCCGTCGTATATATGTATATAAACATATATATATATATATATATATATATATATATATATGTATGTATGTGCGTCTGTGTTTGTCCCCCCCACCATCGCTTGACAACCGATACTGGTGTGTTTACGTCCCCGTAACTTAGCGGTTTGGTAAAAAGAGACCGATAGAATAAGTACTAGGCTTACAAAGAATAAGTCCTGGGGTCGATTTGCTCGACTAAAGGCAGTGCTCCAGCATGGCCACAGTCAAATGACAAACAAGTAAAAGAGTAAAAAGAGAATAATTTGCACTGTTGGGGACAGTGAGGAAATCAGAAAACTGCTCTATTGGGGACAGCGAGGAACTTGGAAAAACTGTCTTATTGGAGGCAGTGAGAATTTTGAGATTGGTACTTGGGTGCTAAGTATCATGGTAAAAGACCCTGTGAGACCTATGACAGCAGGTTGTTGTCTACTCTTACAGAATTAACTGGAGTAAATAACATCGAAAGCTCCGAGAAGTAAAATGGAACAGACACACACACATATATATTCATACATATATGCACAGAGAAAGAGAAAGATTATTTGTTTACATAACGAGTTATATAATAAGGGATAATTATGACTGGTGATGGTAGTGGTGGTGGAGGGCTCAGTATAAATAAGCGTTCCCCTCCCTTCAAATTTCTGACCATGTGACTGAGAGATCAGCAATACTGTTGTTATTGTTGTTGTTTATTGTTAGTATTAGTAGTATGGCATCATCGAAAACTTTTAGCTTTGGTCTTCATTCACGTCATATTCCTCTTGATAACGTTCGTTAATTACCTCCATCCTTTCCTTTAATTGCAAGTTAAAGAGGTCAAAAAATAGCTTTTGTTTTTGCCCTTTTTTCTGATAAAAAACAAACAAAAAACATAAAAATTTCAAGCACAAGATGGGGGTGGGGATTAGGGGGTTAGTTGCAATGACCAATTATAGTGGTAAAGAGGAACATACAAATAATTATATATAGATTTTAAATTTTTAATAATTTCAATAGTAACGATGTTAGGTCAAGTTGATGCTATTGTTTTCATACTTTCAGTCACTGTGGCCATGCTGGAGTAGTCAATTATATCAATCCAGTAATTATTTTTATTGTTGGCAATTATTTTCAACATCCGAAAGACAGAAATGTAGATGGACACAGATGAGATTTTATCACAGAACATGAATATAAGGCACAGACGTGGTTGTGTGGTAAGAAGTTTGCTTCCCAACTACATGGTTCCAGGCTCAGTCCCACTGCATGGCACCTTGGGCAAGAGTCTTCTACTATAGCCTCGGGCAGAACAAAGCCTTGCAAGTGGATTTGGTAAATAAAAACTGAAAGAAGCCCATCGTGTGTGTGTGTCCATCTTGCGCTCTACTGCATGACAACTGGTGTTGGTGCGTTTATGTTCCCATAACTTAGCGGTTCAGCTAAAGAGATCAATAGAATAAGTATCAAGCTTAAAAAAAACTGTAAAAATAACAAAATAATGGGTTCGTCAGGTTAAGTATTATTTGTGAAAGACAGTTACTTTGAATTTGCTTCAGAAAGAGGTGTATGTCTCTGATAGTTAATTGGGGTGGGGGCACTAGGAATGTGGCTAGGTGTCAAGGGGGCAGCAGCCCAAAAAAGTTTGGGAACCACTGTGTTAAAGAGTTACACTAGCATTTCCCAACCAATTTTCATGACAGCAATGCCAAATCACATATGTACAGGGTGTCCACAAAGTTTGGTACATGGAGTAAATAAAATCATAACAAACAGTTAAATGTAAGAAATAATGATTTCTTAATGTGTTAATCCCCATGTACCCAGACTTTGTGGACACCCTGTACAATGACACAACTAGTTTATTTTCATTCATAAGGTTTTTTTCTTTTTCTAACAGTATTGTTTTCATTGTATCAAATTTTCCAAGCCTGTCTTTTTACCTTTTATTTGTTTCGGGTATCAGACCACAGCTATGCTGAGTAACAAGCTTTGAAGGGTACCCAGATGTAGAAAATCTACCTCAACGAATTCTGTCTGGCCCATGCTAGCATGGGAAAGTTCACTTCAACATAAAACATACAGCTTGTTATATATATATAAGAAATAGATACAGACACATTTTCATATTGCAGGCAGTGTAGCATACATTCTGTCAGAACTTGTGTTAGTTAATTAACAAACATAAATATTTACTTTGGAACAAAATCAAAATAGATGTCAAATAGAATAATTTTTGTGTTATTTCATTATTTGTTTACATAACAAGGAGAATAATAATAATGATTTGAGATTAACATTGTCCCTGTTATTAGTGTAGCCACATTGCTGGAGACTAAATTTGGGATTTGTCAATTTAATTCACTTGTATATGCTGGAGTACTTTGACAGACAAAGTGTGATTGGAAAAAAAAGAAAAAAAGAAAAGAAAAGAAAAGAAAAGAAAAAAAAACAACTGTGTCAGGAAGATGTCTCTAAAAATAATATTCTAAGCTTTATATAAATTAATGGTTTCTGACTCAAATACAAGGTCACAAATTTGTAAGGAAGAAGTGATTAGCATAACTCCAATATTTGACAACGGAAGGATTTGAATTCAAATGTATACATAACAGAAGCAGTATTAGATTAAAATAGTCATCTATGTATCATACTTAATGTAAATACCATCACAGAAAGGCAAGTTACTACAGTATTTATCCAGAAATAACATTTTGTGCACGTGTTTGTCTGAGTGTGTGTGTGTGTGTGTGTGTGTGTGTGTGTGTGTGTGTGTGTGTGTAAGGAAAAAAGCACAAGCTAGAATTTAACTATACTGAAGAAGTACATTTAGACTGTCATACATTGAAGTCGCTTTTATTATTATTCTTGTTAAAGACTAATAAATATGTACTCTAGGGAACAATCCTTCAGTTTAATGTAAAATTATTATAACTTAACATAAAAACATATATACATATTTGCCATCATCATCATCATCTAATGTCTATTTTCCATGCTGGTATGGGTTGGACGGTTTGACAGGAGCTGTCCAGCTGGAGGGCTGCATCAGGCTCTAATTGTCTGTTCTGGCATGGTTTCTACAGTTGGATGCCCTCCCTAATACCAGCCACTTTACAGAGTGTACTAGATGCTTTTCCCGTGGCACCAGCACAAGTACTTTTTACATAGCAATAATATATATATACCATCATCATCATCATTTAACATCCGCCTTCTATGTTGGCATGGGTGGGACAGTTTAACAGGAGCCAGCCAGGCAGAAGCCTGCACCAGACTTCTGTGACTGTTTTGGCTGTTTTTCCCAGCTTGTATGGGTTAGATGGAGATTTATTTTGAGGCAGCATTTTCTGGCCAGATGTCTTTCATGTCAGCAACTCATACCAGTTATTCAATTAAAAGATTTATATATTCCAAACCTAAAAACAGTTGTTGATCAACCAAAACTTCATCATTATCAAATTACAATATTTTTTATTGAAATTTTTATCTAAATATGAACACTTTAGTACTGGTGCTACTGGGTAGATTGGGATTAAAACCATTTACAAATACAATCTATTCAACAATCTATTTTTAGCTTTTTTTTTTTTGAAGATGGTTGATGGGAAATTTAGTTTTCTTGCAGCTCCAAAGGCTAAATAGAAGCTACTTTAATTTTAGTTTAAGCTAGTAAATATACTCCTTCCAAATATATAATATACAACAGTGACCTTGATGCTGAAAAAGATAGGCTAGGGCATGTAACACAACCACCCATGTAGATCTGTGTATGTACTGTGGATGCATAATGCAACTTACTGCTTTTTTCAGCCATCCACAAGTAAAAGCAACCAACCAACCAACCAGGGTCAAGTACCTTTGCACTTTTACAACAATTCACTATGACAAGACATTTACTGAAAAACTATAAAGAGATGCACATTTTTCTCATATATCAAATTTTACTGTTACACCATACAGAAGGAAGAGCAGAGAACAGGTTTCCCCCCATATTAAACCAGTTACAAATACACATACAAAAACTGTTAATTTAACAATATTGAGTAAGAAGCTTAATCCTTTGATAATTACACTTAAAAAGAAACGGAGAAATTTAGTTATGTGAAAAATGTATGAGAACTAGTGAGAAATTAATTAAAAAATAGAAGGTCTGAAAGGCAGATTAAGGTCTGAAAGGTAGTGTAACATTGTATCATACCTACTTCCTATTCTACTTAGAAGCACATTGAACAAAAATGCTTTGTGGCATTTTTTTAACTCCCAGCAAAGCTGACTTTGCCACCCCTCCCCTAAAATTGCTGGCCTTGTACCAGAATCAGAAAGAATCATATTATTACCATTATTATCTAATTACTTACACAGAAAAGTTAAATAAAGACTTAGACGTAACTTTTTCTTTTGTTGTTTTCTCCTTTATCAAGTGAATCTTTAATAATTAGAACCTTGTTTACTGTAACATGAATTCTTTCCATTCCAATACATAAATTACTTCACACAAGACAGCGAGTGAGAGAGAGACACAAAGAAAAAGAGAGAGATCTCTTTACAGTCTGAATACAGAAACTCGATATTTATGAATGAGACAAAACCAAGAGGCACGCATTCAAGAGTAAAGCTCTCCTGCAAGAGAAGCTCCAGTTTAAAATACCAGATATAGTTCTCAATAACAAATCAAAAAAGAGGACCACTTTAAACATAGGGTCCAGAGTACTTATCTGGAATGCTTTTTTTTTATCATATGGCAGAACTGAGGCTAAACAACAAAAATTCCCTGTTGCTTTTTAACCTGAGTTTTACAAATGCAGATAAACAATTGCAAGTTCAATGAAAGATTCTCAAACCAAGAAAACTAATATTGGGCTGTCTGGCGAGTTCATGCCGATTTTTAAAGGAAAGAAAAAGGTCAATAAATACTTGCCATTACATTTTTAATCAACCAAATATGAACCATTTTGTTGCACAATGCGTCTCCATCTTCCCCTTAACTTGAAAATACCCTCTTCCTAGAATTGAGGTGGTTTCATGGCAATTAAATCAAAAGGTAAGCTACTATAAATCGGCATGAACTTTCCGGACAACCCAATATATAAACAGTGTATAGGTTTTCTCATCGTATAAAACCTATACGCTAACAAGAGAACGTATATGTAATGATGTGTAAATTATACAGTATATAGATATAAACCCATACAGTAACAGTGGTAAAACCATGTTAGCCACATGCAGATCTCATAGCTATTCTATGTGGTTTTCAAATTAATATTTGGGTTCAGTGCTGTTGTTCTGAAAACAGCTGTAACCTATTTGATTCTAACCAACCTAAGGCTGCTCTTAGTTCTATGATGCAAACTTCTTGTTCTAAAAGTGATTTAAATTAAGCATCCAATCAAAATTTCACGTTAATTTATGTTCAAAACACCAACTTAATAATTAATCCTTTAGCATTTAAAATGGCCATATCTGGCCAAAATATTCTACCTATTTTATTCTCAAGGCGTAGGAGTGGCTGTGTGGTAAGTAGCTTGCTTACCAACCATATGGTTCTGGGTTCAGTCCCACTGTGTGGCACCTTGGGCAAGTGTCTTCTACTATAGCCTCATGCCGACCAAAGCCTTGTGAGTAGATTTGGTAGACGGAAACTGAAAGAAGACCGTCGTATATATGTATATATATATATATATGTGTGTGTATATGTTTGTGTGTCTGTGTTTGTCCCCCCAACATCGCTTGACAACCGATGCTGGTGTGTTTACGTACCCGTAACTTAGCGGTTCGGCAAAAGAGACCGATAGAATAAGTACTAGGCTTACAAAGAATAAGTCCTGGGGGTCGATTTGCTCGACTAAAGGCGGTGCTCCAGCATGGCCACAGTCAAATGACTGAAACAAGTAAAAGAGTAAACCAACTCAGCTGGTAAAATTGAATAATCCTGCAATGGACCAGCATCCTCATCCAGGTGGGGAATATATACGCCAGAGAAACCGGGAAACCAGTCCTATGCCCCATAGAGAGTAATGAAAACGCACTTATTCTATCAGCTTCTTTTTTGCATAACTATTATGTTATAGAGACATAAACAAACCAATACCAGTTGTCAAGCAGAAGCAAACACAAGAATGCTTGCACACGCATGCAGCTTATTTGTTCTGGGTCTAACTTGAATGAAATGTGAGCATGCCACGAAGCATACACAAATATTTAATGAGCATATGAATACATTATTAAATTGTCATTGACCCCGCCCCTACACACACACACACACACTGCTCTTAGTTCATCTGCTTAAAATAAGTGGTCTTGTATCTCATCCAGCAGGATACCCAAACCCCCAATTCTTCACGAAGCAAGATTGGTGAGGATGTCAGTTTTGTTGCTGATGACCTAACCATGCAACAGGTTGTACTGAGTTACATATTACCGGAAGCCCTCTCAAGCAACCTGATATAAATATAATTATATATGACATACACACATATATACTCTTTCTCTCTTTTACTTGTTTCAGTCATTTGACTGCGGCCATGCTGGAGTACCGCCTTTAGTCGAGAAAATCGACCCCAGGACTTATTCTTTGAATACCTAGTACTTATTCTATCAGTCTCTTTTGCCGAACCGCTAAGTTACGGGAACGTAAACACACCACCATCGGTTGTCAAGCGATGTTGAGGGGACAAACACAGACACACACACATACATATATATATATACATATATACAACGGGCTTCTTTCAGTCTCCGTCTACCAAATTCACGCACAAGGCTTTGGTCAGCCCGAGGCTATAGTAGATGACACCTGCCCAAGGTGCCACGTAGTGGGTCTGAACCCAGAACCATGTGGTTCGTAAGCAAGCTACTTACCACACAGCTACACACACACACACACATTTATATATATATATATATATACACACAC
>NC_068989.1:80919765-80924326 GCF_001194135.2 Octopus bimaculoides
ACACACACACACACACACACACACACACATATATATACATATGCATATACACAAACATGTACACACATACAACATACAGATCCACTACATACTGCACAGATGCACAAACAAACTAAGCAATATAAACAACACAGAGTACTTCAAATACAGACACCAGCTGCATTTAGTTGTGCAGTAAAAGCATGCAATAAAATATACAAGCACTCAAATTATAAGACTATGACTAATTTTACTCTAAAAACCTACAATACAAACAAGGCCTGGAGGTGAGAATATGCAGACATTATTGACAGGAATGAGACTTAACTAAATCCTACAAAATAATATGATTTCAAATTTTGGCACAAGGCCAGCAATTTCAGCAAAGGGGTGAATCAATTACATCAACCTCAGTGCTCAACTGGTACTTATTTTATCAACCCCAAAGAGATGAAAAGCAAAGCCAACCTCAGTGGAAATTGAACCTGGAACATAAAGGAAGACGAAATGCCACTAAGCATATTGTCTAGTGTGCTAACAAAATAATAATAATAATGGTAATCTTTTCTGGTATAGGCACAAGGCCTGAAATTTTGAGGGAGGGGACTAGTCGATTACATCGACCCCAGTGCTTGACTTATTTCATTGAGCCTAAAAGGATGAAAGACGAAGTCATCTTTGGTAAAATTTGAACTCAGAATGTAAAGACAGATGAAATGCTGCTAAATTAGGTACGAGGCTAGCAATTTTGAAAAGAGTTCATGAGTTGATAGCACTGACCCTAGTACTTAACTGGTACTTTATTATATTAAGCCCAAAGAAATAAAGCAAAGATGACCTCAACAAGATATGAACTCAAGGACCAAAAGAAATACCACAAGGAATGTCTGACTCTTAAAAAGATTTTCCCAATCCACTCAGATGATGATGATGATCAAATTTATTTCTGATATATGTACAAGACCCAGAGTTTTTGACTATGTATTTGTTGGAATTTTTTTTGTTTTTGCTTTTTTGTTTTTTATCATTCCCAAAGCACTTATTAATATAGATATGATTTCTTTTTTTCAGTCCCTAGATTCAGACATTAACATTTGGATAATTGCTCCATTTCTCTTAGCCTGTTGGGCTAATATTTTGCTGAAAGGGCACTCTTTATGAGTTCTTAACAATATGCTACCAATTAGCCTTGATTTCCTCGTCAGTATGGATTTGTATATTTCCAGAGCATGGTTGCCAGTCAATCTGTTGTTTTGTGAGAACCTTGGCATATATTTATACCCCAACTTTTCAGTTAGAATTTCTATTATTTGGAAGAATCATTAAGCAGCAAATAAAAAAATATATTGCAGTATTTAGTCATGGTTTTTTTATATTCTGAGTTCAAATCCTGTTATGGTCAACCTTGCCTCTCATTCTCACAAGATTAATATTATACATACATACAAATATATATATATACATACACACAGAAATAGACATATATATACACATACCACATAAGGTATATGTTAAGTGATGATGCCAATGTAATTAACTAACACTGTCCCTCAAAATCCTAGCATGAGGTCAGGATATAATGCATCACCTGGTCCAAAAATCAAACCTCTGACCTTCACTTTCATGAACCTAACACTCTAACCACAAGGCCTCTAGCCTTAACACATGAATGAAATAGTTTAAATGGGAACCAATTCTTAAGGAAATGCTTTATATAGAACAGAAGGCTTAGGAATGTTTCCACTGGTTCCTGAAATATTTTCTTCTTCCTCTTTTTCTTACTCACTGATTCATGCACGCATACATTTGTGCGTGTGTATGTGTGTCCCCCTTCAATGCCATTTACAGCAATATAGAGGATTGATGGATCAGCACTTGTTCTTATTTCATTCTATTTCGAATCATCATCATCATCATCACCATCATCATCATCATCATCATCATCATCATCATCGTTTAACATCTGCTTTCCATGCTAGCATGGGTTGGATGATTTGACTGAGGACTGGTGAAACCAGATGGCTACACCAGGCTCCAATTCTGATTTGGCAGAGTTTCTACAGCTGGATGCCCTTCCTAACGCCAACCACTCCGAGAGTGTAGTGGGTGCTTTTATGTGCCACCGGCACAAAGGCCAGTCAGGCAGTACTGGCAACGGCCATGCTCGCAATGGTGTATTTTACGTGCCACCTGCACAGGAGCCAGTCCAGCGGCACTGGCAACAATCGCAGCATTTATTTAATATTTTCTTACTGACTTTAGTTTAGTCACTGGACTGTAGCAATTCTGAGGCACTTCCACGAAAGATTCAGTAAATGAAATCAACTCAAAAATGTTTAATGATTGTTACTATGCAATCAATCTCTTTTTGCTGAACCATTTAGGCAGGGATGTAAACAAATCAACACAGACATCAAGCAATGAGAGACCCAGAAGAAGTCATGATTACAGAGCAAATTTTTTAATGACATAGCTATGCTCACACATTTATGAAAACGATGATAGTTTGGTATTTTGGCGCAGGGCCAGCAGTTTTTGAGTAGAGGGGGAAGTCAAGTACATCAACCCCAGTACTTTTCTAATATTTATTTTATCAATCCCAAAAGGATGAAAGGCAAAGTCAACCTTGATGGAATTTGAGTTCAGAATGTCAAGACAGACAAAATGCTGCTAATAAACTAACAGTAAGAAGTAACATAAATAGCATCATCATCATGATCATCCTCAAACATTGGATGGTCTTACAGGATCTGATAAGTTAGAGGACCACTGAAAAGAGAATAACAAAGTGAGAGAGAGAATGATTTTTGACAAGGTAGCATGAGAGGGTAGAGTATAAAAGGGAATGATTTATTGTTGAGAGAGAGAGAGAGAGAAAGAGAGAGAGAGAGATGGTGAAGAGAGTAACTAAATGGAAAAATAGAAGAAAAAATACTGCATTAGAAGAATTCCTTAACTGGCTACCAATTATGTTTTCTCAGTCTGAAGTGCTACTACAGTATGTGACTTCAAGAAGGAAACAAAGACTACATTGCAGGAAATACCTATAATAGGGATACATATTTCAAAAGGGGAAATACTTCACGCACACAGTAAATTCAAAATAGATCTCATGATCGCAAAGCACACTTCTTAGCTATTTCAGCCATGCTGCATTCTCTTTCTTATTTCTTTATTGCCCACAAGGGGCTAAACAGAGAGGGGACAAACAAGGACAGACAAAGGGATTAAGTTGATTACATCGACCCCCAGTGCGTAACTGGTACTTAATTTATCAACCCCGAAAGGATGAAAGGCAAAGTCGACCTCGGCGGAATTTGAACTCAGAACGTAACGGCAGACAAAATACCGCTAAGCATTTCGCCCGGCGTGTTAACATTTCTGCCAGCTCGCTGCCTTTATCTTTCTACCAATCTATCTATCCACACACACACACACACACACAAGTCTTTGAGAGATGTTAAAATCAGTGGTTGATAATACTAGTGGATGTAATGCAAAGATTCGTTTGGTTTAACACCTGATCTTTCTAACTCTTTCAACTTCTTCTATAAATCTTAGCATTACATTCAAATCCTCCGAGTACCATCATCAACCACTTTATTCCTAACATCTCTCAAAGACTTTCATACCTTTCAGCAAACGGACAAATCTTTACAGAAGATGCTATATATTTTAAAGTTTCATTTAAGCGTGGTGATATTAATAACCTGGTGTTAGAAATCAACAAACATCTGCTTCAGAATAAGGCACTAGTTGAATACAGAGTGTAATATGAAATTGAATGAGAAAGGGTCAAACCCTCCAACTCATGCCAACATGAAAGGCAGATGATGATAATATATATATAGATAGATATCTAGATAAATAGATACATACATACGTATAACTGGCTTTTTGTGTTTGTCTTAGCATTTGATAATCAGTTTGGTTGGCTCATGTCCTCATAACTTAGAAGTGCAGCAAAAAGAGAGCAAGAGAATAAATACCAGACCTAAAATAAGTACTGGAATCAATTTGACCGATTAAATCCTCTAAGGTGGTGCCCCAGCATGGCCATAATCCAATGACTGAAACCAGTAAAAAAAAGTGCGTGTGTATACATATACAACAGAATAAAAAATAAAAATAGAGATTTAATATAGCTTATTTCTCCTTTTTTGAGATCAGTGACAAACTGCTGCTGGAAAAAGCATATAGTATTTTGTGAGCGGAATGAGTTTTCATCACTAGCTCGGGGTTATCACACACTGAAGACGGCTAACTACCCAGAAACCAGGGTCTGTGTGTATCACATAAGGCTAGAGATAGGAGCGATGACCTCCCCTCACAAATACTAATTAAACACAGACAGTGGATCGTTAGCCAGCTGGAGGAGGTGTCTTCCTGGGGCTAAAAACAACAGTAACATCGTCCTCTATGGAACTGCCACATTTAGTTAGCAAAATATGTTTTACAAAAATAGAAATATTTTCTTAAAAATAATTCTAATAAGAATTATTTTCTTAAAAATAATTCTAATAAGAATTATTTTCTTGAAAATAATTCTAATAAATAAAGAAAGGATTAAGTGAATATTAAA
>NC_068989.1:80924921-80931374 GCF_001194135.2 Octopus bimaculoides
AGCTACGTGATAATGCATGACTAATTAAAAACTGTCTAAATAAATAAGTCTTTCCATTTGACAGAGTAACCAGAAAGCTAAAAGGTTAAAGTGATCTAAATTAAAACTTAATAAAATAGCTTTGCCATTATTAAGATATCATCATCATCATCATCGTTTAACATCCGCTTTCCATGCTAGCATGGGTTGGACGATTTGACTGAGGACTGGTGAACCAGATGGCTACACCAGGCTCCAATCTGATTTGGCAGAGTTTCTACAGCTGGATACCCTTCCTAATGCCAACCACTCCGAGAGTGTAGTGGGTGCTTTTACGTGCCACCGGCACGAAGGCCGGTACTGGCAATGACCACGCTCGAAATGGTGTATTTTACATGCCACCTGCACAGGAGCCAGTCCATCGGTACTGGCAACGATCTTGCTCAATAGGGTTTCAAAATATAAATTAGCAAGATATTATAATTAAGTTCTTCATTATTTTCAAAATTAATTGAAACCAAGACAGTGTATTTCAACTGAAATATGGTAACAAAAAGGGCTAATAAATATTAGTCTATGAATTGAAAGCACAGAAATGGAGTGACCAAATAAATATGCAAAGCTTGTAGAAAAATCACTTCTTTAGGACATTTCTTCCATCTTTGTCTCTTGGCTTACATGAATAGGATAGATTGTTCTCTTCTGCATGCATGCATGTGTGTCAGCTGGAGGAAATGTTTGATTGTCTTTCTTCAGGAACAAAACACAAACAGTTAAGATTTGAGTGGTCAAGCACCTTAGCCTAACAGTCATTGTGCATTCCTGTCTGCCTGGTTATAAACAAAGCCACACCAGAGTCAGATTTCCTACAAGCATTTTATGACTTGTGAATTAAGGTCGGAAAAAAAAAAGAGAAAAAAGATAAGCCCTACCAGCCCTGATTCTAGATGATGTTTGATGCAATAATTTGCTTCAAATATCTTCACAGCAAGTAGAATCATTTCACGCAATAATTATGTTTGATTTCAAAGAACAATTGTTCAATTAATAAAAAGGTCATTGTGCTCTGTACTCTTTATAACATTCTTTGCAAACCACAGACCTAATCCATGTTCCCTCATGTGTTTGGCAGTTTTTAGCTCATTGCCCCCTTTCAAAGAAAGGGTGTTTTACAAACATCCTGCCCATTAGAAAACTACTATTTTTAAATCTCACAACATGAGATTGAAAAAAAATAGTCTTTTAATGAAACAGAAGCTGATTTTGCACAGTAGTTGATTACCCATATTATCTTTTTGTATCTCATTCAGTATGTCTCTCTATTTAGACATTTACATGGACCAGACTAGTGGCTCCAATGTTAAGTTTTTAAGAAAATGATTAAAAGCAAGGACTTGAGTAATTACATTGGAACGTGATGCATCGTCAACCATGATTTCTGCTGTCAGATAACACCATGTCCTACTTATATTCTAATCCTGATAAATATTTTATTGTCAATGTGTTTAAAATATAAGTATTGTACCTGGTTTAGATATTTCGTATCTGAGAAAAATCCATTACATCCCACCTAGCAGGTTTGCATCACAGAACCAGAAGCACTCTTTATCAAAAGGGTTAAGTTACTTTTGTTACTGGCACTCCATCAGTTTTAACAAGGGTTCCAGGTGATTCAATCAATGGAACAGCCTGCTCGTAAAGTTAACAAGCAAGTGGCTGAACACTCCACAGAAATGCGTACCCCTAACGCAGTTTTGGGAGAAATTCAACAAGACAGAATGTGACAAGGCTGACACTTTGAAATACAGGCACTACACATTTTTAACAGCTGAATGGACTGGAGGAATATGAAATGATGTGTCTTACTCAAGGACAACCCACTGTCATGTATCAAACTCATGACTTTACAATCATGAGCCAAACTCTCTAACCACTGAGCCACGTGCCTTCACATTTGAAAAAGTCTAAGATTAGAGCAGCAAAGATACCTACAAAATTCTATTTATTACCAGAGTTTACTTGAAGTTATCAGAGGTTGTTGTTGGCACTCTGTCGCTTATGACGTCGAGGGTTCCAGTTGATCCGATCAATGGAACAGCCTGCTCGTGAAATTAACGTGCAAGTGGCTGAGCACTCCACAGACACGTGTACCCCTAACATAGTTCTCAGGGATATTCAGCGTGACACGGCTGACCCTTTGAATTACAGGCACAACAGAAACAGGAAGTTAGAGTGAGAGAAAGTTGTGGTGAAAGAGTACAGCAGAGTTTGCCACCATCCCCTGCCAGAGCCTCGTGGAGCTTTAGGTGTTTTCGCTCAATAAACATTCACAACGCCCGGTCTGGGAATCGAAACCGCGATCCTATGACCGCGAGTCCGCTGCCCTAACCACTGGGCCATTGCGAATCCACTTATCAGAGGTTAACTTACATATAACTAACAAGCTGGAATATGGTTTGAAATGAAGGCTACATGGGAAATGGAAAACATTCCCTTAACTTCATAGACATTTAACACACCAACAATAAAGAGACTTACAGCTAATGTTTAAGTACTGAAATTAATTAAACAAAACTATTTTAATTTGCTTTGTTTAACTGCTTTGTTTTATTTTGTTTTTTTCTTTTCACAAATACTATGTCAAATGAATCTACATAAAAGATACAAAATGCGAAACAGTAATTAACTTATTAATGCATAAAGTTTAATTAAGAAATTTGTATTAAATATTTAATTAAATACTTTACATTGTCTACTTCCCTGGTTGTTCTATTTTTGGGACACTATGCATTAATTAGTTTAAAACACTTGAATAATTAAAATATATTATCAGTAATGACATTTTCACAATATTCTCAACAAAGGTCATGAATTCATATATAAACATGCAGAGCAATATTTACAGCTGAACGAATATCATACCAACATGTTAACGAGTATTTACAGTTGAATGAATATATGACCAATACAATGAGGGGTACCTACTGCAAAATAGATACCCTTCAAAGCATGTTGGGGATATAAGAGTTAAGTGAATACCTCTTCCAAGTCCTTTGTCTTTTCTATGTTTCAGTATCATTGGACTTCAGCTATGAAGGGTTTAGTCAAACAAATTGCCCCCAATACTTATTTTATCAATTTCTTACAATAAACTGCTAAGTTATGGGAACATAAACAAACCAGCATCAGTTGTCAGAGTGGTAGAGGACAAACACAAAGACACACACACAACAGGTTTACACACAGTTTTTGCCTACCAAATCCACTAACAAAGGCTTTGGTTGGCCTGGGGCTATAGTAGATGATACATGCCCAAGATGTCACACAATGGGACTGAACCCAGAATCAGGGCTGTGGAGTCAAAACAAAAAACTTCGACTCCGACTCCTCTACTATTGGCACCTCCGATTCCTCTATGTAATTTAAGTGATTTGGTCTATTTTACCAACTCCGACTCCAGTTAACCCTTAACTGTTACCGACCCCAACTCCACAGCTCAGCCCTGAACCATGTGGTTGGAAAATGAACTTCTTACTACAAAACCACACCTGAATACTTAACTGTTTCAAAACTTGAGACCTCAGCAACGCAAGGCATATCAAGTACAATATATAAAAGGATAAACAATAGTTACCTGTCTTTTTTTATGCAAGCAAGTCTTAGCAAATATATATATGTATATACATATATATTTATAAATATATATTCCAAATTGTGGCACTCCTGTGAAAGTCTCGAAAACAATACCTCAACAAACTGACACGATATTGTGCTGGAATTTCTTTTCAATATTTTTTTCCCTCACACGAAATAGAAGAACCCCTTATAAGAGGAATTTCTCAAGTCAGACTTCACCTTACAGACAGATGAAGCAAAATTTTAAAGGAAAAGAAAAAGATGTACGAAAAAAGCAGCTCAGCTCATAAAATTATTGCTATTATTACTATTATCATCAATTCCTCAATGTATGGAATATCTTTACAGGGCTGGTTCTTCTAATAAGTTTTGCAGTGGGGTTTCAAGCAGTCAACCAGAGAACCGAGGAAGACACGACAATATAAAAAAAAAACTTTTAATAATAAAGAGAAAGAGAGGCAGAGTGAATTAAAGAGAAACAGATAAGAAAAGAGACAGAGAGAGAGACATAAAAGAAGACTCTAAAAGAGTTATACATATATATGTAGAGGAGGGGTGAGACAGATAAAGAAGAAGAGAAAATAAGATGGGTCATGTGATCAGTTATGTTATTATTGAAAGAGAAATTTAAAAGGACAGGACAGGTATGCATAATTACATCTTTGAGGAGGAAAGAGAGAGTGAGAGTGGGAGAGAGAGAGAGAGGAGGGAGACAGAGGAAAGACAGAGAAGGGATGCATGAACAAGTGACAGGAATGTTTATTACTAGCTTGACTTGAAGTCAAGCAAGGGAGGGAGGGAGGAGGTGGAGGATAGGACCAGTGGCACAGATCCTTGTTACACATGGTTTTATTATTTTACAGGTATGTATGTGTCATCCATCCCTATACACAAGCAATCTACAAACATGCCCACACATACAAACAACCTTTACATGTACTGTCTGAACAAGCCAATGTGGGAACCTCTCTCTATGCAGTTGCTCATCCTGCTAGAAATAGCAGCTAAATTCCCATCCTGTGACACACCACCTCAATGACTTAGAACAGAGGTTCTCAACCATTTTTTACCTGTGGACCCCTTTGATTATTATTCTATTCGGGTGGACCATGATAGGCATTCAAGGTTTAAAAACTAGTTTTATAGAAACTTCTTTCAAAATTCCTATTTTTTGTTTTTCACACATTAACTTGTGTAAATTGAACTATACTCTTTACCCTTTTACTTGTTTCAGTCATTTGACTGCGGCCATGCTGGAGCACCGCCTTTAGTTAAGCAAATCGACCCCAGGACTTATTCTTTGAAAGCCTAGTACTTATTCTATCGGTCTCTTTTTGCCGAACTGCTAAGTTACGGGGACATAAACACACCAGCATCGGTTGTCAAGCGATGTTGGGGGGGACAAACACAGACACACAAACACACACATCTATATATATATATATATATACATACATATATACGACAGGCTTCTTTCAGTTTCCGTCTACCAAATCCACTCACAAGGCTTTGGTCGGCCCAAGGCTATAGTAGAAGACACTTGCCCAAGGTGCCACCCAGTGGGACTGAACCCAGAACCATGTGGTTGGTAGGCAAGCTACTTACCACACAGCCACTCCTGCACCTATGTAAAATGTTAGAGAATAAGGTACCAGCTACCACCTTATTGCCCATAACAATAATAATTACAATAATAGCGGTTTCAAATTTTGGCATAAGGCCAGCAGTTTCGGGGTTGGAGATGAGTCGAATACATCAAAACCCCACTACTCAACTGGTACCTATTTTATCGACCCTGGAAGGATAAAAGGCAAAGTCAACCTCAGTGGAGTTTGAACTCAGAACATAGAGACTGGTGAAACGTTGCCAAGCATTTAGCCTGGCATGCTTATGATTCTGCCAGATCATCATCATCCTTTAATGTCCATTGTCCATGCTGGCATGGGTTGGACGGTTTGACTGGGCTGGAATGCTGCGCCAGGCCACAGTCTGACTTAGCCTGGTTTTCTACAGCTGGATGCCCTTCCTAATGCCAACCACTCTGAGAGCGTTATGGGTGCTTTTATGTGCCACCAGCACAGGTGCCATTTGCATAACACCGGTATCTGCCACGACTACGATTTTGCCCAGCTTGATGGGTCTTCTTCTCAAGCACAACATAATGCCAAAGGTCTCGGTCATTGCCTCCGTGAGGCCCAACACTTGAAAGGAACTCGGCTACTTTGCCTCTATGAGGCCCAATGCTCAAAAGAAACTCAGTCAATAATGGTTTCAAATTTTGGCACAAGGCCATCCATTTCAGGGTAAAAGGTAAGTTGATTACCATTCCCAGTGCTCAGGTGGTACTTATTTTATCGATTTAAAAAGGAAGAAAGATAGAGTCAACACCAGTGGCATTTGAACTCAGAACGTGGAGTCAGAAGAAATGCTGCTAAGCATTTTGTCTGACACAGCAATGATTCTGCCAGCTCCCTGCCCCACTACTACTACTACTACTACTACTACTACATGAAAAATGTGCACCACTAATTGCTCCAAAAGAATAGCTAGACAGAGACAATTAGAACATCAAATGAGATGTCCTGCAATATTTATCTTAGCACTTTGCATTCTGAGTTCAAATCTTACTTCAGTCAACTTTGATGTGTCGTCCTTCCAAGGTCAATAAATAAAGCATTAGCCTAAAACAGAGGACTGGCGGAAGCATCAGAGCAGTGGTTCTCAACCATTTTTTTGCCTATGGACCCCTTTGTTTCCCATTTTACTTGGATGGAACTCCCAAACCATTCACTGCATATAAAAAAAAAATCTTGCCTTACTGCTTTTAATTAAATATTA
>NC_068989.1:80931458-80936027 GCF_001194135.2 Octopus bimaculoides
GTATTCTAAAATTATAACCGATTTATTGCACACAAATTTTAGCAAAATCTTATATAGACTCTAGTTGAGAACCATTGTGTTAGAGCATCAGAAGAGACACCAGCAAGATTTGAACACACCTAACTAAATATTAAAATACATTACATCTGACACTACCAATCTGCCAGCCTCCTGCTTTGTAATAATCCTTACTACTATAGGCACAAGGCCAAAAATTTGGGGCAGGGGGTGGGTGATTACATCGACCCCAGTGTTTCACTGGTACTTAATTTATCAACCTTGAAAGGATGAAAAGCAAAGTCGACCTGGGTGGAATTTGAACTCAGAACGTAGCGGCAGACGAAATACCGCTAAGCATTTCACCTATGGTGCTAACGATTCTGCCAGTTTACTGCCTTTGTTGCCTTGTAATAATAATTGTTTGTAATAGAAGCATAGGAAGATACCCTGAGGTATTCATTCCAGTTTGCTACATTCTGAGTCTAAAACTTGGTGTGGCTTACTTGAATAGCAACCTTAATCCATAACCCAGTTTAATACCACGACCTGGGCCTCAGGCACTTGCAGCAAAGTCTACTCTTGTTGCTAGGATTCACAAGCAGGCCTCCCTGATTGAAGATACCTTCCTCCTTCCCTCCCAACTGCCTCAGAGATCCCTGCAAAGGGTCACAGACACTTCCTTTTGCTTTCTTGACTAAAAGATTTTGAAAAAAGGGGGGACGGGAGAAAAGTATGTCTACTTTTCTTTAAGCTGGATCAGTGAAGATAAAATCCAAAATGTAAAGTTGACATTTAAAAAACAAAACAAAAAAAACTCGGAGTAATAATGACTTTCGACAGTTAAAGCATGTGGAAGAAGAATTGGGAATGGAAGAGGGGCCAATGAGAGTAGAAAAGGTTATAGGGAGATGACCTTTTTTTTTGACAGTTAGAGGTAGGAATTTGGATGTTTGCATTTGTGGCTCTGGGAATTCCATTTATATTGAGAGAGAGAGAGAGAGGGGGGAGAGAGAGAGAGAGAGAGAGAGAGAGAGAGATGATGGGGAGAGGAGAGATGATGGGGAGAGGAGGAATGAGTGAGTCCACAGTCAAAATACATTGCAAGGATGACTTAACAAATAAAACTAACAAACGACCAAGAGATATAATTACAAGCACAGGAATAAGGAAAAGATGTAATTACAAACACACACACAGAGACCCTTTTTTGTTTTATGGGAAAAAATATGGTTGATTGCAAGTGACCTTGAGACAGTTGAAACTAGAACAACATTGTATTCAAATCAATGCAATATTTAATTACTTTTTCACATGCTTAACTATATTATTAAGAAGCTTGCCTTGCCAATTACATGGTCTTGGGTTCAGTCCCACTGAACAGCACCATAGGCACACGTCCTCTACTATTGCACCAGGCCGACCAATGCCTTGAGAGTGAATTTGGTGAATGGAAACCGTGTGGAAGCCTATCATGTGTGCGTGGGTGTGTGAGTGCATGTGTATCTATTTGAGATACACGGTCGTGAGCTCGATTCCCTGCAGTGAGTTGTATTCTTGAGCACAACACTTCATGTTGTTCCAGTCCACTCAGCTGGCAAAAATGAGTCACACTGAATCTCAGCTGGCATTCTGTGTCACACTGAATCTCCCTGAGAACTATGTTAAGGATATGTGCCTCTGTGGAGTGCTCAGACACTTCCACATTAATTTCACAAGTAGGCTGTTCTATTGAGGCGATCAACTGGAACCCTAACCATCATAACTGACGGAGTGCCAGTTTTATTTTAGTGTTTTCTATAATAGAAAAGAAAATATCATTAATAGAGAACTGGGCAACAACACTGGAGCAGTATTTGGCTTTAACCTCTATATTCTGAATACAAATCATGGCACGACTGAATTCATCTTTCAAAGCTTTCATCTGAGTAATAAAATAAGCACACTGCAATTTAGTTGATGGTGGTGGTTGGCACTCCATCGCTTACGACGTCAAGGGTTCCAGTTGATCCGATCAACGGAACAGCCTGTTCGTGAAATTAACGTGCAAGTGGCTGAGCATTCCACAGACACGTGTACCCTTAACGTAGTTCTCGGGGATATTCAGCGTGACACAGTGTGACAAGGCTGACCCTTTGAATTACAGGCACAACAAAAAGAGGAAGTAAGAGTGAGAGAAAGTTGTGGTGAAAGAGTACAGCAGGGTTCACCACCATCCCCTGCCGGAGCCTCGTGGAGCTTTAGGTGTTTTCACTCAATAAACACTCAGAATGCCCGGTCTGGGAATCGAAATCGTGATTCTACGACCGCGAGTCTGCTGCCCTAATCACTGGGCCATTGCGCCTCCACTATTTTAGTTGATAGTTTGCTCTAAAAAGTAACTTGCAATCTTGTATCAATATTAAGAGTTAAAATTATTATCATCACCATCACCTTCATCATCTTTCACCAAGGTGGTCAATCTGCTAAATACCAGTATGATAACCACACTAAAGAAAAAAAAACATACTCTCACAAAATACGATTTGTTGGAGCACAGCTCCCAATGGCTTAGCTGATCAGATTAGCTCCACTGCTAATTTCAATTTCAGTGTTGTGAAGCCAACTTTTTAATTACACAGCCATGACTTCATCTTTCTGTGTACACATACACACACACACACACACACACACACACACTTACCTGTTTTAGTCGTTACACAGTAGATGGTGCCAGGTGTTTGCTAGTTTGTTATTCATGAAGTTGTAAAACAACTATATGAATTCCATTAAACAGATCCAAGGCTGGTGAAGATTTGACTAGAGGCAAAGAAATAATAACTGTGTGATAATGATGATGATGGTGACGACAGCGGCAGCGATGATGACGGAGATGATGAGAGTTTACAGCAAATTAGCAAATGCAATCTATCTGCTTAGTTTTTTCTGTTTGCAACTTGGAATTTAAACTTAACAAGAGAACAAACAAGTGAACAGGAAATAAAATTTATTCTCTTATTTACTCTACACACAATAAATTTGTCAATATAATTAGCTGTTTCTTTATGAGACCATCAGAGAAGCAGGGTCTTGTCAAAACTGCTAATAACCCTAGGTCAATCTCGTTCAAGCAGAACCATGATCAAAAGGTGTCCTACATATGAAAAATACAATCTCTGTTAAACCTTTTTGATACCAACCCACCCAAGACTGTCCCTGGTCCTATCATACAAACCAAAGCTGTGGAGTCGGAGTCGGAAACAATTAAGGGGTAGCTGGAGTTGGAGTTGGTATGGTTTTACAGACTCTGACTCACAATATCTTTATTGTTTAATATAAACCAGTTAAAACATATAGGCCTACTCAAAGTACAAGCGTATGCATATGCTTTACGAGATCTGTATTGAATGTATCTTAATTACATAAAGAAGAGTCAGAGTTGGAATCAGAGTCAGAGATTTTATTTCGACTCCACAGTCCTACTACAAAGTCCGTTTTATAGTTATCTAAGTTAACACCTTCCACCAGAATTTCATGTTAATTTATGCTGCAAACTAGCCTAATAATGACAAAATCATCATCATCATCATCATTGTTTAACGTCCGCCTTCCATGCTAGCACGGGTTGGACGATTTGACTGAGGACTGGCAAAGCAGATGGCTACACCAGGCTCCAATCTGATTTGGCAGAGTTTCTACAGCTGGATGCCCTTTCTAACGCCAACCACTCCGAGAGTGTAGTGGGTGCTTTTACGTGTCACCGGCATGAAGGCCAGCCAGGCGGTACTGGCAACGGCCACACTCAAAATGGTGTATTTTATGTGCCACCTGCACAGGAGCCAGTCCAGTAGCACTGGCAACAACCATTTCATTGAATTCTTTGTTATTTTCAAAATGAACGAAAACAAAGGTAGGATATATCAACAGAAATATGGCAATCAGAGACAGACATCATTGCCCAGGGTGTCTTCTTTGGTATTCTATCTTTTGTGGGTTTCAGTCACTGGACTGTGGCCTTGCTGGGGCATCACATTTCTGATTTTTTTTTTTTTTTTTTAAATCAAACAAATCAACTCTAGTGCTTATTTTTTTAAGTGTAGCACTTATTCTATTGGTCTAGTTTGGCGAAGCACTAAGTTATGAAAATATAAACAAACTAACACTGGTTAGCAAGCAGTTGGGGGGGAGGACAAACACACACAACAGGCTTCCACAGTTTCTGTCTACCAAATTTACAAGGCATTGGTCAGCCTGGGGCAACAGAAAAAGATACTTGCTCAAGGTACTGAACCCAAGACCAAGTAATTGCAAAACAAGCTTCTTAAACACATACCCAATATTATCATTATTATTTTTTTTTTTTTTTTTTTAAGTTCATGCAGTTTGATAGGAGGGTAAAAAAATGATATCTTTAAGAGAGCAAGAAATATATATTTCTCCCATATTTTGTCATGCAGTGTGTGTGTGTGTGTGTGTTTAAGTATTATTTTTCATTTTTTAGTAAATTCAAAATAATAAATATGCTCAAAATGTACACCCACTCCACTTCAAGTCAAGTCCTCTTCAACAAGAAGAACATGACAGCCATTGACC
>NC_068989.1:80936580-80942730 GCF_001194135.2 Octopus bimaculoides
TTTTTCACTCGCATTGTTTTGAATTAATCATGCATTATCTCATAGCTTTGAGGTTTCAATGATGTGATTGTTTATTTTTAGAATGTCAGTGTAGGTTAGGTGTGAGAGGTTAGATATCGCCAGTTTAAATATAAAACATGTAGAATATTTGGGCCAGATATGGCCAGTTTAAACACTAAAGGGTTAAATTATACATACACACACACACATACAGGGTTGGCCAAAAGTCACCTGACAGTAAATCAAAACCATTTAATTCCAAGTTTTATTTATGTTTAACAACTGAAAGAATTTAATAAAAGTATCTAAATGTGAAACATCATGAAAATTGTTCAAACTGAAGTCCTTGAGCGACACATTTTTCCATCCAAGTCAAACAGAATTACAGATAGCATTTATGGAATTGATTTACTATCAGGTGAATTCTGGCCAACCCTGTAATATGGCTGTGTGGTTAAGAAGTCCACCTCACAACCATATGGTTTCAGGTTCAGTATTACTGTGTGGCACCTTGGGCAAGTGTCTTCTACTGTCCCTGAACCAATCAAAGCCTTGTGAAAGGACATAATAGACAGAAGCTGAAAGAAATTCATAAGAAATATATGAGTATGCATTGGCATTAGGAAGGGCATCCAGCTGTAGAAATTCTGCCAAATCAGATTGGAGCCTAGTGTAGCCATCTGGTTCACTAGTCCTCAGTCAAATCGTCCAACCCATGCTAGAATGGAAAGCGGACGTTAAACGATGATGAGGATGATGATGTATCTTAACATGTGTGTAACACAGACATGAGGAACGACAAATATGTTTTTTCTCAGAGTTAAGCTGACTTCTCAAGGATGACTCATTAATAAGTAAGCAATGTTTTTGACCCTTTCATTACCATATTTATGTTGGAACACACCACCTTTACTTCAATTAATTTTGAAAATAATGAAGAATTCAATAAAATAATTGTCATTATTAAACTGGTATTTGAAACAAACTATCATGAAATTTTCATAGATGAGTTTACTCTTTTACTTGTTTCAGTCATTTGACTGTGGCCATGCTGGAGCACTGCCTTTTTTACTCGAGCTAATCGACCCCAGGACGTAAACACACCAGCATCGGTTGTCAAGCTATGTTGGGGGGACAAACACAGACACACATATATATATATATATATATATACGACGGGCTTCTTTCAGTTTCCGTCTACCAAATCCACTCACAAGGCTTTGGTCAGCCCAAGGCTATAGAAGAAGACACTTGCCCAAGGTGCCACGCAGTGGGACTGAACCTGGAACCATGTGGTTGGTAAGCATGCTACTTACCACACAGCCACTCCTACGCTTATGTTTAATTAAGATTATCTTAAAACATGATTTTTATATCATAGAACCAGGTGTGATTTCAGATAGGCTAATGGCTAGTATCAAAAAAATTAAAAAGAATCTTAACAAAAAGTATAAAACTAAACTCAGTTGGGGCAGCATCAAATTAAAGATCCAGAGGTCTCTGGTTCAATCTTGGATTTCAGCTTTTTGGTGTAGACATGGATGTGTGGTTAAGAAGCTCATTCTGAAACCATATGGTTTCCAGTTCAGTCTCACTGCATGCCACTTTGGGTAAGTATACTCTACTAAAAAAAGCCTTGGGCCAAGCAATACTTTGGTAGAGAAGAAATTGAGTGGAAACATTGTATCTGTGTTATGTATGTGTGTGTGTGTGTGTGTTCGTTTTGTCACTCCCACCACTTGACAACCAGAGTTGGTTTATATCCCCATAACTTAACAGTTCAGCAAAAGTGACCAACAGAATTAGAACCAGACTTAAAAATCTGTACTTGGTGTGATCAGTTCAACTAAAACCTTTCAAGGTAATATCCTAGCATGGTTGCAGTCCAATGACTAAAGTAACTAAAAGCTAAAAGATAGTTAGGAAGTCAGGACTTCAATGTATTTTGCACTATTATTTTGACTACTAATACCTTGAAGGGATTGTGTACTTCTTTATGCAAAATTATGATTATTGCTTTTCATTTTTCTTAAATCCGATACCACTTCCTTAGAAATCCTAGCCTACTCATTCATCATCTAAATAACTTGCTAACTTATTAATGACAAAACAAAAACTAAAAAAAAAAGAGATTTCGTTTTAAGAGTTTTGCAATAAATCATTGATATACAAAAGAAAAAAAATAACTTCAAAAGTTTTTGAGATGCTAGCTTTCAACAATCAAATTAACTGGATAAAAGCAGGAAGCATCTGACTTTTGCTCACTGAGGCAGTGAATACACTCCATCATCATCATTATCCTCTCCATCTTTATCATTTTAATGTCTACTCTTCACTTTTCTAGGCTCACAAGAATCAGATAGAATTCAGTGAGGCAAATTCTCTATGGCTGGATGCCCTTCCTGTCACAAACTGTCACTTGTTTCCAGGCAAAGTAATACTTCCACAAAGGAAAGATTGAAAACAAAGGACACTGCTTGAGTGTATAATGGTGATGCTTATTTACAAGTACCATGCAATGTCAAAACAAACAAACACACACACATGCGCGTATGTGCGCTTATTCAGTAGAGTACTTTATTTCCCTAATCTTTGCTGTGGATCATTAAGTCGTGGGACTTCTTTCAGTTTCTGTCTACCAAATCCACAAACAAGGCTTTGGTCAGTCTTGCGTAAGATGCCTTACAGTGGGACAGAACCCAAAACCACACGGCTGGGAAGTGAACTTTTTAACCACATGGACATGTCTAATGCCTAGCCATAGGTTGAAAAATCATGAAATAGCTCATAATGATCTCTATCACTGGAACAAGTTCAGAAATAGGAGTAAAAGAAGAGTCAAAATAAATCAACCCCAGGAAGGTTGAAATGTCAAGTGAACATAACAGGATTTGAGCCCAGAATTTAAAGGAAAGCAGCTAAACACTCAATAGTATTTTGCACAATATAAGAACCTCGATTTGGTAGAACCACCCAAGCTGGTCATTAACAATGGTCTATCAGATCTGTCATTCAATAATTAGAACTGGGTTATAAAGACATCAAATATGATTGATAAAATTTAACCCTAGGAGTCGAAACAGGGGCCTGAGATTGCCCCTGGTTCCACAATGCAAACTCAAACTTCTTATTTTGAAATAATCAAAATTAAAAGCTTTCATCATTTCATCTTAATTAATGATCCAAATACCAACTTCATAATGACAAAGTTATTTTACTAAATTCTTTATTTTCAAAATTAATTGAAACAAAGACAGTGTATTGCAGCAGAAATATGATAACAAACGGGTTAAGGAGACCTAAGAGTGTATCTGCATTATCGAGAAGCAAAGAATAAACAAGGAAGCTAAGGCGTGTCTTGAGAAAACATATTTAAATATTTCAGACAGAGAACCCATGATCATAGAAGACAGGAAGTTAGAAACAATTCTCTGGAGAATAGGAAAGTAGTCATTTTTTTTTTTTGGTAATGAAATCAGTTATGATCCCATTATCAAATGGCTTTGTTACACAAATGGTTCCAACTCTAATGGAGATACTGCAAACAGAGCATTATGGCAATTATGATAAACCAATCCCTACAGTACATTATATTTATGTAATGTTAATGCTGACATATAAACATCTATGTGCTGGCACCACATAAAAAGCACTTGTGCCGACACCATGTAAAAAGCACTTGTGCCGACACCATGTAAAAAGCACTTGTGCTAGTGCCACATAGAAGGCACTCGTGCAAGCACTGCTTGAAAGGCACCTGTGCCAACACCACATAAAAAGCACCCAGAACATTCCATAAAATGGTTGGCATTTAGAAGGGCACCCAGCTGTAGAAACCATGTCAAAACAGACAGCAGGAGCCCAGTGCAGCCCTCCAGCTGGACAGCTCCTGTCAAACCGTCCAACCCATGCCAGCATGGAAGATGGACATTAAATGATGACGATAATGCTAACATGTAAACATTTTTTGTATCGTTAATGGCAAATCATCATCAACAACAATCCCTAGACATTACTGTCTTGTGTTTTAGGATTCATAGGGCCCGAAATGACAACATTTCCCCTGGATAGGATGTCAGTCCATCAGAGTTACTCATTGACAGCTGAATGGACAGGAGCAATGTGAAACATGAAAAGTGTTTTACTCTAAGACACAATGCACACCTGGTCCAGGCACTGAAGCCACCATCTTGTGATTGTGAGTGTGACATACTAACCACTAAGCTGTGCGCTTTCTAATGGCTTAATGCGAAGAGGAAGTGCAATGCGTATGATTTCTCGCAAGGCCCCCAAGACTGGTGGAAAGAAAAGTTGTTTAGCACCAGGTCAGCTCTGATCCAGCAAGCACATCAAATGACAAAGTGCAACCTGTAGTTATGTTGTTCCAGTTGTACAAGGCTTTCTTCTCTATGCCTGGCTCAGAGCATTATTGCACACACCAACATGCAATGTACGAAATGCAGTGCTCCAGTCTTTACATATATTCTCTCCGGCTCTAGTTTATTCCTCTATGCCTGTAGAGTATTGTGATAAAGGTACATGGTTTAGTGGTGAGGATATTGTACACATGATCTCACAATCATGGTTTCATTTCCTAGACCAGGCGGTGTGTGGTGTCTTGAGCAAAACACTTCATTTCAAGTTTCACATTGCACCAGTCCACTCAGCTGTAAATGAGCTGCAGCAACAGCTGGGAAATTAATCCTACGACAGACTGGTGTCCCGTTGGTGAGGAGTGTTGTTATATCAGTTACTTATGTCATAGGAGCTCCAGCCTTATGGCTCATGACAAAGCAAGAGTATGGTGATAGCCACAGCCAGGACTTGGTCAGAGAGCAAAAGTTGCCATTCCCTTGCACCTATATTAGCAGTGTTCATCCCAGCATAATGCGAATGATTATTGATACTAAAGGTATTTCTGCATGCTTAGTTAGAGAAGGAGAGAAGGAGGGTTTGGGAAATACGAGCAACAGATCAAGATATGTCAATCTTAGACATGGTCTAAATCATTGGTTCTCAACCATTTTTTACCTATGGACCACTTTGGTTCCTAATTATACTTGGATGGAACCACCTGCCCCTAGCAATTTGATGTTTAAAAGATCCTTTTATATTTTTATAATTAGATATTATTAGGAATAAATTCTTGAAATATTCAATGTATCATAGGAGTATAACCAATTTTATTGCACCCCAAGTGTTATATGGACCACAGTTGAAAATCACTGGTCTAAATGGTTGCAATATAATGGATTTTGTTGAGGACACCCAAGGGCCGGGTAGTAGTGGAGTTAAACCAGACAATGGATTAAGCTGAGTGCAAAAGGAGTAGAGGACAAATAAAGTGGAATGAAAAAGGGAGGAGGAAGAGGTGGCAGAAACGGAAAGAGGAAGAAGAAAAGGAAAAGGAGGAAGGGTAAGAAGAAAAGGAAGAGGACAAAGAAAAACAAAAGCCTGCAGACTAACATAGTAATGATAGACAGAACAGCAATAAATGTGTGTGTGTACACAAAAGAAATCTAGTTGATCAACTTTCGGAAATTCAGTAAACCATGTAAGACAAGGATAGCTAGTTAGTTCAAAAACACAGAACTAAGATTAAAAATACTACAAATATCAGTTAGATTACAAGTAAAAAAAAAAAAAGAAATTTGAAACAAGGTCAGTGGAATAAGAAACAACTAATGCATACAGTTTTTTTCTCACTTGTTAGAATTTTTAAGAAAGAAAAGAATATTATTTCATAATGTGGTGGTGCATGGCCTAATGGTTAGGGTGTTGGATTCATGATTGTAAGATTGTGGTTTCGATTCCTGGATCAGGAGATGTAATGTGTTCTTGAGCAAAATACTTCATTTCGTATTGCTCCAGTTCACTCAGCTGGCAAAAATGAGTAATCCTGTAATGGATCGGTATCCCATCCAGGGAGGAATATATATATATATATATATATATATGGGAGAATATACAAATAATAACAACAGACGAGGACAGGTGGTGTAAATAACAAAAGGATATATTAGTATGACGCTCGGGAATACGGAAAGTCTTTGACGTTTCGAGCTACGCTCTTCAACAGAAAGAATACGGAGACAAGGAGAAAAACACGGAGAAAAAAAAATTGAATAGTGTTCAGTCAACGGTCAATCA
>NC_068989.1:80942949-80943719 GCF_001194135.2 Octopus bimaculoides
ATACATATACATATATATATATATACATATATAGATAGAGAGATAGATACACACAGCAGAGAAACTGAGAAAACCAGCCCTACGCTCCTTACAGAATAATGTAGACTAACCATAGTCCATAATACAATTATCATCATCATTTATATGTATGCTTTTACCATGCTGGTACAAGTTGGCTGAGACTTCTTCAGGTAATATTCTAAAGCTAGATATCCTTCTTGGTGCCAACTCTTACATGTATTCAGCAACGTACTTTATTTCCCTGACCTTTGCAGTGGATCACTAAGTTGTGGGACAAACATAACTACTGTCCATTTAGAATCAATGAAAAGACATGAGCTCACACATAATAGGCTTCAATACAGTTTCTTATTTCTTTACTGCCTGCAAGGGACTACACAGAGAGGGGACAAACAAGGCAGACAAATGGATTAAGTCAATTATATCGACCCCAGTGTGTAACTGGTACTTATTTAATCGACCCCAAAAGGATGACAGGCAAAATTGACCTTGGCGGATTTTGAATTCAGAACATAACGGCAGATGAAATACCGCTAAGCATTTCGCTTGGCGTGCTAACGTTTCTGCTAGCTCGCCACTTCAATAGTTTCTATATACTGATATTCAGTCACAAGGTATTGGTCAACCAGAAGTCATTATAGAGCACATTTGCTCAAGGTGCCAGAGTGAGATTGAACCTAACACTGTGTGGTTGGACAGCAAACTTCTTAATCACATAACAACACACACCATATATATATATATATATA
>NC_068989.1:80944105-80944848 GCF_001194135.2 Octopus bimaculoides
ACACACACACGACAAACACATATACATATATATATATACATACACACACACACACACACACACCCTAAATATGCATACACATACAGAGAGAGAACGTTATCATGTAGCCTCAGTTAGTTCAGACTGAGTGGAGTCTTGGTATGCTGATAGCATGCCAAACAACTGGGCGTAATCCGAAGATCTACCTACTGTCCCAGATGATAGCCAACAAGGTAAATACACACATCTTTGGTTGGGGAATTCAGAAGCCATTATTTCCCATTCAATTTCTTTCACACTTGACTAATTTTTATTTACTTGATGCACACTTTAGAAGTGAACAATAACTGCATTTAGACTGAAGTCCTTTGTGGGGACCATGTGTTTTTCCTCCCTGTGTGTGTCTGTTGTTGTTGACACTCCATTGCTTACGACGTCGAGGGTTCCAGTTGATCCGATCAACGGAACAGCCTGCTCGTGAAATTAACGTGCAAGTGGATGAGCACTCCACAGACACATGTACCCTTAACGTAGTTCTCGGGGATAATCAGCATGACACAGAGTGTGACAAAGCTGGCCCTTTGAAATACAGGTACAACAGAAACAGGAAGAAAGAGCGAGAGAAAGTTGTGGTGAAAGAGTACAGTAGGGTTTTGCCACCATCCCCTGCGGGAGCCTCGTGGAGCTTTAGGTGTTTTCGCTCAATAAACACTCACAACGCCCGGTCTGGGAACCGAAACCACAATCCTATGACCGCGAGTCCG
>NC_068989.1:80946981-80947451 GCF_001194135.2 Octopus bimaculoides
ATCCAGCTGTAGAAACTCTGCCAAATTAGACTGGAGCCTGGTGTTGCCATCCGGTTTCACCAGTCCTCAGTCAAATCGTCCAACCCATGCTAGCATGGAAAGCGGACGTTAAACGATGATGATGATGATGATGATATATATATATATATATAAGTTCAAAAAAGGAAAAAGACAAAAAAACAACAACAAAAAGCAACAACGTGAGGACGTGATACAGATTGTGTCATTAGAGGCTCGGGAAAGGATATATATGTAATTATATGTGTGTGTAATTATATATATATATATTATACACACACACACACACACACACACACAACACAAGATATAGTAATAGAGAGGAGAAGGAAGAAGTAAGCACATATCAATCATACAAACTTGGCAGAAATGAACTCAATTGCTGGGCTTTCTTTGATCAGAGAATTTCCATTCACCTCAATTAGTTTCATCAGAAGAGAAGGTGGATGAAG
>NC_068989.1:80947488-80968330 GCF_001194135.2 Octopus bimaculoides
GGGGGGGGGGGGGTTGTGATATTCCAATTCTTACCTTAGAACACAAAGTAACAAAAGTGAAATAAATAATAATGATGATGATGATGATGATGATGATAATAATAATGATAATAATAATAAACAGAAGTCAAAAGCAAGTCATGAATCCCCTTTACTCTGGAGCCTAACAAATGCATTACAGGGTCTTGCTATATATATATATATATTGTGTGTGTGTGTGTGTGTGTGTGTGTGTGTGTGTGTGTGTGTGTTTGCAAATTTATGCACTGAAACTAATTACCTTTGAGTTAAAAAGAGATCAAAAAGATTCTCAAATACCAAGAGAGGAAAATGAAAGAAAAATACAAATATGTTGAAGCCTAAGGAAGAAGATAAGCTCATATATACACACACACACATATATATGAGCTTATCTTTTTCTACATCAATTCACATAACATTTTGTCAAGATGGATTTCAGCAATCATACAGCATTTCCCAAATTTGGATAAAAGAATAGAGAATGTTAGAGACCAAATCATAAACTTAACATTCAATATAACCTTCAATATGTTATAACCATATCCATTTAGCTGTCGTATCTATTCAAGCATTGCTGTGTAGTTAAGTTTGCGTCCAAATTGCATGACTCTGGGTAGAGTCCCATTGCACAGCACTTTGGGCAAGTGTCTTCCACTGTAATCATAGGCAGTCTAAAGCTTTATCCTTCACTTGTTTCAGTCATTAGACTGTGGCCATGCTGGGGCACCACCTTGAAGAATTTTTAGTCAAATGAATCAACCCTAGTACTTGTTATATTTTTTTTTAAGCTTCACATCAATTTTATTGCTCTCTTTTGCTAAACTGCTACATTACAGGGACACAAACGCAGCAACACTGGTTGTCAAGCAGTGGTTGAGGGACAGACACAGACATACATAAATGATGGGTTTCTTTCAGTTTCTGCCTGCTAAATCCATTCACAAGATTTGTTCAGCCTGAGGCTCTAGAAGACACTTGCCCAAGGTGCCACACAGTGGGATTGAACCCAGAACTATGCGGTTGGGAAGCAAACTTCTAACGAGACAGTCATGCCTGCACCTACTTATGAATGAATTTGGTAGATGGAATCTGAAAAAAGCTCGTCATATATATCTTCTTTTCTACTCTAGGCACAAGGCCCGATATTTTGGGGAGGGAAGGGGCCAGTGGATTAAATCGACCCCAGTATGCAACTGGTACTTAATTTATTGATCTCAAAAGGATGAAAGGCAAAGTCAACCTCAGCGGAATTTGAACTCAAAACGTAAAGACAGATGAAATACCACTAAGCATTTCACCTGTCTCTCTCCACCTGTTTCTTGCAATTCATATCAATACATTCATCAAAAACATTTTTTCAGGGGCCCTTGAAATACTATTGTGAATCCCCAATTTACTATATTATTGCATGGACTCCCAAAAATATTTATATGGACCCACCCCCACTTGCTAAAAGCAGCAACCAAATTATCTCTCAAATCACACCCTACTGTCACAAAATAAAAAGGGGTCACATCTTATAAATTAGCCCTAATTACAACAGGTCATAAAAAAATAATGACCTAAATTATATTTTGATCATAGGTCTGCTAAATCAGGGACTAAACAACAACAGTATTTAACATTTATCTTTCTATGTTATTGTTAAGCCACAGGTCAGCTTTACTCAAGGAGATAAATGATCAAAATTGTGCTCCAATTATGAACTTTTAATATCACCTCACCAAAACTGGAATGACAAAAGCAGCCAAATTATCCTTGACTTACATAATGGGTCTTTTAAAAAGGATAGGAAGGTCAAGGTTAGAGTATCTTTGATAAATGGCTTTATAACAATATCAGAAGAAAAAAAGATAATGATATATCTATTTTACAGGTCAAGGCCATCTTTTACTTTTCTTTTTTCAAGCATAGTGCGGCTGTTTTGTTAAGAAGCTTGCTTCCCAACCATGTCATCTTAGGTTCTAACCCATTGTGCAGCACTTTGAGAAAGTGTCTTCTGTTATAACCCTAGACCAACGAAAACCTTATGAGTACATTTGATATACAGAAATTGAAAGAAGCCCATCAAGTGTGTGTGTGTATGTATATATTACATATTCTGTGTTCTAACACAACACTTAAGTGGGAGATAAATATTACCTTTGATATTAATACTGCTTCTGTTGCTATTAATTACTTTTTAATTAAACCCACAGACTACTTGCGATACCAGTGCTTGAATAGGCACTGATATTCTATGTCATTAATGGGGGAATCGGCTGCTATGGACTGGCTCTTGTACGGGTGGCACATAAAAGACACCATTTCGAGTGTGGCCGTTTTTGTGCGGGTGACACGTAAAAGCACCCACTACACTCTCTGAGTGGTTGGCGTTAGGAAGGGCATCCAGCTGTAGAAACTCTGCCAAATTAGATTGGAGTCTGGTGTAGCCATCCGGTTGCACCAGTCCTCAGTCAAATCGTCCAACCCATGCTAGCATGGAAAGCGGACGTTAAACGATGATGATGATGATGATGATGATACCTCACTGAACATCTGCCATTAAGAAGCCCAAGGAATGGCAAAAATCACATAATTTGGCAGTTCCAGTGGTCATAGTGAGCAGTTATCACCTGTCAATAATATTAACACAAGTGCTTTTATGCACAAGTCTGTATGAAAGGAGAGATGATGAGATGTGGAAGAGGGGCATCAAAACTGGTGGAGAAAATTCACAGTTTTCTAGATGAGGACTATCTATAAAGACAATAAGCATAGAGTTAAGAGTTGATGTGGCAACTGTACACAGAATTATTCATGAAGATCTAAACATGTGCAAAATTTATGCAAAGTTTGTTCCTAGGGTGTTCAGTGAGTTGGTAACAGCAGGGAGATGGTTGAGTTTGTTAGCTCTAATTCAAGAGTACTTGAGTTTCTGGTGACCTGTGATGATCCGGAGAGTGAGAGAGTGCCCAATGGAAGCATTGTGGCTCCCCCAGACCCAAGACTTTGGTAATGATAACCCCCTTTTTCGATAGCAAAGAAGGACATCTGCTGGGTTCCCTTGGATTAGACAGTCAACAAAGAATACCTTGTGGAGGTTTTTAAGGAGTCCAAGAAGTGATTTCATGGCAAAAGGCCAGAGCTCTTTTACTTAGTTTGGTGGCACCTATACCAGGACACTGCATCAGTCCATAATCCTGTCTTGACAAGAGAGACATGAGCATCAAAACCGTCCCTCGCTCTCTGTACAGTCCCAACCATGCTCCCTGAGACTTTTGAGTGTTCCCGAAGCTGAACAAAGACCTCAGGGGCAGTCGTTTTGAAGACATTGAGAAGATGAAGGAGCCTGTGATAAGGATCCTGGGCTCCTGCACTTTGGAGGACCTCCATGGACCCTTCACAAAGTGCGGGAGCACTAGAACAAGTACATTGAAATGAGAAGATCCTACTGTCAAATCCCACCCAATCAACAATTTGGAAAAACCACATTGTTTTTAATTTAATTTTTATTTACAATCATGTACCCTTTGTGTCACTAAACTTTATCCATTTTTCAAATGAAAGATTTTCATTTTATTCCACTTGTCTTCCAGGATAATTTGTAAACAGATTTTATGTTATGTTCATATAACCTCAGCATTTTTGCTCAAACACTTTCATGTGAAGACATGGAATGTAAATATTCACAGACATGCACACCTACCATCATCATCATCATCAAATGTCCATTTTCGATGCTTGCATGGGTTGGATGGTTCCACAAGATCCAATGGCTCCAAGGTCTGCATCATGTTCCAGTGTCTGCTTTGGCATGGTTCCTATGACTGGATGCTCTTCCTAATGCCAACCACTTTACAAACATGTACTGTTGTGCTTCCTTTATGCCACTAGCACTAGTGAGGTTGCCCTGCAGCTCACAAAACTACAAACTCTTAGTAGAGTGGTGGGGGGTCAACTTCATGCTAGGAGATGAGGTGCTAAAATATGAGAGAAGGTGGGGGCAGAGCAGATTCTTATAAAGGAAGCTCACATTTAGAAGGGAGAGAATGACCAGTAAGTGCTGTAAAGAGACATATACATGTCTTCGTGTTTGTCTCTCACAGCTTGATAACAAGTGTCGGTTTGTTTATGTCTCCATAACTTAGTGGTTCAGCAAAATGACACCAATAAAATAAGTACCATCATCATCATCATCATTTAATGCCCACTTTCCATGCTGGCATGGGTCGGGTGATTTGACTGAGGGCTGGCAAGCCAGAAAGCTGCGCCAGGCTCCAATCCGATCTGGCAATATTTCTACAGTTGGATGCCCTTCCTAACACCAACCACTCTAAGAGTGTAGTGGGTGCTTTTCACATGTCACCAGCACAGGAGCCAGTTAGGTGGCACTAGCAATGACCACACTCAAATAGTGCTTTTTACATGCCACCAGGACGGGACCAGTCAGCCGGCATTGGCATCGACCATGCTCGAATGGTGCTTTGTATGTGCCACTGGCACAGAAAATAAGTAATGAGGATGATTTTATTGACTAAACCTTTCGAGGTGGTGCCCAGCATGGCCACAGTCCAAGGATTGAAAAAAAAATTCAAGTATACAAGTGTTATTGCTATATTCTTTTATCTTACAGCGACGAGCTGGTAGAAACGTTAGCACGCCGGGCAAAATGCTTAGCAGTATTTCGTCTGTCTTCACGTTTTGAGTTCAAGTTCCGCCGAGGTCAACTTTACCTTTCATCCTTTCAGGGTCGATGAATTTAAGTACCAGTTGCGTGGTGGGGTCGATCTAATCGACTGCCCCCCCCTCCCCCAAAATTTCAGGCCTTGTGCCTAGAGTAGAAAAGTATATTTTTTTTATCTTCCAAAATAGATAATTGACAGGTAGATAGACAGATAACTGATAGATAGATAACATGTTGCTAAATGCTACAGAAATAAATAAAAGAACAAAGAAAACTGTTACAGCAGCCAAACTGCTAAATATTTTGCAGCAGTTTTAGAAACAATTTAGCCTAGAAATACTAACAATTCAATCTCCTACACAATGTGCCATATTACATATTATATATATAGGCATGTATGTATGTGTGTATGTATGTATATATATATATATATATATATATATATATATATGCATACATACATACAGACAGACAGAACTTCATTCTGTAAAAATACTTAAGATATAGCAAAATGGGAAAGAGAAGGTAGTGGAATGGCAGAAATGGTTAGCTAGAGCGCCAGACTAAATAAATACCAACCACTAAGTACTATGTTCTCAAGAGTACAAATCCTGTGAGTTAACTTTACCAGCATCAACGACACAAGTACCAGCTACATGCCAGTGTCAATTCAATACTAAGAACTCTAATTACCAATTAGACAAATCAGAGGAATGGATGGCAACAAAGTCACGCTGAGTGGCTTGCGATTTTTAGTTATAGCCATTTTTGTTTTCAGTTCCAAGTTTAAATCCATCCACATTGGACGCAATAAAACAAATACCAGTTAACTTCAAGAGTTGATATAATCAACTCCATCTTCAAACCTCCCAGCATGACACCTTGGGCAAGTGTCTTCTACTATAGCCTCAGACTGACCAAAGCCTTGTCAGTGGATTTGGTAGATGGAAACTGAAAGAAGCCTATCATATATATGTATATATATGTACATATATACATATATATATATATATTTGTATGTTTGTGTGTGTGTCTGTGTTTGTCCCCCAACCATCGCTTGACAATTGATGTTGGTGTTTAAGTCCCTGTAACTTAGTGGTTCTGCAAAAGAGACCAATATAGTAAGTACTAGGCTTATAAAGAATAAGTCTTGGCAGCAATTTAACTAAAGGCGGTGCTCCAGCATGGCCAGTAAAATAATAAAAATTATTATATTATTACTATTATTCATCAGCATCACCATTTTTAATGTCCACTTTTCACGCTTGAAATAGGTCAGATGGAATTTGTTGAAGCGGATTTTCTATAGCCAAATGCCCTTCCTGTTTGATAATGTCTGTCCATCTGTCTATAGATGGACAGACAGACAGACAAACACACACACACACAGTGGGCTTCTTTTAGTTTCCATCCATCAAATCCACTCACAAAGCTTTGGTAGGCCTGATGCTACAGTAGAAGATACCTGCCCAAGGTGTCACATAGTAGAATTGAGCCTTAGACCACATGATTGGGAAGCATATATTATATATATATATATATATAATATATAAATATACACACACACACACACATATATATATATACATCTTCTCTTAAAGCAATGCCCTACAGATCAAAAAGCAAACAACACCCCCACTTCATGGTTGAACAGTTAGGTTAGCAAACAGGAGACTAGGAGAGGTCGCCAGCTGTACAAACAATCTGATCTAACAAATAAGTCATCTTACTTAAGCAAACAGAAAAATGGATGTAAATTAGTATATGGTGATAGATCAGCCACCAGCTTCAGCTGTTTAATCAAGTTGATTACTTACATGTTAAATTAACATCTAAGTGGCTAACTGAATGTTCCACATATCTGTGGTACATCATCATTATTTTAATGTACACTTTTCCATGTTTGCATGGGTCAGACAGTATTTGATGCAAACTTTTTATAGCCAGATGCAATTCCTCACCAGTTTCCAAGCCAAGTAATATTTCCCCCATGGTCAGACATATTTATCGCAGAAGACAAGAATCAAACAACATTGCTTGTATGACTGATGGTTATTTACAACCATCACATATCTAGACAAAGATACACACATATACACACAATCAAATCCACTCACAAAGCTTTGGTCGGCATGGGATTGTTGAAGACACTTGCCCAAGGTGCCATGCAGTGAGACTGAACTCAAGACCACATAGTTGGAAAACTAACTTCTCAACCATACTGCCACATCTTAACATAATTCTCAGGCCAAATCAATATGATATAATATAACAAGGAGTTTTGAAATATAGGTACAATTCATCTAGCAGGCTTCCACACAGCCTCTGTTAATTCAAAACTATGGTAAAAGACACTTGTTCAAGACACTATGTAATATCAAACCTGGGATCCCCCAATTGCAAAACGAACTTCTTAGCAACAGAGTAATACGAGCACTCGTAACATATATGCACCCACTCACACTCTAGAAAATGAGGGAGCCACTATGTGGTCACTTGATTTGCTAGAAATATCAGCACAGCATCTCAAATTACACTAAAAACAAAAATAGGGACACCTTTGATAATCTCTGCAAAGATTAGTTGGTCATAGCTAAAATCTCTTTGATCATAAGGGCTCAGACAGAGCTGAACTGGAATAACACATACACACAATATTTGTTGAGTTGCTATTCAAACACAAATTTAAATATGTAAATACTTATATACTGGTGAGACTTCAAAGTAAATTTTCAATGAAAAGAATATAAATGGTTGCATGATCCCAGTATGTTATCAAGCCATTATTCCACAAGCCCTAAAGTATTAAAAAGTAAAGATCAATCTCTGGTGAGTATTGAACCTAGACCTTAAAAGGCTGAAACAACTAAATACTGTATTACATTTACACCAGGGCTTTACACAATTCCTGCCAACTCCACCAAAATCAAGTTACCAACATTAAATAAAACTCCATCTTATTGAACAACCAAGATGTGAGGTGGGAGTAGATGTGAGATTTGGTAACGCCTCTGACAAAATTCTTTGTGGTGTTTGGTTACATTCTAAGTTGAAATCCTACATGTACATTTGACATAGCTTTTCATTGTATAGACGTCAATAAAATAAGTACCAAAAGTTGGAAAGAAAGATACAGGCAACTGTAACCTTGAAGGCAAGGTTCCGTTGATATAGTCAGTCCTTGAGGCTTTTGTCAGTATCAGAATATAGTTTTGCTGGCTTCAATCCAATGACTGAAACAAGCAAAAGAGTAAAGGATTAAGGGGGCAAAAAAGAATGGAAGAATTTAACAGAGTGAAAAGGCCTTGAGGATTATAAAAGTGAGAAAGAATGGAAAAAAAGAAAGGAATTCTATGAATGGTTAGGAACTGGATAAAAACAAGAACTTGAAAGAATGACAACCAGAAGAGGTTGAAGCAAGGATAAGAAAAAAAAAGGTAATGATTAAATCTGAAATAAGAATAAAAAAAAAACATTTGTCTAGCAGGAAGAATAGCTAGACAGGTCTCATAGGAGGTACACAAGGGAGATGAAAGTAGTTCTTAAAGGAAGAGGCAAATATAAGTTCATAGTATTTAGAATAGGAATACTTGTGGGGATTGGTAAATAGGATTAAGGAAGTCGTGTAAAAAAAAAGAAAGATAAGGATAGAGAATTGCAGTTGGATTGAACAGGGTTAATAATAGCAAAGGTGTAGTGTTAAGGTGTTACCTACATCTATGCACTTTCTAGATTCATATATTATGTGAATGTGTGAAGGAGTGAGTGAGAAAGCATGATGTACTGAAGAACCCTTTTTCATTTTCTTGCATCACATGCAAAAGGCAATAGTAACGATATCCAACTTCTGGAAGTAGGCAGCCCCAACTACTGAAATTACCACAGCTACACACAAACACACAAGCAATTATCAAAGAGGAAATGCCTGTAAATATAATTACACTAATACTTAAGACAACAGCATTAGGTATTTTGCACTTGTTTGTTATTAATCAAATCAGTAATTAAAAGTATATTTGCAGAACAGCAGAAGTAGTGGGTTGCTACAACAATGATGATGGTGATGAGAAAAGTATGGAGTGTAGTGGGCATTCTGTAATCTTTCATTACATGTGAAAATATTTCCATTTAATAATCTCAACCCAAACCAGAGATGTTTACTTAAGTCACAAGACATTGTAAAAGATTCAGTAGTTTAATGATTTTAATTGCTATATAAAACCAAATAGACAGTGAAAGTGGTGATGTTAATTACTTCATACATAATTCTACAATATATATATATATATAACAGTCATTCATCTAGTCAACCTTAGATCAAGTTGACCTTATGATGCTCTTTACTAACTTTGCATAATGCTCCTTCACCTGGTCACTCCTTGATAAAGTTGACCTTGTAAGAAGGCTAAGGCTACCCCAATTAATGTCCATTTTATATCTGAATCCACACTGCACTCCTTCAACAAGACTTCTCTCAACTCCTCAATTTCACATCTCTCACCTCCACGCACATAATTAAAACTTCTCCAGCTGCTCCAACTCCCTCAACAAGACAGCTGGTTCTGAAGGTATCATTTCTGTTATTCTTAAACAGATCTCCTCAAAACCAGCTCTCAATGCACACAAACAGTGCATTCAGGAGGACTATCTCTCTTCATGTGCAAAGTCAGTTTTACAGGTGTCAGCAATTATGGACCTCTATACTAAAATTTGAAGATTCAAGATTTTTCTCAGGAAAAATACAACAGCATTCCCAGTTAATTTCAGCTAGTTAATTAATTTACTCTATTAGTATCCTGCTCTCCAAAGCTTACCCTCAAGACAACTTATTTAACCCTTTGGCAGGATGACTAGTTCATGTGACAACAGGGTTTATCCTCACACTGGTGACCAGTGACACACATATACAAGAGCCAACCTTTTCCGAGTCCTGCGAGCCTCAGTCACAGGACCATCTTGTATTATTTGACCTATATTTGAGGCTCTTGACAAGAACAACCACCCCAATTCTGAGCACATCTGAGAGTAGTGGTGATTAAGGGGCAACTTAACTCATGAACTCCCAAGCTGGAGCCTCATCACTGGATAAAGTTTAATGTCTCACCCAAGACTGCATTATTCAATGCTTCCTTTTTTTTTCATTTTTCTAAGACAGTATGAAGGAAGCCATAGCTATCTTTTCAAGCAAATTCAGCAACCACAGAGAAGTGTTTCTGTTGGCCTGGGACAACAAATGTCTAATTGTTGCTGTTTATTCTCAAATCAGTTAGATTCAGCAGACTTTATGACCAAAATTATTCCAACCTTTTGCTATTAGAATTTTTTGTTATTTGCTGTTCAATCACAGGGTAGCCAAGACTTCATTACCTAATGTATCCTTTCTTTTCTTAAAGACATTAGAATACAAAGTGATGGAAAATTGTCTGTTATTCCTAATAAAAGCTCTTTGGTTTGTTTGAAACAACAAGGGTAGATTAAGCCCATGGTGGACATTTTATGAGTTTGACTCATAAGTGCAGACACGATTATGTGGTTAAGAAGTTACTAAGCAACCAAGTGTTTTTGGTTCAGTTCCACTGCACAGCACCATGGCCAAGTGCCTTTTACTATAGCACCGAGACAATCAAGGTCATGCAAGTAAATTAGGAAAACAGACCTGTATATATGTGTGCGCGTGTGTGTGCGTGAATGTTTGCATTCCAGGCTTGTCATTATTTGAATGAAATGTTTACATTTCTTGTTGACATTGCAAACAATCACTCTACGCTTTCAAAAACCTGGCCACAGTCCAATGAATAAAATCGGTAAAAGAGAATAGAAAGATTAGAATTTATGTTATTCAGCATGTGTTTAATTTTTAACATAATGAAATGATATTATGAAGATCTATAAATTTATGCCACAAAATAGAAATAACTAAAATATTGAATTGCCATGGGTCTCACTGGTAATTATTATAAGTTAAACGAAAACAATAAGTTATTTATGCATTCTTCATCATGCGGCCAACTTATGAAATATCAATAAACATACAACTCCAGCACGACTGCAGCTTTAAAGCTGAAACAAGTTAAAGATACAGCTGATTTAGTATTAACATATGTAATATAATGATTATCGACAATCTAATTTAAAATGAATCTGTGGCGAGTAAATGAAAATGTTAGTTAAATTACTAATGTTCAAATCTTTTCAGAAAGTACGAAGACAACCTCAATCACATTCCCGCCTCATTAGACCTCTTCGCCTTACTTGTTCAAGTAGCGATGATAGAAATAATAATAATAAAAAACGGAGAAAATATGCCCGTGAGTAAAAAAAAAATTAGCGTTTCAAAAAAACAAAAACAAAACAAAAAATGATATTCGAGATAAATTACTCAGGAGCGCCATTCTCATGAAAAAGCAATAGTTGAGTTGGTATCGAGTAGTTAGTAACAGCAGGGTATTTTGAGATTTACAATGAAGTTGATCTCAGCTTTATCAAAACCATATTTAAATGTCAAGCACAGTATATATAGTCTAGAAATAATATAGAAAATGTGAAAACAGATTTAGAACACATGGTGATATAAAACAAAAACAGTGTAAATGCGAATTAATTATTAATAGCAGCACATACCGGTATGAATTAAGTTTATATATAGAATGTGTATGTATATTATTAAGGGTACATACACTTTGGATATTGAAACGGGTAGGATTCATTTACGTAACTTAGAATTTTTTTTTTTTCTAATAGCAAAACGTCATGTTTGAAATGACAGTTATTATTTTTAATATTGTTACAATTATTATTATTAATGCTATTACTGTTGTTATTATTTAGTACTGTTGTGTAATCGAAAACTGGATCTTTGAATACGTGTTTACCACATTTCCTGGCATTGAAAGTTAATAAATTCCTCCAGATTGCCTTTCAAAAAAGAAATTGTTTATTTTGTTAGGAATTTGTTTTTTACGTCACAATATAAAGACGTTGTTAGTGTTGTTTGCTCTCGAGTTAGTTCTGATCGGAGGCCTCCTCCGTTCACAACCTCAGACCATACTATATAATGTGTCACTCCTATTCTTTCTAGCGAGCCGAGCTACCACGTAGGGACTCAATAGGTTTCGCGAACCAAATGAGGGACCCTCAATATGATCGCTTGGACTGCTCGGAAAAGCAACCAGATCTTCCTTAAATCACATACCCTCATCTAAAACAAAATAAAAAGGGAAAATTTCACTGAGAGGTATGGACCACCCCAGATGAACCCAATTTTATCAGGTATTGTGCTCCTCCGCGCCGAAGAAAAATAGGTTATTTAAATGTAAGTGCTTTCATTCATATGTAAAATATATCGCCCATAAATTCTAGGTGATATGTTTTACAAATTCTGGGTTTTCAGTCATTCCATGTATGTGTGTATCAGCATGAAAAGAAACGTAAAAAAACGTTAAAAGAAAATCGTAATGCCCTCTCTCTACTCCAGATCAGCTTCAGGCCCGTTAATTATGTTAGAACTGGAGAAAAAAAAAAGTAAATACTTCAGAGAGAAAAAAGTACTAAAAATGATCAGTTCGCAACTTTTATAAAACTTCTATCAAACTTTGTATAACAAGAGAAATTGAGAACAATTTACACACAAATATACAGACACGCAACTACTGTGAAACAACAATAATTCCCTTATTAACAAATATTTGCAGTAAAATTAAAGGAAGAAGAGATTGCAATTTCACTTGTTGAGTCTCACCATCCAATGTCAGAACAACATTGTTTCTCAGTTAATTTGCTCGATTATCCCAATTAACTTAAATATCAAATGGTCTGGATTTGAATGTAGTTTAGACATTTGGAGGTGGCGAAAGATTTACTGATAGAAAACACTAGTGTCGGGTACTAGAAATAGTTTCTAAACTTTTAAAAAGACCTCTTTGAATCAATCACATAATCTGACAGGAAACAATCAAAATAGAAAACGTGATACATGAGAGGACTTTCTGTTTAATGCTGAAATAAATTTTAAATATATACATATATTTAAAGAAAACGGTCGGTATATTTACTCACAGTAAAGCAACAGAAGTTAAGAAGAAACTACTGGCAGTCCTCGAAAACTAAAAGTAAATACAAATAAGTTCTACTTAGCGAACTTTTTGTATTTTTACAGAGGACTGTCATTCATGATACATAAGGTTTGAGAAAAAGGGGGAAAATGCCGTCTTAATGTATGAAACGCTATTCTTCTTTTTAAAAAAAGTTTTAGAAATTTTTATTTATTTTAGGGCAGGGGTTTTCAAACTTTTTGACTTGCGGACCTCTTTATATTTCAGGCTTTACCCTTATAAACGCTTATGAAATTTATACATAAATATTTGCTTAAAATAACATATTTTTACATTTATTTCTTTAACAGTATTTAACAAATAGGTTTATTGTCAATTAAAAGATTTCGATTAAAAAACATATACAAAATCAAATTGCCCATAAAAAGCATTTGCTGTCTACGGACCCCCTGTCTTGTCCTTGCGGACCCCCTATGTTCCGCGGACCACAGTTTGAAAACCCCTGTTTTAGGCAATGCTCCAAACATGATTGACAACATTGCGGCACCTCAGAAGCTTCCTACGTGGTAGCTATCTGGGCTAAAAGATCGCCGCTATCTGACTTGTAAGAAACAGCCGCTATCTCCATCAGATTATACCCAACCAAATTTTAAAAATAATAATAATAATATTTTTTAAAGAAAGTGAGAGGAGAGCACGTTAGACAATGTAAACCTAGCTGCCGCTAAGACGACGAGAAACTCACGGTTGGAATGTTTTTTGCTTAAAGGTCAGCTTGATCATTTTGCCTGGGGCTAAACAACAGACACATGTATACGTGTGTGAGTAAATGTAGCAAAAAGTTTCAAAAATTGCCATATGGAATAACTCAACCGATGCACTACAAACAACTATACAATTTTAATATCTATGAAGACTTAAATAAACATTGGCAAAGTATATTTTTGATATCATTCCTACACATTCTACCCGAGGTTTAATTCATATCAAGTGATAATATTGTAATATTCCACTGACAGTTACTCTATAGTCACAATAACAATTTTACTAACTTTATATGGTTTATTTTAACTAAATAAAGCCAATTCATTGGGACTTTGTTCCATTAAATTTTAAATTTCCTTTTAGCAAACACCATAAACTGTACAGCTTGATTTTTTTTTTAACTTCTATAAATAAACAGTTGAATAATAATGAATGGATAACTGCCAAAACAGCAGACCTGCCTACTATTTAAAAGAACAAACTGTAAATAAAATAAACATTAGCTTCGATTATAACTTAGGTTAATTTTTTTAATCTTTGCGCTAATACAAGTAAAAATAGAAAGGAAGACTTTTGCAGTAAATAATTACTGTTAACTTTAAAAGGGCATGGATAAAAATAAACTTGTGGAGTTGTTTGAGGAAGGTTTTTCGTTTACAGGTATGAGAAATCTCAACAAGTTAAAGTGACCACATATAATTTTTTTTCTTTCTTCAAAAGTGTGTAATAAAATAAACAATTATGATTACTTAATTGGGAAGGAGAATCAAATAGTTGATAATTAGTTTAATAATATAATGAGTTAATGTTACAGCCCATATATATTGTGGAAGTGGACTATTTATGTACAACTGTGAAAAAGCTTTACGTGGTGAATATTAAGAAAAAGGGCATAATTATGCCAGAAAAAGGGACAAAGAATATATTAGAAATAGTGTGATGGTTTATATAAATTAATGTTTTAATGAACCAGCGATCTTTATCTAGGATAAAAACTTTATAGTTGATGAAGTTTATCTCAAATGATGACGACAAAGATCGGCCTACATTTTCTAAATGAAATGAAATATTTATTTACTTCTTAACATCGCATTTTATCATTTCACACATTGCAGTCACGACTGAGTCTTGTGTTATATGATCCGATCTAGAGGAACTTTTTCAGACTCTATTTTACTTTACAACCTTGTTTGGTCCAAAGAGATGAAATCAAATATAAATTTCCCACGTGCGTAAATCAACGATCAACAAAGTAAATACAATTTATCCCAATCAATTCAATGCTTGGATATTTACAAACTTGAAACTGTTTTTGTTGCTTTATTTTTTTTTTTTTGACATCTTTGAAAATTAAATAAAACCCAGAACTAATTCAAATTTACTTTTAAATTTGTTGTCATTTATGTTTTCATTTTATAATCGAAGAATGTGCCATACTGCAATAACATCTGTTAATTCCATCTAAATGCTTAATTACATTTAATTAGACAGCTAATAAAGAAATCAAGTTTTAAACTAGGAAAATAAAAACATAAAATTAGATATAAAACGGGCCCGCAATTAATTTCTTTAAAAATATTTTTACATGACAGGACGATTTTGAAAATTGAGTTTCAAAAATCTAGATGAAAATCCCGCCAAAATCTAACGTATTTTCTTCAGTTCAGATATAATAATCGAAGACATTTGTTGTTCTGCACAAGAAAATATTATTCAGCTAATAATCTTCGAATTAATGAAAACCAATAACCGGCATGAGAAATAATAGTTGTTTTAAAGTTGTAAAAGTATATTAATGTCAACAATACGATTATCAAAATAGGTAGGGGATCGTTGAAAACTTACCTTATCCCGCTCAAAATATTACAATATAATTGCAATCAGAAAAAGAATAGTTTATAGTCACGAATGCGTTTATGGACAAAAAGTATGTTATATCCACAAAAAAGATGGTAAAAATAAAAAGTTTATGCGTGTGTGCAAATTATTTAACAGCGTTATTTTGATCGTGGTGATGGTTGTAGTGGTATGACTAGAGTGAACAGCCGGCGAAGGAAGAGCTGAAGCAATTAAGTAACACGACTCAGCCAGTGTGCTGAATAGACAGAACTTTTAAGTAGAAGGTGGGCACAAGAAGGAGGTGGGGGGCATTATAAAGCTACGTCGCCCTGACCTCTCCTTCAGTAACCTCTGTATAGCGACAATGACCCGGAAGCAGTAAATAGAGTCGATAAAGTTGTTGCTTGAAATGCTAAACATAGCAACCGAATCTCTCTCAACTTACACACTACCGTCATAAAAAAGAAAAAAGCACATGGGATAATATAGTCTTAAACATATTCCTGAAAAGACGGGATAAGCCAAGGCTAGAATGTATAGGATTATTGGTTTGCTCGGTTAGGGCATAACAACAATAAACAGAAAAAGAAAGTGTGAAAGAAGTAGGAGGGATTATGTGTGTGGGTAATACTATCGTTGCTATGTAAATCCAGTAACAAACATCGGGAAAAGTTTCATATACGTTCTCATTATTTCGCCGATTTGAGGACGTTCCCTTCAACGTCATTTTATGTTCTTTATAATGCATCCTGGCTGTGAATTGAATTATTATAGGTGACGAGATTCAAAAGTAATTTATGTTGCATATCAGTTAATTGCGTATTGAAAGGGCAGGCCAGTAGTGCTCTGGTTGCTATGGTTATTGTATACACACAATGACGTACAGTGACAAATATTGGAAGTTGGTTTATATGATTTCATGATTTCGCTGTTTGGATGTTGTTGCCCTTCAGTTGGAAAGAGATTCAAATGCAGTGTAAGTTGTGTATATACTTAATATCATGTATCGTAAACATAAATGCTATCTTTGAATATAGCTAATTGAATGTTGTCTCTTTAAATGATATAAGATGACATTTTCTTTGACTTGGAGTTTATGAAATACAAAGAGAAATATCGACAGAATATTTGAAAGATATTTACGATCTCTACATCATCTTTACATTTATTTCAGTCTTATACTAAACAAAAAAAAACCATAAATAAGTCAGTATTTTAAAATTTGTGGTGGTAGTTCAAGTTGTTAAACTTCAAGTCACCCCTAACGGAGCATGTTTCTGATCAATAACATTTCAGAAATAACCATTAACTAATACGCCCGTACCGTTTTTAAGACGATAAAGTGTAAATTCAGGGTGATTTGGGTTTTTTTTCTGATCGAATAACCACATAGAAGTGTCCTTGAAGGTTTGTGAAATCGATTGTTGCATACACTCACAACCCTAAGAGAAATCTCTCTCTCTCTCTTCATCCATCTATCTATCTATTTATCTATCTATCTATCTATCTATCTATCTATCTATCTATCTATTTATCTATCTATCTATCCATCTATCTATCTATCTATCTGTCTGTCTGTCTCTCTCTCTCTCTTTCTCAATCTCTCTTTCTTTCTCTCCCCATTTCTTTCACTCTCTTTCATTCACTTTCTCTTTCTATCACTCTCTCTCTCATTCACTTTCTCTCTTTCTCCCTATCTATCTATCTCTCTCTCTCATACACACACACTCACCCTACAAACTAGATGGATCTTACCTAAAACAAGATTTCCAGAACTAAAACAAGAACTCATCTGCACCACAAACAATGCCTACAGGCATTGAACCAACTCTCTCTCTCTCTCTCTCTCTCTCTCTCTCTCTCTCTCTCTCTCTCTCTCTCTCTCTCTCTCTCTCTCTCTCTATCTATCTATCTATCTATCTATCTATCTCTCTCTCTCTCTCTCTATCTCTCTCTCTCTCTTCCTCTCTCTCTCTCTCTCTCACACACACACACTCACTCCTCACTGCATTCACTCCTTTTGGTCCCTTGCCAAAATTAATCCCTGTCATTTCCTCTATTTCTCAACCATTATAGTTCTGTAAGCAGAGCCATTTTAAAAACATTATAGGCCCCACTGGCAAAGCAGTGTATAGGGCCCCTACATACACAACCACAACATACATAGATTAGCATTGGGCCCCTAGATTTGTGAAGGAGTTGCCAGGCAACTACCCTGTGTACCCATGTTTCGAGACACCAATGTCTGCAAGCATTACTCCATTAGAGAAAGTCACTACATTTGCTACCCACTTTGCATCCATCTAGGGAAATCTTTACACTCATTAAATAAAAAATCTTCCACAAGATACACAATCACACATGTCAAACACAAAAGTACCTCCAAGTGCTTCAAACTAACAAAGTTACTGGATCAGATAAAGTCCTTTCCAAAATCTTTAAACAATGTGCCAGATTCTTTAGTCTTTCTTTCTTCATTCTAGTCTGATTTTTTGAAACATGCTACAGTGTGTCCCATTCCCTTGAAGGCAATTCCTCATACTCTACCAACTACCAGCCAATTGCACCCACTTCTAATATCACAAAATAACAGTGAAAGGCACTAACAACAAGCATCTCTAATACTTTGAATTTCTCTTCCTCCAACATGCCTACCAGTACTGCTTTCATACAACTGGATCTCCTGGAGATCCAACCTCCTTTGTCACACACCTAAGAATAGGGTAGGGAAAAATTTAGAGAGCTTTTACCTATGTTGGCAACCAAAGGTCTCCCTCTCTCTCAGCAAAGACAAGATTGTATGATGTATGTGTATGTACTGTGACGCTGTATGATAATGTGATGTTGGCCCTGAATGTGAAGGCTGCAGAGGAGTGCATTGGATGTGCAATGTCAGTGTGCATGTGCATTGGTGTATTGAGAGAGAACTTGGGCATAAGAGGAATTAGATACAGTGTGCAAGAGAGGAGACTGTGCTGGTTTTGTCATGTGATGCAGATGGATGGGAACAGGTTGCATAAAGAAGTGCTGATCACTTAAAACAGAGGGAAGTTGTGAAAGAGGAAGACCCAATAAGACATGGCATGAAGTATCAAAGGCCAATCTCAAAATGCTGAGCTTTACAAAGGAGACGAAAGAGGACCAAGATATGTGGCGCACTGCTGTACTCAAGAAGATCCACCCACCATAACAGAATTGAGATTTTAAAACTAAAGTGCCACATAAAAAGCACTGAGATGGTGCCATGTAAAAAGCACCTAGTACACTCTGTAATGTGATTGGCATTAGGAAAGGCATCCAGCTGTAGAAACCAAGCCAAAAGAAGCTATGGAAACTGGTGCAGCCCCTGGCCTTGCCAGTTCTTGTCAAGCCATCCAACCTATACCAGACATTAAATATTGATGATGATGATATATATATATTTATTGTGCTTTTAATTATTAATTTTTCTATATGTGATAGTGGATTTTCATCGATGAGTTCTTGATAATTGGTTATTTTCCCTAAAACTATATATTTTATATCTACTTTATCTATAAGGCTCAATTTAATTTTAATTTTTTATAAATTGATTTTAATTGAGTTTTTTGCCTGTAATTTTGGATTTTGTCCCTAATATTATTATATATATATATATATATGTATAGAGAGAGAAAGAGAGAGGAGATTTATATATTGCTGATCAGAATATTACTGGTTGTGGTATATAACTGGTCAGAATGTTACCATCAGTTTTGCACCAACTATCACACTTGGCAATATTCTTTTTTACTCCAGGCACAAGACCGAAATTTTTGAGGAGGAAACCAATCGATTAGATCGATCTCAGCACACAACTGGTACTTAATTTTTCGACCCCGAAAGGATGAAAGGCAAAGTCGACCTCAGTGGAATTTGAACTCAGAACATAAAGACAAGCAAAATACCACTAAGCATTTCACCTGGCATGCTAATGTTTCTGCCAGCTCACCACCTTATCACACTTGGCAATATTGAGGACTCTTCCTAAAGCAGAGAGCTGGCAGAACCGTTTGCACGCCAGGCAAAATGCACAGCAGCAGTTCATCCATCTTCATGTTCTGCGTTCAAATTTCATTGAGATTGACTTTGCCTTTTATCTTTTCAAGGTCAGTTAAATAATCAACTTACCCCTTCCCCTGGAATTACTGGCCTTGTGCCAAAATTTGAAATCAATATGACAACACTTCACACATACTGGCTGGAAGCGCATAGCCTACATTATAAATGCAAGATACAACAGTGATGAATGATAGAATTAGCAGAGTGATGGTATTTCATTACTCCTGTGCTATTATGCTACATTTCTGAGTTTAATTATTTCCAAGGTCAACTTCTGCCACTTATTAATCAACCTGATGACAATAAAATAAGCACCAACCAATTACAGAGGTGGATTCAGTTGGCTACAATCCTTCCCCGAATTTGTAAATTTCTGCCTCAGTTCTGTTATATATCATTATCCTTTTTATGGTGTGTGGTTTTAGAAAATCACTTTGCAACCACATGGTTTTCAAATCCATCTCCTCAATGCCAACTTGCGCAGCTATTTTCTACCATAGCTTCAAGTTGGCCAATACACTTTGACTAGAATTTCATAGGCAAATTGTACAGAGACCTGGTGTGTGCGTGTGCGTGTGTGTGTGTGTGGATAGATATGTATATGTTTATACATATATGTATATACATACATATATTCATGCATACATATGGATGCATATATATATATATATATATATATATATAAAACACATAAGTATACATACATATATATCTATGTATGTATATATATCATCATCATCATCATCATTTAACATTTGCTTTCCATTCTGGCATGGGTTAGACAGTTTTACAGGAACAGACAAGCCTGAGAGCAGCACCTGGATCCAGTCCGACTTTGGCTTGGCTTCTATTCCTGGATGCCTTTCCTAATGCCAACCACTCAGAGTATAGTGGGTGCTTCTTATGTGTCACTGTCACAAGTGTTGTTACATGTCACCGGCACCAGCCACAATTATGATTTCACCTGGCTTAACGAGTCTTCTCAAGCACTGCAAATCATCAAAGGTCTTGATCACTTCTCATAGCCTTCATGAAACCCCACATTTGAGGATCATGCTTCACTACCTCATCCCATATCTTCTTGGGTCTACCTCTTTCACAAGTTCCATCCACAGTTAGATGCAGCTTTCCTCATCCATATGCATCACATGACAATACCAATGCAGTCTTCTCTCTTGCACACTACATCTGATGCCTCTTATGCCCAGTTTTCTTCTCAAGACATTTCCACTCTGTCGTACATAAACACTGACATTGCACATCCAGTGGAGCATACAAGATTCATTTTCTTTAAAGGTGTGCACAGATATAATATATATTTTCATACATACACAAATACATATATGCATATGTGCGTGTGTGTGTGTGTGTGTGTGTATATATATATATATATATATATATATATATATATATATATATA
>NC_068989.1:80968534-80971478 GCF_001194135.2 Octopus bimaculoides
TCTTAGTTTGTTTACAAGATGTTCTTTTGTGTGTGTGTGTGTGTGTTGATATGTAGATAGATAGATAAATATATAGTAGATAGATAGATAGATAGATAGATAGGCCGACAGACTGACAGACACACACACGTACAGGGGTTGGACAAAATAATGGAAACACCTTAAAATTTCAAACAAATTTATTTCAATATGGGGTACAACTGCCTTTGGCAGTAATTACAGCTTGAATTCTACAGGGTATGGACTCAAACAAAGTTTGAATTGTTTCAAAAGGAATTTTTGTCCATTCTTCAGCTAAAACAGTCTCCAGTTCTTGTAGTGATGATGGTGGAGGATATCGGCTCCTTACTTATTTTCCTAAAATGCACCATAAATATTCGATAATATTGAGATCTGGGGTCTGTTGTGGCCAGGTAAGATGTTCAACTTCCCTAGAATGTTCCTCGAGCCATTCAGTAACAACTTTAGCTTTGTGAATTGGTGCATTATCATCCTGAAAGATTGCATTTCCCTCTGGAAACAGTTCCACAACCATAGGATGAATTTGATCAGATAAAATCCTTAAATAGTCTTGATTATTAATTCGGCCATGAAAGGAAACCATTGGGCCAGCGGATTTCCAAGATATAGTCCCCCAGATCATCGCAGATCTTCTTCCATGTTTAACAGTTGGAAGAAGGCAGTCTGGGTCAAATGCTTCTTTTGGTTGTCTCCACACGTATACTCAGCTAGTGGTCAGAAATAAAGTAAAGGATGACTCGTCCAAGAAAATAACATTCTTCCACTGCTCTAGGGACCAATTCTGTAGGTTTTTACTCCACTCTAAATGCTTTGCAACGTTTGTTTTTGAAAGTAGTGGTTTTCTGATTGCAGTCCTCCCATGAAATCTGGCTTTGTGCAGCTCCTGGCAAACAGTTTTTGTGGAAACTGGGTTCTTGCGGTGGTCATTAAGCTCTGAAGTAATTTTGGGAGCTGTACTTTTGTGATCCTTTCTAACAATTCATATAAGAGTTCGACGGTCCCTATCTGAAAGTTTTGGTTTTCTTCCAGAGTTTTGTTTTGACGAGGTTTCCCCCTCTTTCTCAAAGGCTGTCATCACTTTTGTGACAGTACTACTTGATACACCAAACATTTTGGCTATTTTCATTATGCTAGCGCCTGCCATACAAGCACCAACATTTTGACCTCTTTTAAGTTCCGATAGATCTGTCATTTTAACGAATTTTAATTACCTTTCTCTGATGATATTTGAAAAGAAACAGCAATTTTAGCAAAACATATTAAGCAACACTAATAATTAATCAAAAATCATATAAATAAACAAACTTTTGACAGTTTTATAGATATTTCAAAATTATGATGCTAGGTGATTCTATTATTTTGTCCAACCCCTCTATGTATGTGTGTGTACGTTATGTATCTATCATTGTAATTATTTGTGTATAATAAGCACTTTCTTTCCCAGATTTTTAAACCTTAAATATCAAGAGTGCATATTATATACATTTTACTCCAGTGAGGCATGTCGTTATATTCAGGATGGCATGACAGAAATAAGTTATATCTATTGTTTATGCTAACTAATGTATAACAAAGAGTTAAGAATCACTATAATAATATTACATCTTTCTTTGATAGTGATGATATATTAAATATTCATTATATCTGGCAGACACACATACCATGGAATTACTGCTGTCAGCCTTCAGTATCAAGGCCAGAATGTAATATTGGCCTTGTTATTGAAGGTCAGTATTACATTTGAAACAATTACTTGAATTAGTTAGTGTCAAGATTAAACTAATGAGTAATCAATAAAGATAATACATAGATACTGTCATCATTATCACCATCATCAACACCATCATCATCATCATCATCATCACCATCATCACCATGCATTTAATGTTTTAATTCTCTATGCCTGCATGGGTCAGACTGACTTCACCAAGGCAGATTTTCTATAGCTAGAGATGTTCTTCCTGTTACCAACCCTCATCTGTTTCCAAACAAGGTAATATTTCTCCAAGACTAGACATGTTTTCATGGATGTTTGGAAACAAATAACACCCCTTCTATGATAGTGATACTTGCTTACAACTATTATACAATATCAAAGCAAGGAGACAAACACACATACACATAAAATATAGGGTAGTGAATTTTTTAAAAAATTTCACTACCAGTGACCTAGCATGTATATTTATATATATGTGTGTGTGTGTGTGTAAATGTATATATATATATATATATATAGAATTAAAGTTGTTGACTCCTCTGTCAGTTCAAATAGAACATGTGGCTGCGGGGGTCTTTAACTTCTATATCTAGTAATGCTGGTGTTACTGCACCCTTGGTCACTTTTAGTGACGATGAATTATTTTTCTTTTGATATATGTATATATATGTGTGTGTGTGTGTGTATATCTACTACTTCACTCACAATTAGCCATAATCACCTGGCTGTGGCTAAATTAGTCAGATTCAGGCGATCCGGCCTATCCTTACCACTCTATGCAAATATAATTATTATCTAACATTTTAGTTTTGTTTTTTGCAAATTAGAGAACTAGAACTAGAGGAGAAGTTTCAGGTGTGGAAGCAAGGTCTAGAATTGAAGGGCCTTAGAGTCAACCTAGCTAAAACCAAAATCCTAATAAGTAGGAAGGTAGATAAAACACAAACCCCTTCAGGTAGATGGCCCTGCTCAGTATGTAGAAAAGGAGTAGGTAGTAACTCTATAAGATGTACCCGGTGCAAGCTATGGACACATAAGAGGTGCAGCAACATCAAAGGCAGGTTAACTAGCAAGTTAGTTTTTGTTTGTGGCAGATGTTCAGGTGCAATAAAGACTGCAAACAAACAGGAAACAACTTCTATCTCATTCCAGGGTGAAAAACTAGAGGTAGTCGATAGCTTCCGCTATCTGGGCGACCAAGTTAGT
>NC_068989.1:80973652-80977684 GCF_001194135.2 Octopus bimaculoides
CATGACAACAATAATGACGGCGACCACTCTACCATCATCATCAGTCCTGTAATAATAATCATCTTCATTAAGGCAGTGAGCTGGCAGAATCGTTAGCACGTTGGGCAAGATGCTTAGCGGTATTTCGTCTGTCTTTATGTTCTGAGTTCAAATTCCGCCAAGGTTAACTTTCCTTTTCATCCCTTCAGGGTTGATAAATTAAGTATCAGTTGCATACTGGAATCAATCTAATCGACTGGCCCCGCCCCCTACTCTCCCAAAATTTTGGACATTGTGCCTTGAATAGAAAAGAATAATTGACATCATTATAATAATTATGATTTCTAATATAGGTTTCAAATTTTGGCATAATGCTTTAAACTTTGGAGGTGAAGTAGTAACCCAGTACTCAACTGGTGCCTATCTTATCAACTTCAGTGGAATCTAAACTCAGAACATACAGACAGGTGAAATGCCGCTAAGCATTTTGCTTGGTGTACTAATGATTCTGCCAGCTCACTGCCTTTACAATTTACAGTACATTAATGAATCTAATACTTTTTCTAATAATGACTAAAACCTTTTCAGGTTTTAGTCATTAGACGGCTGTTATGCTAGCAAAGCGCTATCTCCAAGAAGATTTTGCTGCTCAACTCAATCCTCAATACTTATTTCCTTTAGGTATATATTTTATTGATCTCTGCTTGTTACACTGCTAAGCTATGATTCATAAACGAACACACCATAAATAGCCACACTAATTTATAGACTGGAGTAAGCATTATCACATATACCCCCAAATGTAAAAACAATGATGATGTGCTTATGTTATAAGTCATAACTATTATAATGGTGATAATTATTATTACAAGGATGATGATGATGATGATGATGGTGGTGATGGTGGTGATGGTGGTGGTGGCAGTGGTGGCTTTGGTTATGATGATGAGGATTATGAAGCTGAAAGAAGCCCCATTATATAATGTCTATGTATGTATGTTTGTATGTATGTATATATGTATGTATGTATGTATGCATGTATGTAAGTGTGTTACTGTCGTCTCCTTACCTTGATATCATGTGATAGTTGTAAACGAGTGTCACCATCATGCAAGCAGTGTCCTTCATTTTCAATCATCTAAAAGCATGTTTGGTCATGGGAAAATATTACCTTATTTGGAAACAGGTGAGAGTTGTCAAGGAAGGGCATCTGGTCATCATAAAATCTGCTGCAAAAAATCCCGTCCACTTCATGTGAGCATGTCATCACTCTATCTTCTTCTTTGTCATCTGTGAGCCTATTTTCTGTCCACCCAGCTCCCAAGAATATGTGCACAGTGGCTCTAGGCTTTGATAACATGGTCAAAACATCACAGTGTGGGCCCAATTTTTTTATATCAGGGTCCTCATAGAGAAATCCAAGGAATGTAATGTTCAACAGTGTATGGCATTCATCAACAATAAAAAGGTCCTCAATTCAGTGCGTTAGTTAAATAGGCCTTATTTTGTGTCCTTTACTTAACACTGACAACTCATTATTAGAAAAAGTATTAGATTCATTAATTTACATGCATCGGAATTCTCAGCGCCCACCTGGGATGTGGTGGTGCTGGTGGTGGCAGCACAGTGGTGGTGGCAGCAGTAGTGGTGGTCGCCGTCATCATTGTCATCATCTTCATCATTATGGTTTTGGTGTGGCTATGTTATAACTCTAATGGTGATGGTGTTGATAGGGTTCAAGCCAGCTCTGCTACATGAGGATAAAGCCTTGTAATTTCATACTAGGGCGTAGGCATGGATATTGCAAGCCTCTTACTCTCTCTCTCTCTTTAGAAAAGCTTAATTATCACATCCCTAATCCAGTATTTTCTTTCCATTTAACACAGCGCTTAAATGAGAGCACAGATGTCTGAGTTAATAGGGGTGTAGACTCTAGTTTGTACCCAACCACTCTCACTGTGTTGGCTCTGTGCCCAATACTCTATACATCACTTAATGAAAGGAAGAAGGGTAGCACTCTTGTTCACTTTTCAGGGCACTGAAAACTGGTGGGAGTAAAGGAGGAAGTCATTCTCTGACCTGAGACCCGATACTTATGCTTACAATAAAGGTACCCAAAGTATATGTGGTGGTGTTAAACCAGGCAACAAATTAAGTCTGCCACCTAGAATTATCAATGTTCCCTCTGATAGGCTTCACACAGTTTCTATTTACTAAATTTAATTCCCAAGACTTTGATAAACCTGAAGTTATTCTTTTATTCTTTTATGCATTTTACCCCAAAGGTTGTGGCCATGCTGGGGCACCATCACTGAAAATTAGCTGCATCAAACCCTGTGCCTTTCATTTCTGGCCTAGTGTTCTGTACCATTAAGCTAAGCAACCTCTTATGGTAGAAGATATTTTCCTAAGATGCCACAAATGGGATTGAACCCAAAAAACTGTAACTATGAACCAAACTTTTTAACCACGCACCATGCTGGGACCCACACAGATGTTAGTGGGTACTGCTAAATGGCATAATTCTTTACTTCAAACTGGAACTGTACAATAAAATTAGTGAACAGATTTTCTTTTACTTGTATCAGTCATTTGACTGCGACCATGCTGGAGCACCGTCTTGAAGGGTTTTGGTTAAACAAATCGATCCCAGGACTTTTGCTTTTTTAAGCCTAGTACTTATTCTATCGGTCTCTTTTGCTGGACCACTAAGTTACGGGGATGTAAATACACCAACCTCAGCTGTCAAGCGGTGATGGAGGAGAGAGACACAGACACAAAGATATACACACACAAATATAGACATAAACACGCACACACACCTATATATATATATATATATATATATATATATATATATATATATACATACATACATACATAAATATACATGCGGGCTCTAAACATAACAGACTTTCACTTTTCTGAGCGTCAAATTAATAATTAATACACCTGCTTGTTGTTCATACACCTGTCTTCATCTTTTGTGTTTCTATAAATTTCAACTATATGACGGGCATCTTTCATTTTCAGTCTACCAAATCTACTAACCAGGCTTCGGTTGGCCTGAGGTTATAGAAAAAGACACTTACCCAAGGTTCCACACAGTGGAGCTGAACCCGGAGCCATGTTGTTAGTAAGCAAGCTTGTTACCACACAGTCATGACTGCACCTACTGAGTTTTGATTTTCTCACAGAAAAAGCTACTTATGCTGGGCTAGTGTTCTATCCAGAGGGAGGTTTGTCTCATGTTAGCATCAAAACATCATAAAAGCAGGAGATGAGCAGCAGTCCAGTAGTCTGTGAAGTAACCAAAAGACTGTCTAACTGGCACAATGAGTTGGTGTTAACTTCAATGTTACAACAATGAAACACATCCCTACTTTTCAAGACAGGAAAACGCACACACACATCTCCTCCTCCTCCTCCTCCTCTCTCTCACCGCACAGTCATTCCTGCAGCCATAGGCATGCCTTCCCCTGTACCTTCTACATTGAAAAATTAATCAGAAATCTACAGCATTTACAATTTTATTCTGTTAATGCAGCCAATCTCATAACCGAATCCTATTGGCCCCAAAGGGCAGCACCAAAAACTCTGCCTTCCAATTTTTTTATCAAGGGCAAATCAGTTTAGAGAGGCACACATGTTTTTCAAGTTATATACAGATGTAATGATTCAATTTGATACTGCAAACTAACAAAACAATGTTGGTTTTTGTGTAGTGGTAGAGTAAGTTGTTGTTAATCCCTAAGATCTATTTTCAGCTTAGTACACTTGGCAATTTAAATGGTAAGTCTCTTGGCCATGAACACAAATATGTATATATATATCTATATCTACCTATCCATATTTGTGTGTCTAAGTGGCCACGTAGTTCAGGTCATGATGTGTATATATAGATATATATATATGTATGTGTATATATATATGTGTGTGAGGGTGGGGGGTGTATGTATATAAAATACACTGCTTTATTTTCTGCTTGCATTGCCTCCATTCAGATTATTAAATGGTATATATGTGTATATATATATATATATATATATATAT
>NC_068989.1:80977946-80978924 GCF_001194135.2 Octopus bimaculoides
GTGTGTGTGTGTGTGTGAGTAAAAATAAATACAAAAAAAAGGGTTTTGTATGATCGTGTATAGAGGAATATATTATTTTATTTAAAAGAGTTCCAACACTGTCTGTTTTTTATGTTTTTTATTTATATTCTTGTAAAATTTATGTGGGATATAGAATATGGAATATATAATATAAAAAAAGATGGATGGTACAATGAAATGAAGTATTGAATGTCTTATTGAATATATGGAATATGTCTTATTGAATATATGAAATATTGAGTGTTCAATATAAAGGATTAAATATATAAAAATATAAAGGCGAATACGTATTTTCTATACCTTGTGGTATTTCATCATGGCCAGTATATATATATGTATATATATTTTATGTATTTATTTGTGTGTGTGTATACATGTATGGATAAATATGTGTGTGTGTATGCATGTATGTATGTATGCATGTGTGTATATATACATATGTGTGTGTGTGTGTGTGTGTGTGCGCACGCACGCGCGTGTGTGTATGTACTGGCATTTGAGCATGGTTGATGCCAGTACCCTCTGATTGGCCCTCGGGCTGGTGGCATGTAAAAAGCACCCACTACACTCTTGGAGTGGTTGGCGTTAGGAAGGGCATCCAGCTGTAGAAGCTCTGCCAGATCAGATTGGAGACTGATGTAGCCTTCTGGCTCACCAGTCCTCAGTCAAACCCTCCAACCTATGCTAGCATGGAAAGCAGATGTTAAACGACAACGACGATGAGGATAAACCTCTGTACCTGGCTTTCGTTGACATGGAGAAAGCCTTTGACAGGGTCCCCCGATCCCTTATCTGGTGGTCAATGAGGAAACTTGGGATAGAAGAATGGCTAGTGAGAGCTGTGCGAGCCATGTACAGAGATGCGGCCAGTAAGGTGAGGGTTGGAAATGAGTACAGCAATGAATTCCGGGTAGAGGTAGGGGTCCACCAAGGTTCCGTCCTCAGCCCCCTATTATT
>NC_068989.1:80979511-80982469 GCF_001194135.2 Octopus bimaculoides
AGTTAGAATAGAGACAGCTGATGAAGGGATATTCCAAGTGGCTTTCCGTTTTCCTATGTGTTCGTTCCGTTGTCTGTAGTTCATTGTTCTAACGTCCTGTACCCTGATATGCATATATATACACATGTAGATGTAAGTATGTACATATATGTGTGTATACATGTATATATATTCTTTGTATTATTACATTATTGAACGCACACGTCCTTTTTTGCAAGTAAGTCTACTTTATATATATATATATATACACACATATATATATATATATATACACACACACACACACGCATTTTCTCACATACACACACACACATACGCATGCATGCACGCACACACACACACACACACATGAATATATGCATATGTGTGTATGTATATATTCATATCTGTATACATATTGTGACATACATTGGGAAACTTGTATCAGTTGTTAGTTGCTGAGACTTTGCATCCTTTAAAACCTCAATGCTTCCTGAAATTTGCCAACAATACACCTGATATCCCTCCCCCTTCCATACACAGGCACACACGTGTATCCTGACTCATACACTATTCACTTTCCTGACTTTTGTACATAATTCCATGTACTATACATGCACCTTTGATGAGTTGTAGTGCACCTGAGCACTATACACAATAATCTAATTATTAACATTATTCTAAACAGTTTGCACACCCACTTTCTAATTTACACTTCTCTTATATTCAGTTTATTTTTGCTTATGAAAATATCCTTTATTTTCCTCCCTTACTCTCACAGGACAATAAAGTCTCCTTAACTTCCCTTATGACTCTCATTAAGTATCAATCCAAACATTTAAATCTGAATAATCATTCACTTGGCTATTTTATCCAACTCGATAATTATATATATACACACACACACGCATATTTGTTTTAATGTGAAGCTTGCTTGTGCAGGATGGAATTTGATAAGGTTCACTTTCTATGGCTAGATGCCTTTCCTGTCACCAATCCCTACCTGTTTCCAAGTAAGGTAATATTTCCCATATAGGCGCAGGAGTGGCTGTGTGGTAAGTAGCTTGCTTACCAACCACATGGTTCGGGTTCAGTCCCACTGCGTGGCACCTTGGGAAAGTGTCTTCTACTATAGCCTCGGGCCGACCAAAGCCTTGTGAGTGGATTTGGTAGACGGAAACTGAAAGAAGCCCGTTGTGTATATGTATATATATATGTATGTGTGTATATATGTTCGTGTGTCTGTGTTTGTCCCCCCAACATCGCTTGACAACCGATGCTGGTGTGTTTATGTCCCCGTAACTTAGTGGTTCGGCAAAAGAGACCGATAGAATAAGTACTACGCTTACAAAGAATAAGTCCAGGGGTCGATTTGCTCGACTAAAGGCAGTGCTCCAGCATGGCCGCAGTCAAATGACTGAAACAAGTAAAAGAGTAAAAGAGTAACCAGATACGTTTCCATGGAAAATTGGAAATGAAAGACACTACTTATATAAAGGTGGCACTCGTTTACAACTATCACAGACTGTAACACACACAGGAGATACACACACACACACACACACACACATACATATGAAGATGCATAGCCTAGTGGTTCGGGTGTTGCACTTATGATCTAGCAATCATGGGATCAATTTCTAGACCAAGCAATGTGTTGTGTTCTTGAGCAAAACACTTCATTTCACATTGCTCCAGATCACTTGCTTGACCATGGTTTACTTTCAGCTTATGCTGAAAGACCACAGCTAACCCACGAACTAACAACACACATATCCTGTGTATGTATGTTCAATTTTGTTTATATACTTCAAGCTACTTCTAATTCCTATTTGAATTTTTTCTGTGGTATGAAGCATTGAGACATGCTAGCAGATGGTGTCTAAACCATTTAGCATGTAGTCATAGTTAGCGATATACCTTGCAGAGGACCTTGTTCAGTATGCGGCATTGATAAGTCAAAACAATGACAAAACATCAATGTCTGTCGCTCTGAGAAGAGACCTGATGTGAGTTGTCTTGTTTGACAGTGACTTACTTGCAGCTGTTTTTTACACCAGGCACACAGAGAATACATTTTCTTACGCCTAAAAACTGCAGCTGACCCATGAACAAACAACACACACTCCTTGTGTATGTGTGTTCAATTTTGTTTATATACCTTGAACTGCTTCTAATCCATATATACATATAAGTTTCTTTCAGTTTCTGTCAACCAAATCCATACAAAAGTCATTAGTCGGCCCAGGGGATAGGGGTTATTGTAGAAGACAATTGCCCAAGGTGCCACGCAGTGTTACTGAACCTGGAATCAAGTGATTGGGAAGCAAGCTTTTTAGTAACATAGCCTTGATAGTATATAAATATAGGAAGCTCATACATATACATAAATGTATATATATCCCTATATGTATATGTAGACACACACACATTCACACACATTTATGTACGGATATGCATATATATAAGTATATATATATATAAATATGTGCACACATATATTTATGCACAAAACATACACAAACATAATTATTTAATTATTTCATACACCTGGTGCTTGTGGGACTTTGGGAAGCACTAACCTAACTTCTATGCCCAACCCACTCTTACACATTAAATAAATTTACCACAGCCCAAGAGATACTTTTATTTTCATTATAAGCAAAATGGGGGTTGCAAGATAATACTGCTCAGTCTGTCTATCTGTCCATCTATCCATCTATCTGTCTGTCTGTCTGTCTATCTATCCACCTGTCCATCCTTCCATCTGTCTATCTCTCTATGTGTCTGTTTGGCAGTGCCTGTCTGTCTGTTTGTTTCTCTTTCTGCTTATATATCTATCTATCAACCTATTTGTCTCTCAAGTTGTCCACTTGCTTACATGCCTGTCTGTTTGTGTATCTATCTATCTATCTAGCTCGCAATCTATCCATCTATCTATCTAATTATGCAACATATATATATATATATATATATATA
>NC_068989.1:80982641-80984536 GCF_001194135.2 Octopus bimaculoides
ATAAGATATACAATCAATTCAAAAATATGTCTGTGAAAGTTTTGTCAGCAATTGTAATTCTTATACTTATCAGGTATTCTAATAATAGATAAAAGGGTTGTAATTCTTAATAAAAGCAAATAAAAGCACTTCATCTTACAGAAGCAAAGCTGTGTGCCAAGATCCTTAAAATTAGCATAGCTCAAAATAGTGAATATATAAATGAGATCAAATCATAGGCAGTAGTAATGGAGACTATCTATTTATATATATTGAGTTTGGAGGTGCAGGAGGTGCACCAGACTCCACTCTGGTTTAACATGCTTTCTATGGGTGGATGTCCTTCCTAATGCCAACCACTCCAAGAGTGTAATGGGTGCTTTTATGTGCCACCAGTACAGGTGCCATTTGCATGACACTGATATCTGCCACAACTGCAGTTTTGTTCAGCTTGGTTGGTCTTTTTCCGAAGCACAACATAATGCCAAAGGTCTTGGTCATTGCCTCCATGAAGCCAAACACTTGAAAAGAGCTCAACCACTTTCCCTCCGCGAGGCTCGAAAGGTGCTTTTTACATGCCAATGGCACAGGTGCCAGAGAGTGACACCAGCATCAGCCACAACTACAATTTCACCTGGCTTGAACTGGTCCTCTCAAGCATGCGTGTGTGTGTGTGTGTGTAATGTCAGTGTGCATACACGACAGAGTGTAAGCGCCTTGAGAGAAAAATTCGACTTAAGAAGCATCAGAAGTGGCGTGCAAGACAGACGACTGTGCTGATGTGGTCATGTGTTGCATATGGATGAGGACAGCTGTGTGAAAACGTGTCACACCCTAGCAGTAGAGGGAACCTGTGGAAGAGGTAGACCCAGGAAGTCCTGGGATGAGGTGGTGAAGCACGACCTTCGAACGTCAGGCCTCATGGAGGTGATGACAAGTGACCGAGACCTTTGGAGATATGCTGTGCTTGAGAAGACCTGGCAAGCCGAGACCGTAACTGTAGCCTATGCCAGTGCAGCATAACCAGCCCATTTAAGAGTACCCTTCAATCATTGGGCAATAAACTGTGCTTGTGAAAGCCTGTTGAGTCAAGTGAAGTCATTGTCATGGCTGATGCCAGCGCCACCTGACTAGCACCTGTGCTGGTGGCACGCAAAAAGCACTATTTGAGCATGGTCATTGCCAGCGCCACCCAACCGGCTCCCATGCCAGTGGAACATAAAAGGCACCATTCAAGCGTAATCAATGCCAGTACCACCTGACTGACCCTTGTGCCAGTGGCACGTAAAAAGCACTCACTACACTCTTGGAATGGCTGGCATTAGGAAGGGCATCCAGCTGTAGAAACCTTGCCAAATCAGATGGGAGCCTGGTACAGTCTTCTGGTTTGCCAGTCCTCAGACAAATCGTCCAACCCATGCCAACATGGAAAGCAGACGTTAAACGATGATGATGATTATATGTGTGTGTGTATGTGTATGTATATATGTATGTATATATGTATGTATATATATATATATATAGTGCTGGTACCATGGAAAAGCACCCTGTACATCAGTACATGCTATAAAATGCACTGAGATACAACTAATTTTTAAAGGGAAAAATGTTGGCAGTTGTGACATTCATGCTTTTCCCATAATATTGAAATGCTCCTAGGAATGAAGTGAAATACTTTACTGTCTGCTGCAGAGAATAATATTAAAATCCTTGATTTCAGACTTAGTTTAGTCAATGATGTTCATATGCTGATGTTTGTGTGTGTGTGTGTGTTTACACTAATATTTATTTATTCTATTTATTGACATAAACACAAGTTACATTTAACATGTCATTTTCTCCTGTTGAAGTTCTTCAGCTGTTCCAACCACCCAATGTATTCCTGTGGCAGAGAGGGGGGGGAAGAGACAGGGGAG
>NC_068989.1:80984656-80989112 GCF_001194135.2 Octopus bimaculoides
AGAGAGAGAGAGAGAGAGAGAGAGAGAGAGAGAGAGAATTTAGGACACTTCAAGTTAGCTTACTTAAACATGGATGATTTAATTTTAATTTACCTGAATGCAGACATGGCTAAGTTTCATGTAGCAACTACATGATTTCAGGTCCAATCTCACTAAGCAGTACCTTGAGCTAGTCTTTTTACTACGACCTTGGTTTGACGAAAGTTTTGTAAGACAAATTTGCTTGAAAACATTAAGTTGGACATAAGAAGTATCAGATGTGGTGTACAAAAGAGTATGCGCTGGTATGGTCATGTGTTGCGTATGAATGAGGACAGCTGTGTGAAGAAGTGTCATACCCTAACAGTTGCGGGAACCAGTGGAAGAGATAGACCCAGGAAGACGTGAGATAAGGTGGTGAAGCATGACCTTTGAACATTGGGCCTCACAGAGGCAATGACAAGCGAATGAGACCTTTGGCGATATGCTGTGCTTGAGAAGACCCGACAAGCCAAGTGAGATTATATTTATGGCCGATAACAATGTTGCATAACCGCCCGTTTAAAAGTACCCTTCAATCATCGGGCAATATGCTGTGCTTGAGAAGACCTGTTGAGTTAAGTGAGATCATAGTCGTGGGCAATGCCAGTACCTTTTGAACGTTGGGCCTCACGGAGGGAATGACATATGGCCAAGACCTTTGGTAATATGGTGTGCTTGAGAAGACCTGTCAAACCAAGTGAAATCATAGTTGTGGTAGATACTGGTGTCATGCAACTGGCACCCATGCCGGTAGCACATAAAAGCACCCATTACGCTCTCAGAGTGATTGGCATGGAGAAGGGCATCCAGCCACAGAAACCATGTTAAAAAAAAAAGACTGTAATCTGGTGCAGCTCCTCAGCTTACCAGCTCTGGTCAAACTGTCCAACCCATGCCAGCATGGACAATGGACATTAAATGATGATGATGATGAGGAGGATGATATATACATATATAAGGAATTTTTTTTTATATCTTCTGTTTCAGTATAATAAATGCATTGATTTTATAAGTTCAAAGCGAAAGAAAGACATGTGGTATGTATGTAGAGGAAACCTTGACCTATTTTAATGTATTTAATCTGTGTAAATCAATGTACAGGTTCTGAATCTCCTCTGAATCAATATAATTATACAATTATACTGAAACGAGGACAGTTGTCTAAGAAAATTGAGTGCTAGGTTGTATGACTTTCTGTATCCAGTTTTATGTTTTGTCTTCTTTAGTTCGTATTCCGACATAGTTATATAGTTCTTTTGTTTTTTGCCTTTTATCTTTTTTATTTGCATCAGTCATTGGACTGCAGTTGTGCTGGGGCACTAACGCTAGTATACTCCGCAGGATGTGTAATGTAAGTGTATTGAAAGAAAAGCTTGACATAAGAGAAATTAGACACAATGAGCAAGAGAGAAAACGGCACTGGTTTGGCCATGTGATGCAGATGGATGCCAACATCATCATCATCATCATCATCATCATCATCATCATCATCATCGTCATCATCATCATCATCATCATCGTCATCGTCATCATCATCATTATCATCATCATCATCATTTAATGTCTGCTTTCCTCGCTGGCATGGGTTGGACGATTTGACTGAGGACTGGTGAACTGGATGGCTACACCAGGCTCCAACTGATTTGGCAGTGTTTCTACAGCTGGATGCCCTTCCTAACGCCAACCACTCCAAGAGTGTAGTGGGTGCTTTTACGTGCCACTGGCATGAAGGCCAGTCAGGCGGTACTGGCAACGGCAACGGCTCCATAAAAAAAAAGTGCCAATCTCTCAAAGTAGATGGAACATGTGGAAGTGAGAGACCCAGGAAGACATGGGACGAAGTACAGAAGGACAACCTCAAGACACTGAACCTTTCAAATGAAATGACAAAGGACTGAAATACATGATGCCTTCCTGTACTCAAGAAGACCCAAACTCCACAGTAGAAGTGTTAAGGTCACTCATTCTAGTAAAGAGGATTGGCCTACAAGAGTTCTGTGCTGGTGCCACATAAAAAGCATTCATTCCGGTGTCACATTAGAAGCAATCATCACATGTCAGATCATGCTACAAACTTCAACCATTCCTTCTAAGCATTTTACTTCCTCACCCATTGTACTGCTCCCGCACTGCCCTAACCTTTTCCCAAACTGCTCACACTACCTCCAACTCTACTTGCACCATCTCCCACACTACTCACACCACCTTGCATTAGTTTCCTCCTCCTCCTCTTCCTATATCAACCTTTCTGTGTCACTCACTCCTTTACCTCTTTTCTTTTCTCATCTGCAATTTTATTACCTTGGAAATGAGAGAGAGAGAGAGAGAGAGAGAGAGAGAGAGAGAGAGGAAGACAGAGAGAGAGAGAGAGAGAACCTTCCTGAGTCATATACACTCCTAGGGCTGGTTTCTCCCGTTCCCATGGTACATATATACTTTCCCTCCACCATCCTGGATGAGACATCACTGTTGCAGGATTACTCATTTTGCCAGCTTGGACTGGAGCAATATGAAATGAAGTGTTTTGCTCAAGAACACGATGCATTGCCTGGTCCAGGAATCAAAACTACAATCTCACAATCATGAATCCATCACCCTAACCACTAAGCCTTGTGCTTCCACATTTTCAAACAAAGGACAAAAGCTTGAAATAGGAAATGGTGCCTCTATTTTCTCTGTCTCTCTGTCTGTCTGTCTCACTCTCCTTTCCTCTCTCAAAAAGACAAGTGTTTAAGTTGCTGGATATTTTCCATTCCTGCTCAACTTCTTTTATGAATTCTCCTATAGATTAACTTAGTTGGCACAGAACATCACCAGTTTCCAGAAATTCAAGATTTTACCATATTTACAATAAATAGTTACATTGTCGCTCTATCATAACTTGGCCTTTAGCTTCTCCCTCATTATTCTATGTTCAAATTTTGTGTTAGGTTTGACTCAAGGGAGTTTTTGTGAGAGTGAAGTTAGCAGAATGGTGACCAAAGCAGCAAAACTCTCTTTCTCTAACTTTCTCTGTTTCTACCCCCACTCTCTCTCTCTCTCTCTCTCTCTCTCTATATATATATATATATATATATATATATATATATATATATATACATATCTGCAGTCGAAACATATGTAGGTCTGATATATGCTGTAGAAAACTTTTAAATAAAGAAGTTTTCAGGTGTGAATAAAACTTCCACTCTCTTCTTTGTTATCAACATTATATATATATTTGTGTGTGTATGTGTGTGTGTGTCTATATATATATATATATATATATACATATATTGTATATCAAACCCCAGCTGTTAGATTTAATTTGTTTATCTGCATAATTGCCTCTGTATCTGCTCATCTGGATTCCCTTTATAGCCACTCTTTACCTCACAGAATTGGTCTCTCATAAAGACATTGAAGTTTAAGCTCAAATCCTTTGACTGCTGCTAAGTGTTTTCTATACCAAGAACCTCTGGATCTCATCTGTTGACTCTGTATGTGTGTGTGTGTGTGTGTGTGTGTACGTACAACTGTTAAATTAGTTATGTCCCTTCTTTCGGGAAACTAACTTAGCCGTTTAACAAACAATGGTTTGATAAAATAACCACTGGACTGAATGGGTTGGCATGATAGACTACTAACCTTTAATGCAATGCTCCATCATGGCCATAATCCAGCAAGTGGAACTAACAAAAGAATAAAAGAACACAAAGGTTTGATTGTTACTGAAACCAATATGATATTATTATTATTATTATATTTTTTCATATTCTTGTTTTTAATTTCTTTTTTTTTCTTTTTTTACAGAACAATGACAGCCAGAGGACTTCATGAGAGTTGTCAAGGACCTTATCCTGGGTTTGATCTCCAGCCAAAGAATGCTCGTCCAATGTCGAATTCAAGGGTCCGTCCTGAAGCAGAGGAATATGCAACAATGCATAAAGGATCTTTAAATCTCTTTGAGTCTTCTTATTTTACAGGGAATAACGGTAATAATAATGTGAAATCCAGGTGCCCCTCACAAGCATCCCGAGAAAATTTAGTTTACAGCCGACAAGGATCTGTGAGTAAAATTATTCACTGCCAGGCCACCCCACGTCCTGACACTCCAAACCAAACCCGAATCAGACCAGAAGCGTTGTCAATTGCTGAGGTATGTAAACAAAAATGTATGCATGTGCATGTGTGTGTTTTTTCTTTGAGTTTTGCTAAAGTTCTTCTCAAAAGAGTTCATGCCAGTTGCTAACAAATTGACAAGACTTTTTGGGTTAAGAAAGTTCCTGGTATATGTAAATATGTGGTTGAATTGGCATGTTAGCTAAGTTGTTTATACATACACCCATCTTACAAATCTTCATTTTGACACTAATAGATAGGATTTGGAGAATGTGCATCAGTTTTTTCTGCTCTTTCTGTAAAAAAACATACTATACTCTTTTACTCTTTTACT
>NC_068989.1:80989425-80990785 GCF_001194135.2 Octopus bimaculoides
ATATATATATGTATATATGCATATATATATACGACGGGCTTCTTTCAGTTTCCGTCTACCAATCCCACTCACAAGGCTTTGGTCGGCCCAAGGCTATAGTAGAAGACACTTGCCCAAGGTGCCATGCAGTGGAACTGAACCCGGAACCATGTGGTTCGTAAGCAAGCTACTTACCACACAGTCACTCCTACACCTATTCCTAGTTTTTATGTAAATTTGTTGGTACATTCCTGAAATGTACCTAGGTACAAGTGTACCTTGTAGCTACAAATGAGGATTTACAGTCAGTGTACAAGAGATTTAAATTCTGCTTTAATTCACCACAAATGTTCTCCCTCTTTGTTTGTATGTGTGTGTGTGTGTGTGTGTGTGTGTTTGTGTGTGTGAAAACCAGATTAAGGGCTACTGATGCTCTATGTACAATCTAACAATGGCCTTCTCTCAGTACTTCCATTGTAGAAATGACAAGACAATGAGACACAATAAATGCTGAATGTGAAATATTAAATGAGAATTTTTGTTTTCTTCTAGGCTAATCCTCACAACTATATTAAATATAGCTTATTTTTCACCCACCAGGTTAATCCCCAAAATTATTTTAAATACAGCCTTGGTCCTTTTAACATGTACTTATTTTGTCTCATGTATAGTTGGGACCTCATACATACACACATACATACATACATACAGACATACAGAAAGGCAGACAGACAGACAGACAGACAGAACCTGGTGGAGCCCTCTACTTGGTCTTTCTCTGTCAAATTGTCCAACCCATGTCAGCATGGAAAAAGGATGCTAAATGATGATAATGATATATATATATATATACAACAGCTGCAGTATTTTATATTTGCTTTGCATCCTGGAAGGGGTTGGACAGGTTGCTGCTTATTTGGAGTTGCTACCCTCCCAGCTATGATTAGGGGAACGTATTTATACATACATGTATATGTGTGTGTTTTGTATGTGGAGACAGTAATTTAAATAAACATGAATAGGCTTGATATATATAAATATACATATATACACGCTCACATATAGATACACACACACATAATGAGAGAGAGACTTACAAATAGCTAAATATATTCAGAAGATAAACACATATGTACAAGCATCGGCCATGACGAAGGGAAATAGCCCTGAAACTCGAGTCGCCTTTATATATATATATTTATATTTATATATTTATATATTTGATCCTTTATATTGAACACTCAATATTTCATCTACATTCAATACTTTCTTTCATGGTGCCATCCATTTTTATTTTATTTTATTTTATATTGTATATTGTATATCATATTATATATTGTATATTCCATATTCTATACCCCACATTAGTTCTGCAGGAATA
>NC_068989.1:80990941-80992245 GCF_001194135.2 Octopus bimaculoides
TTAAAAGCAGCAGAAATATAACAAAAAGCTGTTACTCAGAGTTTCACGTTCCCGTTCATTGGACAGTTTTGTTAGAAATGGGAGAGAAATGACAATGCAATCAAAACTAATATAAATTAAAAAACATGGATCTGTTTCATTGGTCGTTTCAAATAACGGTCTTAGGTATGCAATGAACAAAATAAACAAAACAAATGAATTCAATATAGATTCATTCTATTTTTTTAAAAATCAAAGAAAACCTTAAATTGAAAAGTGGGTTCAAAATACATATTGTAAATAATTATATTCGAATTAATAATAATTATATTCGAAACCTATAACCAATGAATTTATTGTTCCAAAACGGATGGTATAATTTGGAAAATATAAATTGTTGTGTGATTAAGAAGGTCACTTTGCAACCACATGGTAGTGGGTTCAGTCCCACTACATTGCATCTTGGGCAAGTATCTTCTATAGCTCTGGGCTGACCATGCCTTGTGAGTAAATTTGGTAGACAGAAATTGTGTGGCAGACTGTCATACATACATATATATAAATGTATCTTTGTGTTTGTGTTTTTTGCATTTGTCCCCACCAACACTTGCCAACCAGTGTTGGTTTATTTTTGTCCCTATAACTTAGTGGTTTGGCAAAAGCATCTGGTAGAATAAGTTCCAGACTTTAAAATAGGTACTGGAGTTTTTTCAACTAAACCCTTCAAGGTGGTGCTCCAGCATGATCGCAGTCCAATGCCTGCAAAGCAAGTGAAAGATAAAAAGTAAATAGATGGATATAAACAGGTGAGTTAACTCACCTTTCAGAGTAATGTTAACACTGACACAAATCTATTGACTTTTTATATCAACAGTTTAGGGAGACTTGAAAAGAGCACCTTATGTTTTACCATATTTGAAGGCATACAAGATACATATAGCCCTGGTCCTATATGCAAAGTTGCTTTAAGTTTTTAAATGTTAATGCACTATTATTACCTCTTATCATCATCATCATCATCATTATCATCGTTTAACATCCACCTTCCATGCTACCTTGGATAGGACGATTTCACAAAACCCGTCTAGGCAGAAGCCTGCACCAGACTTCTGCGACTGTTTTGGCAGGATTTCCACAGCTGGATGCCCTTCCTAGCACCAACCACTCAGTAAGGCTATAGTAGAAGACACTTGCCCAAGGTGTCATGCAGTGGGTCTGGACCTGGAACCACGAGATTGGGAAGTAAGCTTCTTACCACACAGCCACACCTGCACACTAAATAACTTTTTTGCCATATATGTGCTGTGTTGAAATTAGGATGTTTC
>NC_068989.1:80992733-80999960 GCF_001194135.2 Octopus bimaculoides
AAACATGCAACCGTCAGACATCTACCATACTCTGAACTCTTAGCATGGACGCATTAAAGTTCCAAGGTCTGACAACTGATTTGTTAGTCACCCACAAGATATCACCTACCACCTTTCCAACAACAACCTTGAGCCACTTTTTGAATTTCAAATGTCTAATATTCATGGACATGCTTACAAAATAAATCGACCACATGACTGATTCTTTGTAAGCATAGTACTTATTCTATCAGTCTCTTTTGCCAAACCACTTAGTCACAGGGATGTAAGCACACCAGCATCGGTTGTCAAGCAATGCTGGGGGCACAAACAGACACACAAACATATACACACACATACATGCATACATACATACATACACACACACATATATATATATATACACATATAACGGGCTTCTTTCAGTTTCCGTCTACCAAATCCACTCACAGGGCTTTGGATGACCCAAGGTTATACTATAAGACACTTGCCCAAGGTGCCATGCAGTGGAACTGAACCCGGAACCATGTGGTTGGTAAGCAAGCTACTTACCACACAGCCACTCCTGAATATTTTAATTGAAATCATGAAAATTCCTTCTCAATGTTTTTATATTTTGATTACAGGGGCTTCAATGGCTGCTATCTTGAGTCAACCCCCCAAAAGCAAGCCAGTTCCAACTGTGTTTCACATAAAAAATACAACAAACTCTTTATGCCTCTGGGAAAAGGCAGTCAACAGCATCACTAAAGGAGAGCAAATGAGAAAGGTACTGAGCAGCAACAACGATGCAGAAATAGCAGCAGCACCTGCAGCTCGGGTGAAAAGAGAAGGCCAGCATATATCAAATCTCGACAGAGGAGGCCGTATGAACAAACTGATTTATGATACCAGCTCACTTCCAGCACCTATTAAACCAGTTCCCAGATGTGGCATGTCTAAAGTTGCCAAAAAGATAATGCAACAGAATAGAGGTACTGTTGGAAGTCTTTTAACAAATTTGGCAAGCCATCAGATTGTTTTACAACCTGGAGTCAGAAGTTGAGAAACTTATATCTAAGTTCATGCCTCTGGTTATCTATCTATCTATCTATCTACATACCTGTTTGTACACACACACACACACACACAAACATACACATGCATGCATACACACACACACATGCACGTGTGCACACATATATATTCTTTTACTTGTTTCAGTCATTAGACTCCCCACCAAAAAGAACAAACTAGATTTATTCAGTTTGATATCGGCTGCTATATAGATTATTTATATATAATCAGTTGATATCAAACTGGATAAATTTCTCTCTCTCTTTCTGTCTCTCTCTATATATATATGCATACATGCATATATTTTCTTACCCACCTTATTCCCTCAACCATCATCCACCCCAAATATTTGTAACTGTGATTTGCAAAGCACATTCCATACACTGTCGTCCCTTTATCCCTATTTATTCTACTACTAAATAAGTTAGAATAAGGGCGGAGGGCAGGTGGACTAGAGGGCACAAGCTTATGACTTTGAAGTGCTTTACCACCCGTTAGAGGCAAAAGGGGATCTTTTGGTAAAGAATTGCCTTTCTTTTTATTTATAAATGATTTTATTTCTTCTGTTCTTTTTTGTTATTTGTAGATCTATCATGCATAACATATAAGTGCTGTATACCTATAACACATAGGTAAATTATATGCATATTGCACTAATTACAGAAGTACTTAATGAACAGTTTGAAATAGGGCCTACATTTCACATCTGGTCTGGATCTAGTTGAAATAGTGCAAACATTTCAAATCTGTCCTGGGTCTATTACCATTTGAAATGGGCCTATGTTTTACATCTGTCTGAGACCTGCTACAAACTGAGACGAGCTTGAATTTCACATCTGACCAGGGCCCACCATTTGAAATGGAACCTACATTTCACATCTGCACTGGGCCTATTACCAGTTGAAATGGAGCTTTCATTTCACATCTGACCCAGATTTGCATGGGCCAATTACTGACAAAAATTCCTTCTTTATTGCAAGAACTGTTTTCACTCAGTAAGTTTACACTTTTCTTCACAGTATTACAAGCAAATCTTTTCAAATTTCTACACACCTCTAGTATTTCTCCAAATTCATTTCCACATACACATCAGCACATTTGTCAGATGTAAGTGATGAATTAAATGCAATTTTTTGTGTTTTAATTTACCACAAACTTCAATCTTTTTAATACCAAACACCTGTATTAAAGTGTTGAAATTTAAATTCCAATCATGGACTGAAATTTTATTTTTGCACAAAAGATTAAAATAAGATTTGAATTTGTAAAAAATTATCTTTCAATAAATAAGTTAATTCATTAAGTCTATCATAATTCTTGATTATTAAAAAAAAATTAAGTGCTAATTTTATACTTGTGTGTGTGTATTTTACATTTATGCCTCTCCTAAAAAAAATTCAATTCAGCTACCAATGCTGATGATGTCATTTCCCCAATCAGCAAATCTTCCACTGGCTTTGCACCTTCAAACATATGAAACAATTAGAGATCTATTACTTCAGAGACAAGTAAAGGTTAGTAACAGGAGAGCACCCAGCTGTAAAACAAGGCCTCAATTATATATTCAGCTAACGTATGGAAAAACAGGTATAAAATGAACATACATACATATGCATGTATGTATGTATGAACCTTTATGCTTCTTTCTTTCCATCTCCTTATTCTTTTACTCCCTAACTCTATGTTGTCATCTTATTAATATATACCATTCTCATTTTCCCTATTTTTCTCTAATGGAATATCCCATAGTCGGGGATATTTCAGAAACAGCTGTAAGATTTTGAATTTCTTCCTATAATAATATTGTATATGACTTGAGATGTGTGCCTTGCTTTAATGTTTGCTGTCCTGTTTAACAATTATATCTATTTATCTATCTATCTATCATAAATGGCATCTATGCCAGTAGCACATAGCATTATTCGAGCATTGGGCCTCATGGAGGCAATGTGGCTGATACTGGTGTCACATAAAAAGCACCATTCAAGTGCTGGGCCCCATGGAGGTAATGTGGCCGATGCCAGTGTCATGTAAAAGCACCTATTACACTCTTGGAGTGTTTGGTATTAGGAAGTGCATCCAGCCATAGAAACCATGCCAAATCAGACTGGAGTGTGGTACAGCCCTGGTCAAACCATCCAACTCATAGCAGCATGGTCAATGGCTGTTAAATGATGATGTATGTATGTATGTATGTTGGCATTTCTATAATGCAGTAATTTTGTGTATAAAGCTTACCTGTCTCTGACGATTTGACTGTACAGCTTGGTTATGTAATTAACTTTGTATAACTAATAATCAGCTTTTGTTAATGAAAAGTATGTAAGGTAGTGCAACTAAATATCTTATAAACAATCCTTCATGTTTTATTTATTTATTGTACATATATATATGTATGTATATATATATATATGCATGTGTGTGTGTGTTCTGTCTGTCTGTCTATCTATGTGGGGGTCCCAAAAAGTTCCTGGCTTTGGGTAAAAGAAAATACTGAAGGATCAGTTAATTATGATTTTATTTAACATATTCCATTCTCAGATTCACACACTTATTGCAGCAGTCCTTCAGTTTTTCTAAGCCCTGTGAAAGAACTCTGAAGACTGGACCTCCAACTAGGCTTTTCGTGATACCCTTAAGGCAAGGAACTTTTCAGTACCCCCTCATATCTATCAATCTCTCTCTCTCTATATATATATACATATACAATACATTGTGTGTGTATGTAAACGTCACCAAGATCAGGAAATTGAGTCTAAAATAATCAAACATTAACATTAATGGCAGTGCCCCAGCAAGACTACCTCTGGCTGAAAGCATGAAACTGATAAGAAAATAATAGAACAAACGATGTGTGTGTGTGTGTGCGCATACATTTATATATACAGGCTTTTTGTTGCCTTGAAAGCATTTAAACCAGGTTGCTAGTCTCCATCACTATTTTGAAAGCCCTGAAAAGAAGGACCATGTAATTTTGCCCCTTGCACTTCTGACAAAAGTCATTAAAAAATTATGTAGAAACCCTTAACTGAGCTGCCTACTGGACAGGAATTATGAGACCTTGGGACGCCAAGCTTCTCTAATGGTCTGACTTTTTCCTTTCCATGTCATGAGTAATAAAATATTTTCAGTATAATGTAATGAAAAGATCTTGGCATGTTATGTTATTAAATTAGTCTGACCTTTTCTTTACATCAGCATGAAAGAAAAAAGAAAACTGTTATGTGTTAGAAAATACCGTCAGTTACCATTTACTGCTATTTAACTGTTTGTTTTTCTTGAATCAAGAATAGCAACAAGTGTTTTTGTTACTGTTTGTTAACTTTACATCCAATTTTCCATGATGATATGGATTGGACAGAGATCAGAAATTTAATCTAAGCAGCATGTTATAGTTGGATGACCTTTCTGTTGCCAACCCTCACCTGTTTTTCTAGTAAGAAATATTCTTTATTCCAATAATGCACAATGATAAGATGTTTTTGTCAACAGTGGATTTAGACATCATCTCACTGTTTTGCTCACATGGTGGCAAGAAGTAGAATCTACAGGGTGTTCACAAGGTCTGGGCACATGGAGTAAATAAAATAATAACATAAACAATTAAATATAAGAAATAATAATAATTTCTTAAAGTACGTGTTAATCCCCATGTACCCAGACTTTGTGGACACCTTGTACATTTGCATAAGCTAGACAGAATTCATTGAGGTTTATTTTCTCTGGCCTGATCCCCCTTCTTGTTGCCAATCCTCATCTGTTTCTAAGTAAGGTAATATTTCCCTATGGCCAGACATTTTCACAGTATGTAGGACACAGTTTGTATGATGGGGCTTCTTGAAATTATCTCCCCTTTCTAATTCACTAATTTGGTATCAGTCACAACTGCCAACCATGCCTTTCTTCACTTTTTATCAAAACGAAAATGTCAATAAATCAAGAATTTATCTTTTAAGGTTATTTAACATACCTTTACTTACTCCGAGATATTTCTCTTGGCTCATTTTAACAATTATGGCATTAAATAAAAAAAAATTGCACAGAATTAAATATATAGGTGTAGGTTATGACTACGTGGCAAAGAAGCTTGCTTTGTCACTATGTAGCTTTGGGTTCAGTCCCAATGTGTAACACCTTGGGTGAGTACCTTCTATTATAGCCCCAAGTTGATCAACACCCCTATGAATGAATTTTGTAGACGTAAATTGTGTGGAAGTCTGTCGTGTGTGTGTGTGTGTTTTTTTGTGTCAGTGTTTGTCCCCTCACACCACATGACAACCGGTGTTGGTTTGTTTATGTCCCTGTCACTTAGTAATTTGGCAAAAGAGAAGAGTAAGTACCAGACTTAAAAAAAAAAAATACTGGGGTTGATTTGTTTGACTAAAATTCTTCAAGAGAGTGCCCCAACTGAAGTGCAAGAGAGTGCCCAATCACTGAAACAAATAAAACATGGAAGATAAACATGTAGCAAAAATGTTAAAGCAGATTTGATCAACAGTTATTGAAAGAGAAAAAGGAAAGCAAATGTTAGAGCTAGAGAAAATTTTATTTCTTTTGTTTGTTCTTTTACAAGTCTGAAGTGTGTCAGATTGGAATGGGAAAAAAACCTTTACATAGGAAAAAAAGCAACAAAACTTTAGCTTTGAAGGTAAACTGTCATGATTCAGTGTCTTATATATGTGAGTGTGTAACTGTTGAGGAAAATAGCACCAATAGGCAAGTGTGAGGGGAAAATTTAGAATTTAAAAAAAAGAAGAACTCAGTTTAACAGAAAGATATAAGTGTGGGTTAGGGGGTGGGGGGTTGAGATAAAAAGAAAAAAGAATTTGATTTATTTCAAATCGAAAACAATACCAGATACCAATACATTTAAAGAATGTTTAGCATGAAACACAGAGCAGGAGCTAGAGTATTCTGTGCCTCAGGCCAGTGCTACAAAGTACAGCTGTTTGGCAAATACAGCCAAGAGTAGTAGCTTATAAATAAATATGTAGCGTACATTTGTTCAGCTGAAGTCTATTTCATTTCTGATATTGCTAAAACATTGTTTAAACAACTACAGCATCCATATCTGTTGACAGATATAGATAGTAAGACTAGGATTTACCAAAAAAATTATCATAATCCTTTTTGTTTTTTGTTTTTTTTTATGTTCTTTGAAAAAAATCTGTATTTTTAGCTAGATTAATGAAATTACATCTAAACTGTTCAGAATTTAGATTTTAACATCTTAAGTAATCTCTTGGTTTGCCAAGTGCATAGCACCGACCCTGTTAGTACCAATCTATAAACAGGGGACTAGTGGTGGGTAATAAATAAATAAACATGCCAATAATGGCTTTCTTCAGCTGAACTTATACCATTATTATATGTTCTTTTATAAGCTAAAATGTATCTTTATCAAATGGTTGATGTAATCAAGTCTTCTTTCAAGACTCCTAATATTTACGTAGAAAGAATAAATGACATTGTTTTGATATCAGCAGGAATTAATTTTTATATAGATAATGGCTTCAAATCAGCTTTTTAAAACTGAGAGGTAGATACTTATAAAAGAAATCTACAACACTGAATTAATCCAAAACGAACTGCTTGATTTTAAAGATGTAAAAAGAAGTAATATGGCATGCAAACAGCATCAAAGCCAAAATTTAAATAAACATTTAAGAATAATGTTAAATTCAATAAATATGAAAACATGAAAAAAAAAAAAAAAATTCCTATGACCACATTATTATTATGATGATAATGATTATTACTATTATTTAAATTAAAATTTTGATGAACATTTTAAAAATTGTTTTACATCATTCTTTTAAACTGAGTTCTGTATATTCTGATAAGAGGTAGATAAACCGCACACATGCACACACATATACAACATTTGTTTAACTTGAAAGAAAATATCAATAAGAAAAGAAAATATTGATAATTCTACTTAAAATCCCATTCAGAAAGATGGAATTAATGCAGGAGACTAAAAAGACAGGTTGAAATCTCAGATATGAAATAATATAGATGTGTCTCTCCCTCTATATAGATTTAAACATCTTGTTAAATGCTCAGAGTCAAAACTGGTACAATAAGTTTTACTAACAGCTCTATTAACTTTAAACGTATTTCAATCTAAGAAAGTCTGTTTGACTTAATAATAATAATAATAATAATAAGAGACTTTCAAAAACAAATTGT
>NC_068989.1:80999970-81021623 GCF_001194135.2 Octopus bimaculoides
TAAAGGAAAAAAAAAAAAAAAAAGAAAAAAAAGAAAAAGAAATGCTTTATCCAATAAATTTTAAATATTTTTCTTGGTTTTTATTTTTAGAAAAATAATCTCATCCTTGTTTGTCTCACTTGTGTAAAAACTAATTTCCAAATAGTAATCTTTGTCCATACTAAGTGAAATTTATCTATTCAACTTTAAATATAATTCCATATTTATAGCTCAATATAACAAATGTAAAGGGTAACAAAAATAATCTAAAACTGGTTATTCCATATAGCGTGTTGCTGGCAGTCACAGGCCAATTCAATAACTGGTAAGGCACAACAGTACATATGCTTCGCAGCAGCCTAATATATCTGCACTGTTGCCTTTGTCGTCTTCATTTTACTTTTATAGCAGCCAGCACCTAATCGGACATCATTAAACTATTAAGCAAGAAGCAATACTTTTGACTGAGACAGACAAGAAAAGGGGACAGAAATGAGAAGAGAGAAAGCTAATGTATATAAAACTCACTAAACACATTTCAAACTCAAATATTTAAAGACTGAAGCCTATTTCAATAAAATGCTTAAATTATTGCATCTAATCAGAACAAAATTTTTTTGAAGGAAGTAAAAGGTCCAATTCAAAGTTCTTTAGATTTACACAACAATACTTCTTAAACTAGTCTTTACTAAATTCTTTATATTAATTAAATTTTAAAATATTGTCCAAAGATAACAGTTGCATTAAATGATAAAAAAAAAAAACGAAAAACCATGATATAAATATAATGAAGACAATATATTCAAGAAATCTAACTGGCTAAATGGTATCTACTGCTTGTGCACACACACGCACAGTCAGCCAACGCAACTACTAAATGACACTAGCAGCCAATGCAAACAAAATACGACTATTGTTAAAGTTATATCCAAAACATCATTGCACATGTTTGCTCATGTAGGCAAGCACAGCTTCTCCTCTTCAAGTCTTATAGTGCTGTACTACTATCAGTTTCAGAAGAACCATGTGGGCATGTGCATGCTATTGACTTTGATATTTACTACAATTACTACTACAGGAATCAATTGTCTACAATAGTGCTGTATCGGATTTTTTTTTCTTTAGGCAACGTTAGCAGAAGTTTTTTTGTTGTTGTTGTTGAGATTCTTATACTCATGATTATTTTGAAGTATATCAGTAAGATAATTACCATTAGCAGCATACATATTACATTTAACGAGGGGGGGGAAAAAATGTAGGTAACTGTTGGAATAAAATTTAGCCCTACCTCAATTGGGACACTGTTGTTGTCTTTTTTTTTTGTTTGATATTTTAAAATTTTTTGTTTTACATATACAAAAATATGTTAAGGTTTTTGGTTACAGGAAAGAATTCAAAAGTTTTTCCTAATAACTACTGAAAAAAATTCAAATGAGTTAAGGCAGCAGCTGTAGCAGTTGAGTCTGCTAGATACATCGCTCTTCCCGGTAATCTAGGAGAGGTGAACTCCAGACAAAGACAGCAAAAGTAATGAATGTAGCATGCCTCCTCCTCCACGCACTGGTCAACAGGTGAGAAGGAACACAAATGGTCCGATGCACAGCACTGCTTGGCATCCACATCATCATTGCATGCCCTCGGGCTTTTTACCTCCGTGGAATTCCTCTATGCACAAGTGGCAACTCCAACTACCTGTAACGAAAGATAAATGTAGAAACATCAGAATAAAAAACTTATTTGATAAAATACAATATGCATGATAGTTTTCAATGAAAACAAAGAGAGAAAAACCATCTGTGTTGGTGCCATGTAAAAGCACCCATGCCAGTGCCACGTATGTAGCATCTGTACTGGTACCACATTAAAAGCACCCAGTATACTAAGTAAAGTGATAGGCATTAGGAAGGGCATTCAGCCCTAGAAACCAAGCCAAATCAGGCTGGAACATGGTACAGCTCTCCAGCTTGTTAGCTCTGGTTAAACCTTCCAACCCGTGCTAAATGATGATGATGATGATGATATAAATACACACACACAATTCTAAGAATCTTATTACACATTATCTAAAATAAGCACTACTTAAAATTCAATAATGGAATGGTAATTTTTGTTTTTTAAGTTATGTATGTGTGTATCTATATGTGTGTGTATGTGTGTATCTGCCTACATAAATACATGTGAGATGCTTAAAACCTCATTATATGAATCTGAAAGTGAGTTCTTTTCTCTCGTCTACTCCACTTAACATTATAAAATGCATCTTAGTTAACATGAATAAATGTTCTGTGTTAGTATCAAAGTCAGTGACTAACAGGAAGAATATTTTGGAAGGGCAAATTTTTTTCTGAGGAAGTAAGTGCAAATAGGCAATGTGTTTCAGTACATAATACATATATGTATATAGTTATATTACCCTCAGGCGGTTCCGATAACTGAGGAGTCAAGCAATACATATGATAGCCTCGGTCACAGTCATCACAGAACAGAAGCTGTTCCTAAAAGGAGAAAGAAAAGAAAGGAAAATTAATTTTATATACATATATATTTATCTATCTTTTATATATATATATATATATATATATATATATATATATACACACACATACACTAACACACACACAAGGTGATATCAAAAGGTTCCAGGAGTAGTTATGCATAATAAAAAATAACTTCTTACACCAGTCCCAGTGTTCCTGCCACTTTTGGAATCCGGCCTGGAAGTTGTTTTTCCATAAGCGGGTCAAGGATCTTCTGTAATTCACTCTGGATCTCGACAACGGTGATAAAACAGTGACCTTTGAGTTTCATTTTCATCTTGGGGAAGAGATGGAAGCCCACAGGTACAGAAGTGATACCATGTTCTTGTGAAGAATCCAATTCTTTGTAGTCCACAGATCCAGTCGCTTTCACTGAATGTCCTTCATCAAACGCTTCAAAACATCGCAGTACAACCGTCTAGCCCTGGGGGACAAATTCTCGGTGCACAAAACCAAATTTCTGGAGGTGACACTCATGGCAGGTCTTCTAGGGACATTCTTCTACTTTTGAAGCACCCATGCCACTTGAAACATTGTGTACAATCCATTGCCTCATTTCCATAAACTTGCTGAAGCATGTTCAACGTCTCAGTAGCAGACTTCCCAAGTTTAATACAAAATTTCATGTTGTCTCTTTGTTCCTGTCCATGACAAAAATTGCAGACTGCAGCATACATGTGATCACAAAAACACATATCTGTGAAATAAACTCAGTGACACCACTCGGCACACTGCCTCATGAAGGTCACTGCTAGCTCTCAGTGCACACACAACTGTGTGCTGCCATCTGTTGGCATGCTACAGGACTAGTTTGGAGACTTTTTGAAACCACCTTATGTGTGTATATATATATCTATATATATATGAAATAGTAAAAGTCTCCACATGAAACAATGCAAAACAAAAATTTGGGAAAATAATGGAATGAAATTTACAAAGCCAAAGAACATATAATTCATTTAAATGACTACTAATAAGAAAATAATTAAAATATTTATAATAGAGCTATTTACAGATTACAGGCTTATCAAAAGATTTTACACATAAATGATGGCATGATTTGGCTATATGGTTCATGTTATAATATTGCTCAATGTGAATAAGAGCACTTCAAATTTCCTTCATAACAAGCAATTCTTTTTGTTTATTATTTACATTTGACGGATATTTGTCCTCATCTTTTTGTTGTTTAATAAATCTAATAATGAAATAAACTGAAACAGCACAGCTATTAAATTTGGGGACTAGAAAAATATGGGCTTCACTGTATCTCCGTATGTCATTAGAAACCAACTTCAACACAATGTGAAAATGACTAACTTTGTCATTAGCCTGAGCTTTTGCCCACTACAGAAAAAAATTCATTTTCAAGGAAAGAATTATTTTTGAGTTAACATACATCATCAATTTAATGTCCACTTTTCTTTGCTTGTATGGGTCAGAAAGAATTTGTTGAGGTAAATTTTCTATGGCCAAATGCTCTTTTTGTTGATAACCCACATTGATTTCCAAGCAAGGCAATATTTTCCGGTAACTAGACACGTTTTTCGTGGAAGACAGGAAATGAACAACCTCACTTGTATGACAATAATGCTCATTTACAACCATCATGTGATGTCTAGACAAGGGTAAACACAAAAACACACACAACAGACCTCTATCAGTCTCTGTCTATTGACTCCACATGCAAAGCTTTGGTCAATCATAGACTATAGTAGAAGACACATGCCCAAGGTGCTGCACTGTGGAACAGAACCCTGAGACCACATGGCTAGGAAACAAGCTTTTCAACCATATAGCCACATATGCACCTATTTTGACATAAGTTTTCTATAAAGAATTTTCAAAAACATATTACTTGGTAATACTTTGATTAAACCAGAAGCTAGAGCAGCCTTATCAACAAAACCAACTTAACAGAAAACAGCAATACCACCCTTGTTCTTTACTTCTCATTAAAATCAATTCAACTAAAATCTGTAATACTGCTGGTATACAATAGCAGAAGCCAATATTTATTCAGAATTTACAAATATGTTCAGATTCTTTTCCTACTTCAGCACATGCTATAAACCAGCAGTTTAATTTCACATCCATTGTGGCTTATTTTCATGACAAAGTAATTTTATTCAATATCAACTTGTTTATATGTCTTTATCCTATAAATCACTGCAAGTTAGAAAAGATCTTAAAGTTTGCAGAGAACTGTACATATTTTCAGGAAATGGGAACAGATATCATCATCATCATCATCATCATCGTTTAACGTCCGCTTTCCATGCTAGCATGGGTTGGACGATTTGACTGAGGACTGGTGCAACCGGATGGCTACACCAGGCTCCAATCTAATTTGGCAGAGTTTCTACAGCTGGATGCCCTTCCTAACGCCAACCACTCAGAGAGTGTAGTGGGTGCTTTTACGTGTCACCCGCATGAAAACGGCCACGCTCGAAATGGTGTCTTTTATGTGCCACCCGCACAAGAGCCAGTCCAGGGGCACTGGCAACGATCTCGCTCGAAAACCCTACAAGGCCAGTCAGGCGGTACTGGCAACGGTATATATATAATATATAATATATATCAGAAAATATTTTAAAATTTCTACTCTGCAAGACAACTTTGGAAATTTCTAACGGAGAAAATATTTTAACAACAAAAACTGAGAAAATCTTAATCTGAATATAGTAAATGAAATTTTGAAGCTAACAAAGCTCTAAATATGAAGTTTGATGTAGTGTAGCTAATAGTAACAACCAGTATCCAGCATGTTAGTGATTGGTGAAATTGTGATAGGTGTAAATAGTGAAAGGCTAAATTGATAACTAAAGAATTGGTAAACACTAATGAAAATAGTAACTAAATCTAGATATAAACAGTCTCTGAAAGAAGATTATGCATGTATTAATAATAAGTGCGGATGTTAAGATTAGATTTAGATTAAAGTAAAGCGAATTTGGTGGGTCACAAAAGCTTGCCAGTAATTAGCTGGAGTTGTGGGTCAGTGCTAGATGTGTTAAAATGTGCTACCCATGGTCACAGTTGTTCTCAGTTTTACAATACCTACAGCAAATATCCTGCAGTTTTCTTGATCCATGCTGTTGCAAACCTGATTACATCAAAAACAGATTGGTCTGCAAGAATACAAGGTCACACTTTATCAGGTGTTGTATCTGACATGAAAGCTAAGTTCAAAACAAAATAAACAATGCCAGCTCTTGCCATTAACCACCTAAATCTAGTTTTTAGTGGACACTAGCATACGTGATGTGGAAAACCCAGTAATCCTAATTAATTGGAATTATGTCCTTACAGGTGAGAACTATGATTTTCTAAATGACTATTTCTTGAGGGGAGGGGGAACACATGAGTTTTTAATTAATTTAAATTAAATATAGAATGCAGTATTGAGTTTATTCTTCATCAGTATGGTGACAACTCTGAAGATATGTCTTGTTGAACCCCACTTAGTGAAGCATTGTCTGTTACTGCAGGTCTTTGATGATGAGAGAAGTAAATAGGGTTTTGCTGAATGAACACAGAGTGGCTTTATAAAATAAAAGACTAGGAGAATATAACTGGAGATACTTGTTGTGCTTGTGTGTGTGTGTGTGTATTACACTTCACATGTGCTCTTGACAGTTCTATAATTTGTGTATATTGCAAAGCACCAATCTAGAACTGCAGGGATGCCTACTAAATATAGATTATCGTTATTAACTAATTTAAAAATAATTAACAGTGACCATGGTAGAGACAAGTAATAAATGGGAAAGTTAACTGCAAGACAAAAATAACAGTTTTACTGACAAAATGTTCTCCAAGCTGGTATCTATAACATCCACACACGACAAATCAGCTATTTATTTCACCTGAATATATATATATATATATGCAATATTATTTGATAATCTAATGTCCATATGAATTTTACAGGTCATTAATCCTCATATCCAATGTTATATTTAAGTTACATCTCATTAAAAATATATCATTCCACAGATAACTCCCATTGCCTTATCCAATACATGATTGTTAATACTTTGACATAAATTTGGATAAACAAAAATGTTTGAGAATCATGTTTTTTTTTTTTTAGATGTTAGCAGCTAATATTTTTAGTAATTTGGTGTAAATCAAAGTTTAAAAGTAAAAAGAAACTGCATCATTTCAATGTAACAGGAGTCCTTGAAGTACAAAAATGGAAGTCTATTCAATCAAGGATGACTTGGGGACTAAACAACAGGTGTCCTACCACATATGAGGAAGCAACTCTCACAATAAATACATATCATTTCCTGGTCAATTCCCATAACATTTCTTATAGTAATAACAGTGTTGATATATTTGTTCAAATCTGACAGAATAAGACAAAACAAAAATGAATTCTTAAAACAGTTTAACCAGGAAAACAATACATGCTATGAAAAATTAATGTCACGAAATGAGAGTTACTTTGAATCCTTTGATTTCAGTCACAAGAAATTTCCACTGGTAATTAAAAACAGTTCTGTTAATTTAAGTTTATTTAAATCTGGTTAATGGGGGGAAAAATCTAAGCAACAATCCTCTAAGGACATGAAATGTGAATTTTCTTAAATGCAAATTTCTCAAACCTTTTTTTTTAACATATAACAAATAAAAACAGTGGCAATAGAAGCTATAGTAGCAACAGCACTAAGAAGATGCAAATAGATTTTCAAAGAAATATAGATATATATAAATAAAAAAGAAAAGCAAACATATGCTTACATCATTATCGGATGTCCCACAGAGACCACAAGACTTGCATTCAATACATTGCCAAGGATATTTCTTCACGGATATTATCATGTTTGGAGTAAACTGCAGGCAGGATGGATGCCCTGGAGCAAGACAAACAAAATGGATTGGAAGAAATTGTAAAGCCCAAGCAAGAAAATTAATGTAATTTTCATGAGCATTTGTAGCCAAGCAATTAAAATATAAACTTTCTTTTAATAATAATTATAAAAAGAAACCAAAAAAAAAAAAAATGATTTCTGAGTAATAAATAACCTAAAGATGAGTGTTAATGGCAAGTTGTTATACTTACAATTGCAAACAGTATCAGAGCTCTGAGAAAGAGAGTATGAAATATAATTGTAACATTTGGATGGGGGGCAAAATTGTAAATGTTGAAACTATAATGATACACCATGAATCATCTATAACAGTAATAGAAGAGAAGATGCAGTCAAAATAGTTGTTTTGGTACAGAATTTAAAACCAAGCCTCCTTAAATGTACTAAATATGTAATTGAGATAAATATTATAGGGTTTTACAATTTTGCTCAGTAACTGTTGGGCTGTGTATTTGTTTTTGTATTTATGGAGGAAGACAGAAGTATATAAAATTGGTTATTAGCTTACATAAGAATTTTTTATATTTTTTCCTATGCATGAACAAAACCAGTAAAATGCAGCTCCTGTCCTAGTCTGTCAAAGCTAGATTTCAAATATTTAGTAAATTAAATCACCCAGTAAATAAGCTTAATAATATAAAATATTTTCTTTTTCTTTTTTCATATCACATGGATATATATTTCCTTGGTTCACAGATTTGTCTCAGATAATCTACAAACACTTGCAAAAGAAATTCTAAGCTTAAAAAAAAAATAATCATACTCCCAGTTTACCTCAATCAATTTAAAAGCATAATATGGTTTTAAACAATATTCATTAATGTATTTCAAGATTACATTAATGTAATAGTATGATCTAAACTATAGCTTATATAATCACATCATTATATGTTGAAACAACATAAGAAAATAACAAACAGGTTTAATTACCATCATTTTCACGCCTGTTCTTCCAAACTGGCATGGGTTGGGACTGGACGTTTTGGCACAGTTTTAACAACCAAACGCTCTTCCTGGTACCAGCCCTTTTAGTTGCGTTTTACGACACTCAAGTATAAACTGTACTTATCCCTGCATGTCATAAGAGGTGACTAAAAGGAGCTGGTGTTAAGAAGGCAGACTTTCAGTATTTCCAAATATCTTTTGCCAAATAATCAACAAACAGAACTAAGATTTTTGTTGCAAATACACAAAACTCTGATACTAAAATCAAACTGTTAAAAACTGCAAAGTTTCTTGTCAAATCACTTAACTGCTGCAAGGAGTCTAACAACAAGTTTCCTCAACACACACACACATATATTATACTCTTACACAAAGAGTGATGACAATGACTTCAAAGTTTTGGCTTGCTACCTCTCATCTGACAGTTTGTAGAAGGATAACAGGCCAAAACTTCAAAGTCACTGTAATTTCTCCTCCTGTAAAAGTATAAGTATTTTATAAAAAGTATTGCGTAATCCTTCAGTTCATTGTAAAATTGTTTTTATTGTAGTTCAAGGGAAAAACAAACACATATAAATGGTACCCAAAATAAAGATTAAGAGACTGGAGGTAAGAAAAGTTAAATGAATGAAAGCCTTTACCTGATCGTCCACAATCACTGCAGGATACTAGGCCTTCTGGCTGACGCGTCTTCTTGTTCTCTTGTGAGTCTCCGAGGCAGAAATCACAGTAATTATTTGGAGCCACTTTGCCATCAATAGATTTTGCTGAAAGATTAACAAAAACAAAAATAAAAAAACTAAATGCTTGAAGACAGTGGGATGTAACTGAAGAAAGCACAACACTACACAACATGGCAAACTAGAATCCCATCTATGTTAACCCTGCCACCATTACACCCAGGCTGCAAGCAAGAAAGCAGTTACAGAACAGATAAGTTTAGAATTATTGTGCTATCAATTTCCTTGCTTAAAAAATTCATCCAGAAATTATCAATTATAACTGCTTTTAATGATAAATTCAAATATGTATCTGCATATTGTTTATATAAAGGTAAGATATTGTTCACCAGCACTTATCCAAACTAACAAAAAATTTGAAATAGCTTCGCACCTTTTCAAAACAGCCTCATTAATGAACATTTTGGGCCCCCATTGGGAAAGTAGATTTTCAGTTTTTCTTGGGCCGCCCTCTCTTTTGGTGGTGATTTTCAATGCTTTTATGCTTCTGCAGTTGATACTGAGAGGCAAAGCATCGGCCACACTCTTCGCCTGAGCCCACGAGGAATTTGCAAATAAACAGAGAGGGTGAGTCTGCGTGTCTCGTGTGAAGGCTGCCACCATGCATCCACACCGTGTGTCTTCCTGTCAGTAGAAGAGGGAAATATGAAACGGCAAGAAGACGTTCAGATTCTAGGTTGGTGGCCCCGGCTCAGTTTACATACAACAAGATTTGTAGACTTATGAATTAGAGAGGAAACAAAAAATAACAAAACAAAACAAAAATAAAATAAACATCTTTTTTTTTATATTTATTTTAATAGTTTAAAATAAAATTAAGAAAAATGTGTGGATTGTTTTATTTTAAATATTGAAACTGAAGAAAAAGTTATAAAGAAAGACAAAGAAAAATTACAAAAATTTGTATACTTTAATAATAGATCGATAGAAATATGATATTTCCAATTACTATAATTGCCAATTTTTTTCTGTTATTAAAATATTTCTTTTGGAATCACTTTTATCTTTCTCTCTCTCTCTTTCTCTCTTTTCAAAAGCATTATATTTCGTTCATATAAGAACAGTGCTATAGTATATTATTGTTTTCAGTAGTATTAAAAGCAGAAATATGCATTATTAAATATTTTTGTTTATCAGGATGACTTTTTTAAAATTTTATTTAAAATGACCAAAACTTTATTTTTAAAATAGTCTTTAAAATTGATTTAATTTATATTAATATTTTTCTTCAATTTTTTAATTTTTTATTTATGAATCTTCTGTCTTAAATTAATATTATGAAAGCAGGTTGTAAAAAAATGTAAGAAAAAATATTGAATTATAAAAGAAAACAAAGAAAACAAAGGGGAGGCAGGTATCTAAGAAAGAATATTACCAAAGACATTCAATACTAGACAGGGGGGAATAGTTGGAATAAGAATTTGGAATGAAAGAAGCTGGTAAGCAGGTTCTGACTACTCTACTTGCAGCCTGGTGAAGTATCTATGGTTTACTTTTAGCCTAGGGTTTCTGATGGTACACTTAGGTAAACATATTGTAATCAATACATCACAATAGCCACTCACCAAATAAAAGATGAGGTGACAGCACAAGAGAAATGTGTGAGACTTACAAGGAAGATTTTAATGATACAAGAGATTTTACTAACTAAATCATTAACCATAAACTTGACATGCACAGATATTTTATATGCTTAGATAAATATAATAGTATCCCAGCTTGTTACTTACAATAGCCAGACTATACTGCTAGCTTTTACTATTGCACTAATATGAGACATTATAAGTTAACAGCCAGTAAATATTAAAGAGACTGGTGAAGTGACATATACCAGTTTTTAAGGTAAAATCAAAATGACGTGTGCACACATACACGTTGATGTATGTGTAATAAAAGAGTAAAAGACAACTGAAGGGTGAGGAAGATGGATTAGTACAAGATATTATATGCAGAAAGAGAGGAGGAGATAGTTTAAATTTGATGAACACTGCAGTTAGTTAGGCATTGTTACACAAATACATGCACAAGAATATGAATTTAATCACCCAACAAACAACGGATTTTAGATATAAAATCTTTAAAAGATATGTTATACAAAACTTTCTCAAGGTTTAAAAGATGGCAACCATATATATATATAATATATATATGTCATACAGCAAAATAAAAAAAAATATATTAAGAAGAAAAAAAACATTGTAAAAGCACTGAATGCATATAAGCAAAATTGATATTTCAACTTAATAAAGCTTTAGCTTTACAAAGAAGAAAATCTCAAAAGAAATATCGAAGATGAAAGAGATATTCTGCAAGGATTACTTACTGTCATGTCTGTATACATTCTAACACTTCAAAAGCAAAATGATGTCTATTCTTACAAGAAACTTCTATAAATATTAAATAGGTGTTTAAAAAAAAATGAATAAACCCTTACAAAATATGTAAGTAGTTTTGATTTACATACTCTATTGATATAGGGAATTAAATTTGAAGTGAAATACTAAAAGGAAGAATTTTACTACCAACTGACAAATTTTAACTGAATACCTCAAATGCTGAATTTCTTTCAGTTATTACACACTTTGACTCTAAACATAAGTCAATTGGCTACTATTTCTCATCAGGAATCAGAGAATTGGCAGTCATTAGAGCACTGGGTATAGTGTCTTATGGTATTTGTACTGGCTCTATGTACTCCGAGTTCAAACTCTGCTGAGGTAAACTTTGCCTTTCACTGTGGATAAAAACTGTATAAGTCCAGAGTAAGAGTAATGGATTAGTGCAATTGACAAGACATAATACTAAACAGGATGCTTTGCTTCTGTTTCTATGTGTTCTGCAAATAACACTTGTAATGACACTAGTATCAAAGCTGTTGTCAATCCTTGCATTGGTAGGATGTAGAGGGGAAACTTACAGGCACATCTACTATTTAAACATAAATATTGCATCTTAGAGAGGAACATTACAGATGTTCTGGACTATGATTTATATCTGAGTAAAAAATACTCATTTTGGAAAATTAATCCTCTTGAAAATATTTAGTTTCTCAAAAGATGTTTACAACAGCAACAATCTGAGACAGAGACAAATCAAACAGCTAATAGATGAAAGAAACTCTCTAAAAATATTTATCAAATGGTGACAGTTCCAAAGGATTAGATTATAGAAAACATCTAGAGTACAGCGAATTTTTTTTTAGAAAATAAATATATTCTTAAATATTGCATTTAGTTATTTGAAAAATAAAGGAAATGTGTTGAAAAAATATACTAAAAGCATTACATGTACTAACTTTATTTTTACAGCTATTTAATGAGGAATTAAATATTTAACCCTTTTGTTATCACATTTTTAGCTTTTGCAATTCTATATTTCTGAGATGAGGAATTTATATTATGTACACTATTTACATTAGTCGGATTGATGTCCTCATTCTGATTGTTGCTTTCACTACATTTTGGCTGTTGTGCACTCCAACCTTCTTCAGATGTCATAAAAAAAAAAAAATCAACTGTAGGGAAAACAAATGTCATGAAACACAGAGAACAGAATGAAAACAATGTATCCTTGTGGATCAAATAAAGGGTTAGGGTTGAAATTCCAATACAACAGCTTGACACAAGACACCTGAAAAAGGCTGGAGCGTGGACAACTGCCAGAATGGAATGAACGTATCAATCATGATGAAAACACCAGTCCGAGTAATATAAATAGTATACATAATACATTACTTTTCTTTAAAATTCTTTTGAGAAAAAAATGAAAAATTTAGTAAAATAACATCTTTATTAAACTGGTGTTTCAAACAAATCAATATGAAATTTTGATGGGAAGTTTAAATTTATATCACTTTAAAAATAGGAAGTTTGTATTCTAGAGCCAGGAGCAGTCTCAGGTGAGTATCAAAAGGGGTTAACTAGTAAAGGTAAGGTATTAAAGTTTAGGTAATAACAAACACGGCTAACATGAACAGAGTATATAGTTTTAAACAATTAATAAAATATCTCAGTGGTAGGAGGAATAATTCCCTTATTCAACAATTATTTCCTAAAAGAGAAAATTATTCTGCAAATGAATGAGTATCTTGATAATGTTCTTTCTTTAGTTTAACCTTACCTCATGAAAAAAAAAAAAAAAATTAATTATTGCAGCTAAAACTTTTGTTGCAGTATACCTCAAATGACTTACACAATTTGATGGTAGCTTGTTAAAAGATTTGCAAGCCAAAACATTGGATATCTCAGGAATTGCCATGAATATCAGATAAAATATTGTGTTTATTCAAAATGTGAAAGAGATTTTAAATAGCTATTCTATAACAAAACCATTCCACAATGATGCTATATAAAACAAAACCCCTTTTCTACGTGCACATATATAAAGTAATATATATTGCATGTGCATATAAACATTAGTTTTTTCTGGGGAAATAGCATTGGTTACGACTGATTAATGAAGTATTTTAACAACATACAGGTTATCTAAATTTTGAATAAAATTCTTTTCAGATCTATCATACCTGTCTTACACTCTTCAAATTAGGTATAAACCTTTGTAAACTTTCTGTGAGGTACAGAAAATGATGATTTAACAAACATCATTCAAATAGATGTTGTTTTAGTTTTATTACAAAAGACTAAAATATAGATGTCTCTCAGAGCACAACTTGCTAAGTGATTTACCATTAAATAATATTCATTCCTTCAGTTTCTACATAACCACTGGTAATACCAATTGCTAATTAAATAATAATAAAGTTAATAAACTTCTAGCATTAACTGATCTTAAATAATTAGAATCCCATATACAGAGTTTATCTTTAAAGTTTCTTTTGTTTTGTTTTTGTTTATTAAATACAACAGTAAGAGCAAATAACAATGATCAACAGAAGATAATCTTTTGATAGGATAGGAAACAAGTATGTTTTGATTTAAATATTTCATGGAGCTAAATAGTTTTTCTATAACATACATAAAGTTTGTTATTTCATAAACCAAAGCTTGGAAAGCATAAATGGCAGGGGAGAGAAACACTAATTCATTAAACTAATATCTACACTAACAAAATATTTCTTTTGTCAGACTTATTAAGTGAAGAGGAATAACAGGTTGTGACATTTCAGGTCTTTACTGAGTATTATTTAACAGTTTAAACACCTCTGTCTTTAAACTTGTTATGTAAACCAGATCACAATGTGATATAAATTCATGGCACCAATGATAATTACTTCTTACTTTAGCAAAGGGTTATACATGTTGACAGGAGTGTATATGACTTAACTAAACCCCAAACCCACTGCATTCCAGTGCTCTTTTCATAAACTTTCAAAGGATGAAAGGCAAGTTTGATTTCGGCATAAAGTAAACTAAGAGAGCATAAAGGAATGTAACTAAATACCTACCATATTTAGTCCTGTGGTCTACAAATGCTACCTTTGACACAAAGCCATGAATTTGTCAAGAAGGGAATAGGATCAAGTGAATTGAACCCAGTACTTGACTGGTACCTCACCTATCTTTTTTACCAAATCAGAACATAATGCAATGAAATAAAATATTGGAAAAGCATTTAATTCAGTGTTGTAATGTTTCTGCCACACTAGCTTACAGACATACAGCAAACTCTTCTAGAGCAGAAGCTGAAACATTTGCTATTTTCATCGGTCAGTATCTATGTACTTAACCTCCTCTCTAACTAACTTGAGTTATAGACCAACATGATGAATCCTCCCTTCACCCTACATTTCATCTTTGCTGAAATATCACAGTATTATTGTCATTGAATATACTGAGCCCTGGTACATAAAAACCAACATAAAATTTTAAAAAGTAGCTGATAGACATCTATAGAGCCGAGTGGCCTCAATTTCCACTCAGCTCTATGGACATTCAAAGATAAACACAAATCATTTCCAAGAGGGACAGTTACTTGGAGAGGTTACCAATCAAGATATTGGTGGCTATAACAAAGAATCATCTTTCCTTATGCCATGTCTTCTTTCTTCTTAATAAAGGAAATTTTGAATTCTTTCCTATGTCAAACATCAGAGTTAAGTTGCCTTGAAGAAGTTTAGTGAGAAGCTTGTGTATCTTACTATTTAATAAGTTACATTTAGTATATGCTCCCTGCTTCAATCAAACAAACCTACAACACATTTTCACTCATGAACAATCTATGGTTTAAATCATCACACACCATACACATGCCAAACCTATGTTTGAAACCATTTAGACTCTATATATCAAACTTAGCTGAAACAACACTACAAAAGCTGGATTCCTTCTTTAGAGCCACTACAATACTTAACACTAAGTAAGTCTAACCCTTTATACTAATTACAAATGTGTCTCATGCATTTGGAAAGGTAAATGATACATACAAAATTCCTTGGTAGCATCCAGGGCAAAGTTATCTGTACCTGATTGCTAAGTCCATGCTTGTCTCTTCAATTGTTACAAGAATGGCATTACTATCCACACCTAAGCCCACTCGACACCCTTTGACTGGCCACACAAAAGCCACTGTACTTATATGTTCAATCAAGCTTTGTTAGAACTACGCCTTCTTGGAACTCATTCCCTGTTCATATTTCCCTTCACCTCGAAACCTATGAATCAAATTAAATGTTGACTGTGCTGACATCACCCCAGGAAGGGCCTAACAAAGACAGTCACTGGTCTTATCAAACTAATAAATAAAAAGAATATTAATTCCAACAGTAAAATGATCCCTAGAGGATATGAATACAGTCACAGCAGGTTTATTTATTTACCAAACTGTAGTTTACTGATGTATAGCAAGCAGTTGATATGTGCAAAAGCAGATGAGCGCATATGTTAGTATTCAAATGAGATATCAAAAACAATCAAAAGGAAAAAAAAATCATTTGTTAAAATAGTATAAAAAAACAGAATGTTTTATGACAACATATGCTGATTGGCTTATGTTTTCAGCTCTTTCTTAAAGTTCAGTTCTATTTAGATTGATAAAGATATTAATATACAGGAAAATAAAATAAAATGTCACAAAAACACTTTTAAAAAACATTTTCAAAGTTTAAAGACAGAAAGAGAGAGTGTGAGAGAAGCAGGAATTAAAGACATCCACACATTTTATAAAGAGAGTGAGAAAAACAAAACAAATTCAAAAGTTATGAAGCCAATGACCATTGAAAAAGCAGAAGTCAGACATTTAATATAAAACATGCGAAGAACAAAAAGTATTTGATGTAAAAAAAGGAAAATGTTGATAGGATATATGCAACAATAACCAAATGTGATCAACCATTTTTTTTTGTCTTATGCTATTGTGAAGATGAAAACAATTTCATTGCTGTATAATGACCTACGCAGGTCTTAAGATGCATATATTTTAAATGAAAACCTGAAAATATTTATGAACCAATAATTGAAAATTTGCTATTCATTTACTAAACTAAAGTGTGAAAGTCACGCAGATGTGAAACAATACACAAGTAATAATAATAATTAAAAAAATAAGGCCTGAAGGAGTAAGGGTTTAGTCAATTATATCAACCCCAGAACTTGACTGATACTTATATTATTGATCCTGAAAAAAACGAAAGGCAAAGTCAACCTTGGCAGCATTTGAACTCGGAATGTACAGCTAGAAGAAATACCATTAAGCATTTTTGTTGGTGTGCTAATGATTCTGCCACCTTGCTGCCTTAGAAATACTCATTAAGACTAAACTAAATTGTTTGTTAATTGGTGGTTTCAGTACATCACATTGTGTGGAATTATGAAAACTCATGTGTTTCTTTAATCAAGTGGCAACATACAAAAAAAAATGACTGCCAACACATTGTTATTCAAGATAATATTGATTTCTTGTGAATCTTTAATCAAGTCAATTTAATTTTACAGCTATTTCAACAAAGGTATACGAAGCAGGAAACTAAGTTACTAAACTAGATTTCATAAGGCACTGCCATCTTAATATCTTAGCCATCTTCATTATTGATTGTAACATAATAATATGACTTTGATAATAATATGGATGTTATACATAACCATGAAGCTTCAGATTTTTAGAAGATAATAATGATATGCAATAGTTAACCTTTTTTCCTTCTCAAAAATATTATAAACTGGTATGATGCTGGTTACAGATTTCATATATCACAAACATACTATCAAACAAAAGCAGTAAATACTGTTACAATAAAAAATCTAATTTGCTTTTCTTTTTTTTTTTTTATATAGAAACTTCATTCCATAACTTACACATTATATAATGATATATGCACAAAACATTTAGGATATTTCTAAAACATGAAGAAAACAATAAAAGTTTTCTTCTCGGTGCAGGCATGGCTATATAATTAAGAAGCTTGCTTTACAACTACATGGTTTCGGGTTCGGTACCACTGTGCAGCACCTTAGGTAAGTGTCTTCTACTGTAGGCCTGGACTGACCAATGCCACGTGAATGAATTTGCTAAGTGGAAACTGTGTGGAAGCCTGTTATGTGTGTGTGTGTGTCTTTGTGCTTGTGCCTGTCATCCCACGTCCACTGCTTGATGACCAGTGTTAGTTTATGTCCCTGTAATTTAATAGTTACAGGAACATAAATCAGTAATGGATATCGATAAAATACCAGACTAAAAAATAAGTACTGAGATCAATTTGCTTGTCTAAATCCTTCAAAGCATTGCTCCAACATGGCTGCAATCCAATGACTGAGACAAGTAAAACATAAACACAGCTTTTAAGTTCTTATTATCAAACAGAAGCAATAATGATAGCTGCTAAAACCTAATATGAAAGTGTTCCCCAAACTTCAGTTTTCAAACAACAAACTATTACATTCTGACTGAATTATTTTATGTTTATAAAAATATAATTAAAAACTTAATATTTGATTAGATTCACCTAAAGCATTAGATTTTTAAAGAAACCAAATAATGCTACATGTGTTTTTTAAGATCATTAGCACTATAAACGAAAGGTTTCAACTAGTAAATGAAACTTGGTCACAGAATTAATTCCCTAAGAGACTCCAAACACTAGCCACTTGATTAAACAGTGACCATATATCTCTTAAAGCTCATTGAATTTACCTTTTAACTAGTATGACATTTTGCTACTAGGTTTCCTTATTGTGAGCCTTAAGGATTCTGAACTGTAGCAAAATATAATAAAATAAGAAAATGAATAGTCTTGAAGTAATCAATCACAAGATATATTATGTGATTTAGTATAACTAAAAGATATTAGATATCTAGGAATAACCACTTCATAAGAAAGTCATAATTACAACTGAAATGATAAATAATGAAACAAAACATTCAGTTCAGAACTAAAGTTGTGTCGACTAAATTCTGTAACGTCAGATGATAAAAAACTAGGTGGTAATCAAATGATCTAGTTACTTCCAGAAATAATTAGTTTTGAATTAATAATGCCCTCCTATCAACAAAGTGTTTTTATTTATTAGTATACAGACAATGTGAGTGTAAATTAATATCCATAATCATTTCTTCATTATGCGAAAAGAGAGCATCAAACTTGTCATAAACAATATAAGCTAATAACATAAATTCAAATGAAATTGATATAGAATAATTAGTCACATGTAACAAATGAACATAATTTAATCTAATTCTTCATGTCTTTCATAATTAATAAAGAGTAAGGTTTAAAAAATATCAAGAGATATTAAAAAAAACACCTCAGACTTAGCAATATAATTTGAATATCAGTCTACAGTTTACAGAATATAATCACTGATTTTTATTCAAGCCATTTGAGCGGACTTTAGAAATCCCAAATTAAAAATGAAAAATAAAACTAGGAAAGTAATTCACTGTTATAAGAGTAAAAAAGTCACAGCCAGGGCAGAAACTATGACAAATATTGAACTAAAAATCATTACAATATGGCAAAACTTATTGCAAATTGCAATAGACACATTTGTGTTGTAATTTGATTTTTAACTATTTTACTCTCTTAACAGTGATACAGCAATCTCAACACCTAGATGATTATGAATGCAGTTTTTTTTTTTTGTATTAAACAGCAACAAGATATCTTTTTAATACAAAGATAATTCTAGCATTTTTAACAATGGAGAAACCCTAGCTATTTGTCTTAATACAACCTCTTCAAAAATAATGATTATACCAAGTTTTTGCTCTCAAGTAAAGCACAAGAAATCCAAAGGATTTTTAAGTTGATGGATAAGATTACCAGTTACAGTAAGATCTAAAACACGGCACTCACCGACAGGTGTATGATTGAAAGTATTATAGCTGTCCATAGAAATACCCACTGGTGATGATGCAGAAAGTTAAGAAGAAAAAGGTTAGTAAATATATCCTCTAAAATTTAATCAAGTGATGTAGAAAACCAAGAAATAGTCAAGAGAACAAGAGAATAAAAGTGTTTGGAATTACAATAATATTAATAATCAGCTCTTGACATGTAGAAGAGTAGAATTATCTGTGACCAGGTATAACATTAAAAAAATAATTATCAATAAGAACAATAAAGAATGCACAAAGCTACCAAGCTAGAGTCTAAGACTGCTGCAATGATGTATACAATAAATAATTACATTTAAGAAACTTTATATCTAAAAGCATTTTTTTTTTAAAGTTACAATACAAGAAAGAGCAGGTAAAATGATTTTTACTTATTATGAAAGAAGTTTTGTTTCTAGATGTATATAATAGTATTTTGAAAATGAATGAAAATGGATTACATCAATAAAATACATCTAATTACAGAAATGATGTTATTAGTTAACAGATTCTTAGCATCAACTTGATATTCTGTGCAAGAAAACCAAAAACCCTGGAAAATGTAATAAAGATCACAAAAATAAAGAAAAGAAAAAAAAAAAAAGGAAAATGTGAAGATGGTAAGATAGTTGAAGCAGAAAGAATTTGGAGAAAAAAAATGCTTTTATATAATGACTTTAGATAAAACACTGATCACTAAATTTAGAATGTTAACTCTCAAACTGCATATCCTAAACTTAAACATACTACATAATACACTGTTCCTTCTAGATTCTCAGAGTAGACCACTGGTCTGGACTATATTAACAATGTTTGCTTATTTAAAGATTGTAGTCTTAAATATATCAGGTAACACAATAAGCTCTCTTACATACACTATATGCATGAAAGCTGAAAATACAATGAGGTAGGCAAAAATGAGATTGCATGTAGTAAATTAATTTATATTTCCTCTATCAACATTAGTAACAATAGTGCAAAACAGCTCTATTTAATAACATTTTAACACTATGATCAAATAACCACAAGATGCAAATACTGCAAGATCACAGAGAATGCGGTCACCAGAGATTTGTTGCTTTAAAACAGTATCATAAACATTATAGGTTTCTGAATTAATAAGACTTATTTTTCTCATTAGCAGAAAATATTTTCTTCATAAAAATTTTGAAAAGCAATGAAAAACAAATATATTTTAACATTATTTTACATAAATCACATTACCTATTCTAAAGAAATCATCTTGCAAATTGATTAACACATAATTAATATTTATATACATCTCCGTCTTAGCTTATTCAATTTTCAACATAGTTTAAAATGATGTTAAAGCTTTTCCAAGGTTAAGGTACGTATTTACCATTACATAGGGCATTACTGTGGAGGCGCAATGGCTCAGTGGTTAGGGCAGCGAACTTGCAGTCATAGGATCGCGGTTTCGATTCCCAGACCAGGCCTTGTGAGTGTTTATTGAGTGAAAACACCTAAAGCTCCACAAGGCCCCCGCAGGAGATGGTGGCGAACCCTGCTGTACTCTTTCACCACAACTTTCTCAGCCACTTGCACGTTAATTTCACGAGCAGGCTGTTCTGTTGATCGGATCAACTGGAACCCTCGACGTCGTAAGTGACGGAGTGCCAACAACAACAAGGCATTACTGATATAGGATGGAACTAAAAAGAAACTTGGCTCTCCTCAACTCTACAGCTTTTCTCTCAATACCTCCTCTAGTATAATATCTCTTGTTGAATGTCCTAAATAAGCATTTCAGCCCAAATAGGTAACATGTTAATACAGTGTCACTACTGCTTAGAAAAATATGAGTTTTGCATATTCATATCTGTTCACAGATAAATGAACTAACACAATGAGGATTAAATATTATTTGCCAATCATATTCAATCAATTAGGGAAAAAAATTTCATTATATGCCTGCAGACACGGAATAAGTTGTACCTTCATAAAAAATATCATTGCCACATTAAACACACTGCTAGCTACAAGATTTTTTTTTCCTTTAGATCGTACAAGTATTTAAAAATATATTTATAAAAAAAAAAAAAAAAAAAAAACAATCTCCATTTCTGAAATTTTCTAAAGTCAATATATAAGAAACAAATTTTTTTTTCCTTGAATTTTAATTGCTAGAAAGAAAAAAAATCATTAACAGAAAAATAAGCTTTTTTATTTGTTTATGAATTTGTGTAAGATTCCTGATGTGAAACCATGTGTTGAAACAGATATTGTTCTATTTCGGGATGATGACCATCCCAAAATATAACTTTTTCTCTTTTGATAAAACATTA
>NC_068989.1:81021633-81022783 GCF_001194135.2 Octopus bimaculoides
CATTACACTGTTGGAATTCAACAAATGTAAGAACCATTCTGAAAGAAATTATATGAATGTGAGCATGTTTGTGTGTGTGTGTGTGTGTATATATATGTACACACAGATATATTTATATATGTACACACTAAGCATCAGACTAATATATTCACTGTGGATGTTCATTTGACTTTTGTTGTTTTGTTTTTGAATTTGCTATTTGTTACTGATTTGCATATATATATATATATATGCACACACACACACACACACACATACATGCATATCCAGATATATACACATACATGTAAACAAGCAGAGTATGGCCGAATGGTTAAGAGATTTGCTTTGCAACCACATGGCTCCAGGTTCAATCCCACTTCATGCATCTTGGGCAAATGTCATTATCTATAGCCTTGGGTTGACCCATACCTTGTGAATAAAATTAGGTATAGAAGCCCTTCAGATGGATGTGTCTGGAAATTCAAAGGTACAACTATGTCATACACTGTACCACTGCTAGGGAATTACATTTACAGTTCAGCAACTTACATGCCAATTACATGGGCAAGTAATTCAGTTCATTGAATAACCGAATGAATCCTCATCATCAAACTAACAGCTCCTCCCCTCCCTTCCTCTGTGTGTGTGTGTATACACAGGGTGGCCTAAAAGTAGGTTTACAGTTATTCAACTATCTCTTTCGCATTCATATATTAACAGTTTAGATCTTAATTATCGAAAAAATATGAAACCATTATTCAGCAAGATGGGCAGCATCAAATGGCCACCATGTTCACCTGACACGACACCAATGGATTTCTTTTTTTTGGGTGTTGTAAAGAACAAGGTTTATGAGAATAATCCCAAAACAGTAAATGAATTAAAAGATTACATTTCTGACGTGTTCACTGAAATTGATGGAGATCAGAATTTGTGTCACACTGTGTGTCAGAGTGTTCTGAAGAGGTTTGAAGAATGTTACAATGTTGAAAGAGGACATTTTGAGCATCTGAGAGATTAAACATCATCTGTTTAAGATGTGCATAAAACAATATGATTGTAAGATAGAAATTTAAATGTAATAAAATGTTTTAAAAGAAATTTAAAGTGTCTACGTGATAACTATAAACCTACCTTTGGGCCACCTTATATATATATATATATATAT
>NC_068989.1:81023735-81025264 GCF_001194135.2 Octopus bimaculoides
AGGGATTGCAGCCTGGAGAGTTGGTTGGCCAGATGTTAGGGGTAATGTGGTCACAGAAATTGTCTGACATCCATGACTGGGCTCTCATGCTTGTGTGGCTTGGTGCAGAGTTCTGTTGCCAGACATAGGGTCTTCCAGCAGCCACCCTCTTGACCAAGGGCAGCACTACCTTCTCCAGGCACTTGATGTAGGCCTCCGTGTTGAATCTGAGACCATGTGGGAAGATGGCAGTATAACACCACCATCACTAGTGATCATTCCAAACACCATATCGACTGGATGTTTGATTTTTATCACTCTCGGTACATGTCCTCAGATTGATATTCAAACATTCTGAAATGTCTGTATTGGAGCTTCCAGTGTGACTACCAAGCAGTACAGCATGTTGTTTCCAAATTTCTGTCAGAGTGAACTGCATCATGGTGCTGTTTTTCTCACAGACGGTGCCCAACTGACCCTACTATACTGCGTAGTCAACAAAATCAAAAACAAACAATGCGCAAAATTATAAATATTGAATGGCAACAATTTATCCATCAAACCCTGTATATACATACACACACTATATATGTATGTGTGTATATATATATATATATATATATATATATATTCACACACTCAGAGGTCTGTTTGTGTGTATATACATATACACATAACACACTTGTGCATGAATGTATAAGAATACAGAAAGAGATAATGATAATTTGTACAGGTGCAGGCATGGCTGTGTTGTAAGAAGCTTGTTTCCCAACCACATAGTTCCAGGTTCAGTTCCACTGCAAGGCACCTTGGGCCGATCAAAACCATGTGAGTGGATTTGATAGACAGAAAATGAAAAAAGCCTGTCGTATATATATATATTTGTGTGTTTGTGTCTGTGTTTATTCCTCCACCATCGCTTGACAACTGATCTTGGTGTGTTTACGTCCCTGTAACTTAGCGATTCAGCAAAAGAGACTGATAGAATAAGTACCAGGCTTACAAAGAATAAGTTCAGGGGTCTATTTCCTTGGCTAAAAGGCGGTGCCACAGCATGGCCACAGTCAAAATGACTGAAACAAGTAAAAGAATAAATAACAGAAGCACCAAGCAAATAGATATATCTAAGCATATTTGAAGTTATTTACACTGACACCAGAGAAATGCACCTTTACTTTCAACTATAGTATCAATAGTTATCCATAATTAATCAACGCCATTAACGGAAATCATTTAATTTTAAATTATGTAAATCTCTGCATGAATCCGTGCGTGTTTAATGAGTTTCTTTGCACAAAGAAATACAGCTAAATGGACATTTAAACAACTCTCTTTTAGTTCTTAAACTGAATAAACTAATAAATATTTCAAAGATAACATTTCAGTCTTGTTATTGTTGCCAGAATATTTTACTAACAAATTAGTATTATCACCTTCTTTAAGCAAACTCATATTCCACCAAAACATCAGTGAATAACTTTACATACATACATGTATGTATGTATGTATGTATGTATGTATATATATATGTATGTATATATATATATATA
>NC_068989.1:81025581-81033169 GCF_001194135.2 Octopus bimaculoides
GTCTCGAGCGAACACGACACAATGAAGTAGAGAAATTTGAAAAGACAACACGAAACCGGTTATTTCTCAAAATACAATGTTTATATACCAAAAAGATTTTATAACATTTTTCTGACATAATTTAAATATATATTTTAACCAAGTAACACAAGCCTTCTGTAGTTTTTTCACTCTTATTATCTTTTATACATCCAACCACGTGCTTTCACATACCAACTTTCTCACACACACATATATATATATATATATATATATATATATATATAGTCTATGATTTTCAGGTGTTTCATCACCAAACGTTATCAGGGAGTTTTTCCCCAAGTGCTATCCCACAGTAAATATGGCAAATAAACAAAACACATATATGTGCAATCATTTATATAAAACGTTAGAATAAGAATGGAGAGCTATACATCCACAAAGACTGTTTATTACAGTATTATATCCAGTATATTCACAGTAAATCTTTGGATATTTATGCAGAAGAAATGCATGTCAGACAGAGATTTAATGTGAATATATTATGCATAATTATGTAATAAACAGAATTTGTGGATCTACAATTTTCCATTCTTATTTTAATGTGGTAAATATACACTGTATATTGAATAAAATCAAAAGAAACAAACTCCTGTTGTTCTGTATCATTCGATGTGGCTATCCAGAACCAGGATTATACTAGAGTATAGTATAATCTAGGTTCTGGCTAGCCATATCTCAACACACACACCTATAAAAGGAAAATATACAAAGGAATATGCTACGTCAAGTAGTAGTAGTTCATTTCTAATCATATGGTTTCAAGTTCAATCCCATTATGCTGCACATTTTCTATTATAGTTCTACCTGACCAATATCTCGTTGTGTGGAATTTTGTTGGAGTGTATATGTGAAGGAGCAGGACCTAGTGGTTAGGCTGTTGCACCCACAAGTACTAGATCATGGGTTCAATTCCCAGACCGGCAGCACTTTGTTTTCTTGAGCAAATCCCTTCATTTCACAGTGTTCCAGTCCCCATTTTGATCAGGGGTGAATGTTGGCCTGTTCATCTAGCCAGTGGGGTGGCATCATTTGAAGACCAAAACACTGCAAAGCACAGTGTGAACAGCAATGTGTAGCGACATCTGACAGTCTGGTTGGTATATGTATAAACATTTACTAATTTTTACACAAACCATTATTGTTTCGTATATGTGATATTTATCCCACAAAATTTACATTCAAAATCCAAGTGATATATGGCTTGGCAGCCTTATTGACTGTTCCATATCACCCCGGGATTGAAGTATCCGGACAGTACAACACCAGTTGCTGAGTGCCTTTTGGAGACACCAGACACACTGGCACATAGGGGATGCACAATATCCCTATCAATACAGGTTAGCCTCTGTTTTGCCATGGCCTCATCTCAGCCTGTCTATCTATGTCCATTGCTTTCTGGTCAGATTGTAGAAACTAGGTTGTAGGTCAGTGGGTTCCCCAACTTCTAGGAGGATGCTTCCTCTAGCCTTCTCTCTAGGCTTTCTTAATGTTTAAGTTTCCTTTTCTTGGTTTATAGAAAAAAGGCTGTCTTGATTTTAGTTGAGGTTGTGGGTGTTCTAGAACTGCACCAGTGTTTATAATCTTTTATATCTTGCAACACAGCAATTCAACAGAGATCAGTAAAATAAATGCTGACATCGATATGATTGACTACACCCTTGACAGCAATGTCCTATTATGGCTGTGGTCCAATAAATGATACACACATACACACATACATATATATGGAAGAAGATTGCACTTGTATAAGATATTCCCAATCCATGTTGTAAAGTGGCTGGTGATTGAAAGGGTATCCAGCCATTAAAAAAAACATATACCAAAAAGGAACAAAAACAAATGGAGATGTGGACTCTGCAACCTGCAGTAAAGGCAGCCTACTTAGGGATGCATTAACTCAGAATTAAAACTGATATAGGTTAAAGAAAGTAATTTGCAGCATGATAAATACATCTGATCCATGCTGTAAAATGGATACCCTTCCTGGCAATAGGAAAGGGTATCCAGCCATAAATTTGGCAACAATACGACATACACAACAACAAAGGTTGGGGGCTTTCTTGTTGTGTATATTAGACGATAAATGACCGAAACAAACATTGAGATACTATACTGGAACAGACTCATTCAGGTATACCTGCGTGAAATGTGAAATGTTTCAAGATAACTTCAGCCTACCAGCTAGAAAAGGAAAAAATCTCTTTATGTCTATACAATACATGTATAAACACTTGTGTGTAAGTGTGATATGGGTGAAACAATGTATGATAGTTAAAGCTTGAGTTACTTAAAAGCTAATACAATGCAAAATGAAATGAAGGAATAAAAACAGAAGTGAGGAAGACAGAAAAAACAGTTTACATTTTACGTTATATTTTGATATTAGTGCCCCTTTGTCAGGACAAAATAGAGGGTGGTATTCCATCCTCCATTTTCTATTAAGAAAAGTGTAGGGTTTATCAACACTGGAATATCAGAATATAAAGTGAAAATTTTGTCTTCCTTCCTTCTGTCCTTTTATTCTTTTATTTCAATTTGCATTCTAATTTTTAACACACACACACATGTACATATTTAATGAATTTGAAACAAATACACAGATTTTACATATAAGGTGTACTCTCTATATCTACATTTACCCCCTATCCTGGTCACTCTAATAACCGCTTCTGGTCTTTCTATCATTGTTTCTTTTCTAAACACTGTATACAAGGCAACTCCCACTGCCATAGTCTACAGTTCCAATGTAAAGTGGTTGGCTAAATGAGTAGAGAATGTGTAAGGTTATGATGCCCTTCAAGTCCTGTCTCACTAAGGACTGTTCAACAGCTCTAATGATGGTGCCATAAATAAATGTACCGCATATAGCCTGTAAAGTGGTTGGTATTAGGAAAGGCAACAAACTGTAAAAACCAAGACAGTGATACAAAAGAATATCTAGTTTCTGGGAATTGTAGCTCTTAATAGAAGGAAACAAAGACTGTGACAACCCAACCAATTCATACCAACATATAAAGTGGATATAAAATTATGATAATGGACAAGCTAGTGATTAGTCACAGAAAATACATCAATATTTACAGACAGACACACACTGTATATACTTATAAACACACACAATACACAAGAGTGTGTATATGATAAAGAATACAAAGTCAGATTTGCAAATGACATATATTTTCCAAGTTAATAGCAGTCTAGTCAAAATCAAAATTAAATTTAGTGAACCTGTTAACCTTGCCATGAATAGCAACCAAGAATAAAAGCAGGTTGTATTCAGAGTACATCTCTCATGTACTGTCTCTTATGGAAAGAGTACAGTATTAGGATATAGAAGAACAAAATTTCACAGCCATATAAGTATCATCACTCACTGTAGGAAATACTGGCAGGTACTGGTGGTAACTCAAAAAAAAAAAACCACTCAAGAGAAGCAATGCATGTAAGAGGTACAGTGACGTTTTTAGCAGACAGACATAGAACCAAGGATTTAGATGTACTATGTGAGAGCTTTCATGCAGTCACTCAACCCAATAGAAACAGTAGTTAAATTTCTTGCAAATCCCACTACCATCATATTAAAAACGAATGATGCAGTGAAAAATAAAGCTCTAGATATATTATACTTGAATAAAAAAAATACAGGATAAAAGGCTCCAATGCCTTTCATCATAAGTCTGCTCAGCTCAGATTGATCTAGGATTAAGCACTAACATACGGTTAGTAGTAAAGTTAACCTATGAAACAAAATCAACTTCTGATGTGAAAAAGTGACAAGAGTATGTGTGTCACAAATCTACCATAACAAGTTTACTAGTTAACACCTAACCCAATTTAAACTTTAAGTATTAAATTCTGGACAAACTGACACTAACAAAAAAACCAGAACTTTCATCTAGACCCAATTTGATATATGACCCATACAATCCCATAACCATAAAATCAACAGATTATAGAAACAATTAAAACTAGGCTTAGATATATACCAGAAAATGGAAGAACTAACCCTACACAACTAAGGATACAATCAAGGTTTACACTGAAATGCTGAAGAATATAAAACTACAGAAAAGAACAACAAGCTAAAAAGGAAAAAAAAAATGAACATACAAACAGCTATATAAACACCACAATAACAACCAAAACTGACGAACATAGACAGTCCATCATCAGCCGCTCTCTCCAAAATCATTATGGTTTCGACACAACAGTGCCTTTCAATCAAATTGTGTAAAGAACATCAAAAAATATATTCCAAGACTACCTGGAAATTACTAAACATAGCATCAACACAAACAAGTAGCTGTGATAGAATAGTCTCCCACAGCATGTAAAACAATACATACCTTTCCAAACCAACTACATAAAAAGTGTTTATAATCAAACTGAAACAAATATATGATTAGCACCTGAAGCTCACAACACTAAATGACATTAAAATAAAGGGAATAAACAGATGATAGACTAGTGCTTATTATTATATATATATATATATATATTTCTAATACCCACTTTTCCTATGCTTCCATGGATCATATATATATATATATATATATATATATATATGAATAACAGTTATCTTTTTACACATGATATGTAGAAAACCTGACTGTCTTCCAGTTTCATCTCTCTTATCAGGGTTTTTTGTACCTTTGTATCAGACAATTTTTACTTATACAAGTTTTACAGCTGGAATTTGATAGTGTAACTCGAATGGTCAAAATACAAATTTGATGAAATGGAACTCTAATGCTCTAGTAATCAAATCTCTGCATAAAGAACATTTTGGCTGTAAAGCCTGCATAAACAAAAGCTGCCCAGTATAAAAAGGGCTAGCAAAGTAATCAACATTACGAAGACAGCTGAGAAAAGCTGATAAAAAAGAATTTTTAGTGTAAGGCTCTGAAATGTAGAAATGGGAAAAAACCCTAATAAAAAAAGATTAAATTGGAAAATAGTTGTTTTTGACCTATATTTGAAGTGGATGGTGTTAGGAAAGGCATCCAGCCATAGACACTATGCCAAAGCTGACAAAAGAGTTTGGTATAGTCCTCTGGCTTACCAGCTTTTGTCATGGAAAACGGATGTTAAATGATGATATATATATATTTTTATATGTATAGATATATATATATTTATATATTGTGTCGTACATTATATATATATATATATATATATATTTCATATACACACACATACAGTCCAGAGGAAGGAATGAATGCAAGAGGTAGCTGAAGTGAAAATATATTGCATAACCAAAGAAAGGATTTGAAGAAAAGAAAAATAATTCAGAGAGTTATTTTGTCTGTTGATAAGGTATATCTCTCTCCAACTAGAGTGCAAGACAGCAGGAAGTGTTTGTAAGTGAGAAAATTAGACAACAAATGCAATAGATATGTGAAGAGTGGACAGAAATGAATTAAGTATGGTCTGTTGTATTTGTACTGTTGAGTTACACAAAGGGACTTAAAGGCATCGGCCACTGTGCATAAGGAAGATGGTTGCACTAGTAGGGTTGTGTGGTGATGCTAATACCAAGTGAAAAACTGGTGATAGTGGAAGACAATCATGACAAAAATAAAACCCAAGAAGAACATGGAAAGAAGTGGTGACATCACAACTCACTATGGTGATATGCCATCCTGCAAACCCGTCCAACATAATCCTGCATGAAAAATGGACATTAAACACTGAGTATGTGTGCGTGTGTGTATGTATATACATACATACATGTGTAATTACACACACATTTACAAATTATCAACATTAATTTTTTTCCCCTTCCTCTACTCCAATTGTGTAGGATATTTGATTCTATATCAATAAAATATCATTATGCTAATATTAGTTTCCTTAAGCAAATATAAAGGAAGATTTAACTAAACAAAATTGCATCATGCAGTCTTAAATTTAAAAGTAATTGATCTTTTTAAAAAAATTTCTTTAATTGTGATGATCTTTAATAAGGTTTCAATATTCTGAAGAGAAATAATATGGTCAAAATACAATATAATTTAATCAATACGGTTATCAATAAAAATAGTTGCTGTCAGATCCACAACTGCTATTTCAAATTAATTATCTCGATCTCTGTTTACCAAACAGTGGGTTCATGAAGTGAACTACTGGTTTATTAAATGGATTAAGATGAAGATAATTGATAAAAAAAAACAGCAGATAACATTTGAAGGAAAATATAAAAAAAGATAGTAAAGAAATATCAAATCCAGATGAGAGCATAACACAGCAAAATTGTTAATAAGAAAAACAAAGAAATAATTACTTTAGTAGAGTAATTGTTCAACTAAAATGCAATTTTAGATGAATAAATTTATTATAAACTTTCGTACTTGCTAAAATGTTTAGGAAAAGGAGATTATTAAATATGACAAACTTAGCACCATTCAAGTGTGGTCGATACCAGTGCTGCCTGACTGGCACCCATGCTGGTGGCATGTAAAAAGCACCATTCAAGCATGGTCAATGTCAGTGCCACCTGACTGGCACCCATGCTGGTGGTACGTAAAAAGCACCCACTACACTCTTGGAGTTGTTGGTGTTAGGAAGGGCATCCAGCTGTAGAAACCTTGCCAGATCAGACTGGAGCCTGATGCAGCCTCCTCGCTTGCCAGTCTTCAGTCAAACTGTCCAACCCATGCCAGCATGGAAGGCAGACGTTAAACGACGATGATGACAAAACTTGGCTTTATCATGATATTTTCTATCTCAGAAGAAATAGAGGTCATGTGCACTATTCAAACTTTCTGAAATTCCATTACTAAATCTTGGACACACTATTATGTGTGATAGTAGAGAGCTAACCCATTAAGTTATTGGAGCACTACACAAGACTTAATCTAGGGTAAATCAGCTTATCGAAAACTCCTTTTCTTCTAAACAATCCTTGCAAAAGAGGGTATTTGAAATTTAAGTGTTTTATCCTTTCACATAAAACCAACAACCTCTTGACTGGCCTCTCCAGAACTTTATCAATGTAACATCTGTGGCCTCAGTGCTTATTACATTTGGGAATATATAAAGCAAACCAGAATATAAGAGGAAGGAAAACAAGTTTTGCAGATTAGAACTAAAGGCTAGAATGTATTTTGATATGGGAATTTTGGCATTTAGATTAGAAGGAACTATATTGTTTCTTTTGTCTCGTTAAGAAAAACCATTAATTTAATTAGAACACATGGCTGAGGAAAATGTAAAACAAATATATGCAATGAAACTCCAATGGTAACATATTTAATGCAAGGAGCATTAAAAAGCTATTCTTATAAGCTATTTTCTTTTCTACAATGAATTTCCATAGGATATCAGACCAAACAATGTGGAGATGCATGGCTTAGTGGTTAGGGTGTTGGACTCATGATTGCAAGATTGTGGTTTTGATTCCTGGACTGGGTAATGTGCTGTGTTCTTGAGCAAAACTCTTCATTTCACATTGCTCCAGTCCACTCAGGTGGGAAAAATGAGTAATCCTGCAATGGACCAGTGTCCTGTCCAGGGAGGAATATATATATATATATATATATATATA
>NC_068989.1:81033255-81040374 GCF_001194135.2 Octopus bimaculoides
TATATATATGTACATGTGTAAAATATGTTTTATATATATATAGAGAGAGACACACACACACACACATATATATACATACATACATACACATCTAATAAAAAAAATAAAGAACCTTCACATGTACTTTTACAATCAACCTTAACAGTTCTTTTTTTTTTTTTTAGTTGGCAAGAATGTTTTTTGCATAGTTAATCCACTCTATGAAACACTAAAGGGAAATATATAAAAGTGATATTCTTAATTCAAGTCTATAATTTATACAAATTATGTAATTATTTTGTGTAGATACTTATAAAGTCTACTTTTCTACACAATTTTTTAGTGCAGTCTTTAACTCTTTAGAAAAATGCTACCATTGGCAAAATGAGACCGATGGAAGTATGGCAAAAAATGGCGAGGTCAGATCTTAAGATGTTGGTTTCACAGATGCTGTGACATAGGATGAAGATGGGCAACAATATGGAACACTAGTGGCCTGTCCAACCAATTCTAGCTTTAAAAATAGATATCAAAATACAGTCTCTCCACTCTAGTTTCAAATTATTTTACTTTTTGCAATGATTTAAATAGGACAAATGTTTACAATATATTTCCTCTTGGTGTTGAAATCATTATATACTATTCATTACTTGATTATTTCATAAAAATGTTAACAAGTTTCTTTCTACTTTTAATGTGATATTCATACAAAGTCAGAGCTGGTCAAATTTATAGGGTTTGAGACACCTTGGTTGGTAAGATAAATGTTTCATATTTTATCTTCAACTATTTGCAAGTCCAAGATATCTAACCTTTAAAACAACCAGTTGTAAACAGGTGAAATGGATAGATAAAACTGACCACTGCAAAACTATGTAGAATTAAAGTGCATTCTAACAATTTACAGTGATGTGTTCAAGCCATTCAATGGGCCTAGATAAGATAACCCCCCCAGCACTGAACTCTGGACACACATCTTCATTTTTATTGAAGGGGGTGGGGTTCTAACCCACCATTAGATTCAGGTTGCATTGAATGGTTTGAGCAAAACAGCCTAACTTGCATGAAATTCATTCGAAACAAACATCCAGCATCAAGTGGCTATCTTATTTAACAACCAGAGATTTTACAATACTGTTAATATTTGCTTTGCATTATTCTTAGCTACAAGAAACTGAGTTATATATTCAGAACTAGACAGGTTCTTAGCTGTAGATACAAAACTTTTTCTTGTTTGCACAAGATATTTGACATCACAAAACCTAAGTGCACTGTGATATGAAATACTTTCTTTTCTTCCAGATAATCATAATAAACTATATACTCTAAATCAGTGCTTCCTGAAATGTTCTAAAACAATTTTCACTTCTTTCAAGGTCTCATTAAAATCAGGGTGGTGTGGGTGTCCACAGAATACAAATGGAAAAATGTATAGCAGTTTCGATTCCCTGCAAAAAGTTTGGAAACTACTACTTCAAACTTTCTATATATACAATTTATAATTTAGTCAGGGAAGAGAAGTAATGTCCATGAGACTAGCTATCTTAGATTGGGATTAATGTAATTATAGGTGAAATTGCCGTAATTAATCAGTTGATCATACATATGCAGTAAATAATTGGTGTTCAAATTATGAATATATATGTATATATTCAAATTTTGTACATATAAATATATTTAAAAATCTTTTTTTAACCTTATAGCTACTCTAAAATACCATGGCAATGCGTGACCCAAACTGTGTAGAAGCCTGTCAGATAGATTGAACCTTGAGCAATACCATAGTCAACAAAAACTGGCTTAGTCCACAGTGTTATGCTGATTCTGTCTCTGGATTATGTTGACTTGTACATGTCTGTGGAATGCTCAGCCACCTACATGCTAATTCAGGTGAGAAAAGCTCATTATCAAAGCTGACAGAGATCCATTTATTTACTTTACACACCTATTCATTTATGCATTTTAGTTCCCAAATAGATATTTTCACCAGACCTGTATCACACTATATTTAGAAGTTCTAAGATTTCTAAACAATATCCTTAGTCTTGAGAATATTTTTGTTCAACATTGAAAAGTTTTATAGTTAATTCACTCTATGAAATACTAAACAGAAATATATAAAAGACTGAAATCCTTAATTTAAGTCCATAATTTATACAGATTATGTAATTAATGTAAATATTTATTAAGCAAAAGCCTTGTTGGCATAACAGCTTTAAGATATTGCACTTCTTACTCAAAAATTTAAGACATGCTTCATTAACCATGCTTTATTGTTATTATTAAGAATAAAGAAGCATCCAGTTTGTAAACCATTTTGTATGTCATAATTTGCATAACCAACTAACAACCATGCTAGCAAGAGACTTTCTGAAGGTTATTAATCAGAACATTCCATATTTGAGGACCATAATTTGTCTTTACCTATAATTGTCTCCATTCTGGTACCATATAAACATCCCTAGTGGTATCACAAAGACCAAAATGATTTCTAGCAGGTAGTGATTTGAGAAAGAAAACAATGTTTTAATCCAATGCATCTCAAGATGATTAATATGAAAGCTATTACAAATTATGTCTATTTTTTGCAGGGAGTAAGGGAACATTTCAACTATATTTCACTCATATTAATAAAGATGTCATCTAAGTTTGTCTAGCTTATATGTCTTTTGAAGCTACTTTATTTAAACAAATAGAAGTATTTTGGATTAAGTCACAGGGATATAAATGCTTTGTATGGCACTGAGGAGTGAATCTCCCAAAACAGTTTAAACACATTAACAGTTAAACAAAATGGAAGTTTGAAAACACACACACACACGTATTAATTTTATTTTTAAATAACTTGTCGAAACAATAAAGTTATTTTTGAAAATTCTGAATCAATCATCAAGAATAACTGCTAGTTAACATCATCAAGAGAGCCTTACATTAATATCAGATCAAAAAGCTTTTAATTTGGGAATATAGTTTATAATGTGAATGCTGATTTTTAACTGTTCCATAGATCAGTAACAAACATTCAACTTATAACAAGATGAAAAATTAAAGCACTTATACGAAATATTTTAAAACAATAATTCCAGATAAGATCAATGCGAAAAAACATAAAATGAAAAGGAATGTACTAGTATATACATTACATTTCAACAAAGGCACTTTTCTAAACAAATGAGTTTCTAACTGCACTAATCAATAATAACATTTTGAAATTTATTAACATTATCATTTTTAATTGAAAGTCACATGTGTCTGAGTCATAAGGGCACTAGCATACTAAATGGTATTTAGCTTTATCACTGCCAAAATACTTAACTAATTGATGCCACAGCAGACATAGCTATCATGAAAAAAGAACATTGTTGAAAGTATAAATCTTGAGCAGTCGCCAAATATCAGCTTTGAATGTGGACTATCAGGACAAATGAGATAAAACTCCAATAAATTGATATACCTATCCAAGAAGATAGTGTTTCTTGATCAACCAACACCATGAAAATTGGGATAAGTTCAAGTACACAGTAACAATTTTAGTAACAGAAATAGATGAGCAATCTATTTAGTAACAACAATCCTTTTCTATTATAGGTACAAGGGTTGAAATTTTGGGGGAGAGGGTTAGTTGATTACATTGACCCCAGTGTTCCACTGGTACTTATTTCACTGATCCTCAAAAGATGAAAGGCAAAGTTGCCCTTGGTAGAATTTGAACACAGAACATAAAGAAGGATGAAATATAGCCAAGTATTTTACTTGGAATGCTAATGATTCAGCCAGCTTGCCATCTTAACAACAATAATAATAGGATGAGCACATATGAGATATGTTTCACACAATCCTTATTCGACTTGTCATGAAGATCTTTATATTTGGCATTTGCTGACACAGGAGAGTTCTGGAGGACTAAGTGCTTATTGACCATTGATTTCATGTAAAGTGAATGGAAGCTATATTTTTTGTCGCTTCTAATTTCTAGCCACAGTCCCATATCTAGAACTGGTAGCCTTTTTTGTTGGGTAATGACTAATATTTTCTTAAACTACTTTAAAATAAAACTTTTAAAAAAATAAAACCAAAGAAAATATGTAGACAAGTTACATTTAGTGTCCACCACTTTCTCATATAGAAAAATTTATGATTATAATAATAATGTGTTTGAAGTTGCATTTTCTGTAGAGTAAACAGATGGCAGAATCAGCAGAGTTTAAAACAAAATGCTTTGATATACAGTTACGTCCCTTTATGTTTGTTCTAAGTTAAATCCTGTTAAAAGAAAGCTTCAGCTAAATACTGGAGTCAATATAACTCACTATACCACCCTACACAGCACAAAGTTAGAAGCTCATATCAGAGACAGTGGACAGAAATAACTCTATCCAAGGCTGAAAATCATGAGGCCATTTCAGTTTACAAGTTTATCCTTTCACTTTCTATACACTGCCATTAGCTACAATAAAATTCAATTTAAACAAGGATGTGTTACACTCCACTGTACATTTTAAATAACTGGGATAAAGATCAAGTAATATTGAATATGTGGTGAATTATGTGGTAAATTTTTTTTATCATAAGAAAGTAAGGCAAGTAATTCTAGGCATTAATTAAAGTTGGGAGTGTCTTCAACAAAAGTCTAATTTTACCATATGTGATGTAGTGTCAGTAATTTTTGAAATTTTGTTAGATGCAACACGCAACTACTTCTAACATAAGAATATTTTAAAAACTAATTCAAGAAATAACTATTACTGTAAGCTTTGTCTTGAAATAACTCTTTTTAAATAAACTTCAAAAATCTGTGTTACACAATAAAGTCATTGTTCCTTGTGATGAACACTGATTTTAGCACTCGAATAGATTTACAGTTAAATATGAGCTTAATAGCCAGTGATGAAAACGAAAATATTACTAATAAAAGTGGTAAGAATAGTAACATTTTGAAAATTAATGAATAATTAAATGGATTTTATAATTGTTAATATACAGCAGAAATGTAACAATGTAGCACAAAGTGTACAGAAACCTTGCAAAAACAAATACTTCCACATTAATTCTTAAATTACTCTCACTCTATTGTTTTAGGTGGGCATCTGGAAAATAGAGTTGTAACAATTGGCTTACAGATCCACTGAGACCTTACAAGATAATTCATATGCAATTTCTCTGTGCAAGCTGAACATCCATCTATTTTCACCACCTAGAGAAGAGAGTCCTCAGGCACCTCTTCCATAGGACCCTATCAGAAACGATCATCAACAAGCTTTTCCAGCTGAATTCCCAAGCATGACCAACTGAGATTATGGATATAATCCAAACTGAACACAATGTATATAAATCAAACAAAGAGTTTCTAAAATCCTACATTTTGTTGCACTGCAATGAAGGAAACATAACAGGAAAGTGAAGAATGTCTTGACTTGGTTAGAGAACTGATAAAGCTGTGAGATATGCAAGTGACAGTCATCTCTAATGCCTTGGAAGAACTGGGAACAATATATATAAAAAGAGAGATACTGAAAATTAAAACAGGATAGATGTTGGAAACTGTCATAATCTCAAGAAACAATTAACATGATTATGTTATAATAATAACATAAATTTTTAACAAGTATCAAGTTTACAAATTCTTAGAGGACATCTATTTTATCAATCTTAGAAAGATTGAAGGTAAATTTGATTTGGACAAGATTTTAACTCAGAACAAATAAAGTACAGAATAAACCTCTACAAAGTGCTTTGCCTGCTGCTCCACCAATCTTACCATTTAGCAAATGTTGCATTTGCTGTTATTTCCTACATCTACAATTACTAAAATTACTGTAAATGCAACCAGAATAGTAATGGTGAACCATAGTCTTATATCAATTAGAGGAACTATTTAAAAGATTGAGAAGGAGGATGGGGAATAAAATGAAGAAAATGAATTTGAAAATACAAACAAAACAGATTTATAGAGAAACTATATCCCATGAGATAAATAATAAATGAAACACTTGTCTTCTGAGAAAGAGAAAACTACATTTATATATTCAGAGGAGATTGTATGTGGAGATATGTTAACAAATGTACCAAAAGAACTACATAAAGAAAAAAAAAACTTACACTAGATCTAAACACAAAGCCTCATTGACAGGATTGATTTCTTTTTTAAACAGATGCTGTATAACAAACCCATCCAACCCATGCTCAGTAAAATAAAACTGTTGTTATAATAATTAAAATGATGACAATACAGCAAGAAATGTGAGAATATTATTAGTATACTTAAATGTTAATGAGAAAAATAATCAAGATTGACTTCAAGAATTCCTGTTTAATGTGTTTACGGAAGAAACAAAATTATAGAAAGAAAATTTGCTTGAGCTAAAACAAAAAAAAAAAAGGAAACATTATGTGAAAGGCAGTTCAAACTGAGAGGAGGAATGTTTTCCCCCATGAATGAGGTAATCCATGAAAATTCAGATAAGATCGATGAGATATTTATTTAAAAACTGAAATATAGTAAATTTTTTTAATAAATTTTCTCATTAAATACAGTAAAAAAAAAAAATTTTTTTTTAAAATCAATTTTCTATATATATAATTGTATGTCTTTAATAGAAAATTTTTAAACAATGGAGAATAGTTAGAATATATAAATAATTTGATGTAAGGAAAAAAAAAAGTCCAGCTGCTAATAGAGTAAATGTTATTGAGGCTTATTAGTGCAGAGAAAGGCGAAAAGCAGGTGTGTTAACAGAGCCAAAGAGATGTAAGCAAAATAGAAAATAGCTATGTTTAATAGTGAATGAGCAAAGCATGATTTATAACAAATTGCATTTTTACATAATTAACAACCTCGAGCTTTAAAAGAAAGAATAGTGAATTTAGGCCAAAAGTAATCAACAATTTTTGTCATATATGTCTCATACATACATACATACATACACACATATATATATATATATACATATATATATATACATATATATATACATATACATATATATATACATATATATATATACATATATATATACATATACATATATATATACATATACACACATATATATATATATACATATATATACATATATATATACATATACACATATATATATATATATATACATATATATACATATATATATATACATATAT
>NC_068989.1:81041486-81062890 GCF_001194135.2 Octopus bimaculoides
ATATATACATATATACATATATACATATATATATATACATACATATATATATACATACATATATATATATATACATATATATATACATATATACATATATATATACATATATATATACATATATATATATACATATATATATATACATATACATATATGTATATATATGTATATATATATATATATATATACATATATATATATACACACACACACACATATATATATATCTATATATATATCTATCTGTATATATATATATATATATATATTTATATATATATATATATATATATATCCAAGAGAAAGACAGACAGAGAGAAAGAGACACACATACTTGAATGCAATTTTCATCTACATAAATAAAGAGATGCACAAAAACGTTTTTAAATTACATACTTGATAGCAAAGCATTAAAAAGAAATTTATGTTCATCACTGTCATTATGTTAGTATTTTTGAAATAATAACAATGAGCAAAGAAAATAGAAAAATTATAAAATGCTTCTAGAGATAAAGAAGTCAAGAAACCAACCTGGTGGTTTGTGAGCAGGAGGAGATGGGGCACAGCTTTCATCAGCATCCAACATCCCATTATGAAAATGTGTATAATGATATGCAAGTCCAGGTCTTGTTTTGTATCGAGCCCCACACGCTGAAATGATAATTAGAATACAACTTAAAACATCAGTGCAAGCAACACATGCAATTTTACAACTGTTACATGTAAAATTGTAACACTCTGAACACTTGTAAGGAAGAGAAAGACTATAATACATGTACATTAAGTGGACATATAGACCTAATTTTCTCTGGAACTTAATTATTCCATAAGCATGATTTCACTTCCAACACAAAGGACCTTTGTTATGGTGTGATGGCCTGAGTGCCTCAATGATCCTGAGAGCTCTGCCAGGGAGCACAAGCTCCTGGTATGGGATCCTGGGTGAACAAATCAAAGGGTAGAAGCCACACTAGTATGAACCACTTCTTCCCAGAGGTAAAAATAGGTTTACATAGGGGCCAACATTCCTACCTAGAAAAAAAAAAGCAAAGTTATAGAAGCATCAATCGTAATTCAAAGTCCGACAAGACCTGGGAGAAGAGACAACCCAGAGTTGAGAACAGTGGAAAAAGGCCATTGATGGTTTGTTTATGCTCCATAGGGAGTGAAGGGCTTAAGTAAAGTAAAGTAAATATGACTTTACTTATTTCAAGTCACTACTTCTGCAACTATCATTTTCTTACGCAGGGATGGCTTAGTTAAGTCTGCAATCTTTCCTTGTATAAAAAGAGCCCCTTCAGTCATGAATGACAATGGGATTGCACCAAGAAAGTTACCCTCTGAGGCACAAGTCTGGGCAAGGTTGTTTATGGAAGACCAGCAGTCACCCATGCATACCAGCCTCCCCTCTCCACACCACCAATGTTATCCAAGGGAAAGGCAAAGGCTGATACAACTTGGCACCAGTGACGTAACAACTCATTTCTACAGCTGAGTGAACTGGAGCAACGTGAAATAAAGTATCTTGCTCAAGTACACGACACACAGCCTAGTCTAGATTTGACCTCACTACCTCATGGTTGTAAGCCTGATACTCTAACCACTGAGCCATGTGCCTTCATGTATTGATCCATTTTCAGCTCACTTCTGAACTATATTCTTGTATCTGAACTAATTACACCCTTGTGCCTAAGACATCTTTAGTCAACCTCTACCATAACCTTTCACTCTGATCATAAGATATTCTACAACTATTTGTGCCATGTAAAAAGCACTTGTGCCAGTGTCACGTAAAAAGCACCAAGTACACCCTGTAAAATGGCTGGCATCCAATCAAAGAAATTGAGTCAAAACACACGACTGGAACCTGGTGCAGCTTTCCAGCTTGTCGGCTCTAGCCAAACCATCCAACCCATACCAGCATGGAAAACGGACATATGATGATGATGATAATGTTTAAACATCAGTACTGATCTCTTTCATATACAATAATCAATATCTTCAATGATTGGCTACTTTTACTACTCAATTACCCTTCTACGTTCTCAATACTGTACAACCAACAAACTATCTTTACTTGTTTAAGTCATTGGAACTCTGACTATGTTGGGGCACAACTTTGAAGGGCTTAGTTGAACAAATCGATCCAAGTACTTATTTGAAAGTTTGCAACTTATTCTACTGGTCTCTTTTACCAAAATGCTAAGTCACAAGGGAGTAAACAAACCAATACCGGTTGTCAAGCAGTGAGAGGATAAACACAAACACACACACATAAATGACAAGCTTCTACTGAGTTTCTATCAACCAAATTCACATGAAAGGCATTGGCTGGCCCAGAGCTACAGGGGCAAATACACACCAAAAGTGTCATGCAGTGGGGCTGGACCCTAAAACCACATGGTTATAAGGCAAGCTCCTTAACGACTCAGCTATGCTATCACCTATATTCAAGTTATTCTTCAATCATGACAAATCTGCTTTCAGTGACATGCTTCACTGCATTAGTTTCACACTTCTTACAAATACCTCATGGTTTGCATAAATAGAGAAATACTACAACTGACAGCCAAAGTAATTGCTTTCTGAATAACACACCCACTTCTATCAATTAACAACAGAACATATCTATTTCCAGCAATGTATCCAAGAAGTCTAGTCTTTAATTCAAAAGATACTCCTGATACCAGATACTTCAGTGACATTGTTTAATCTAGATATTTTTTTTTGTTTCATCTCAGTCTGATACAGACAAATTTGACATTTTCTTAATTTATTGTTGGACTCACTACCACTGAGGATCTCTCCTGGCAAAAGCATATCAAGAACCGGCCCTTCTGTCCACAGCTAGAAGATACACACAATAATTATTGACACTCCACAAGGATCAAGTGAAGCTACAATCAAGTGTTGCTCCCATGCCTGGGACAGTGCTGCTGCTGCTGCTGCACATGTAGAAGTCCAACCACTTCCAGATAAGAGCCACTTATATGACTGGTATAAATTTACAGACAAGCACCAGCCTATGACCCACAGGTATGTTATCTCCTCTTTCTGCTTTTTCTACTGTTACTATAATGGCCTCTCCTTTTTGGAGCTGGCTGGCTTCATGCCACTTCCACTCAAGTATTTCTGTCACACTTGCCTCTCTTCCTCTCATCACTTTATTGTTCCCATGTCCACCATCCACCACCAGGCTTCACACTAATCACTGTTCCTAGAACTTCAGACCTCTGGAATTACCTCCCTACTCACATCTTTCTTGCAAGTGTCAATTTACAAAGGTTCAAGAGGAACGTTAATGATATCAATTCACCAGTCATGGGGGGCCTCCAGAAGCCACAGATACTGACTCACCTACTTCTTCTAGGTCCAACAAATAAAAAAAAAGTCTTATTTCTTTACACTAATCATAATAAGTAAAGACAATTTCCTGATATTCATGTTACATGTTAATACATTAGTCCTCACCATGGTAACCTTTAGGCTCAAGTCCCACACTTTAACATTGTAAAGTTTTTATGCAATTCAACAGATTTCATCATCATTATTTAACATCTGTTTTCCATGCTGGCATGGACTGGACAGCTTGATTGGAACTGGTATGGCCAGGGGCTGTACCAGGCTCCATTGTCTGTTCTGGCACAGTTTCTACAGCTGGATGCCCTTCCTAAGACAAACAACTCCACAGAGTGTACTAGTTGCTTTTTATGTGGCACCAGCACTGGTATCAAATCTGCTGTGGCATGCAATCCTGAACTTGTGTCTTCATCAAAGTCAAGATTGAACAGATATAAGCTCTCACTCAATTCATTACTGGTTCTGAGACATCTTAATGAAATATTTTTTAACTTAGACAAAATTGAGGCCAAATAAATGAGAACTTGGGCTTCTAAATCATAGATCTTAACTATCTACCAGAGCAAGTATTTTGCTTGTCGACATACTTCAATTCATATAGCTGATGGAAAAAAGGTTCCAGGTCTTCTGAATATATACCCCTTGATAGACATTGTTATAAGTATATAATTCAAGTACCTAATACCATAAAATATAGCTAAATAAACCATTCCTGCTAGGCCTTTGGGAACTCCAGCTATCTATTTAAAGCTGTATATGGCTATGGTGTGACCACACTTGGAATTTACATCACCAATCTAGAACCCTTATCTTGCTCAGGACGTTGACCTCCTGGAAACTGTTCAGAGATGTACAACCAAGCAAATACCCTCCATCAGGCATCTACCATACTCTGAATGCCTTGCTTCCCTGGGCATAGATACAGTGAAGCTCCAGCATCTGGCAACTGACTTAGTAAACACCCATAAAATTATTAACCATCACACCAACAACCACCTTGAACACCTTTTTGAGCTCCATGTGTCTTAATACACATGGGCATACCTACATCAGAAAACAGCACAGCTCCTATGACTTTTGGAAACATTTTTTCACTCACAGTTGCTGAAGCATAGAACAAACTACCTGCATCAGTTGTTAGTTGCTGAGACATTGCATCCTTTAAAACCTTGCTTCCTGAAGTTCGCCAACACTACACCTGATATTCCCCCCTCCATATACATGCACATATGAATATCATGACTCATACTGTTCACTTTCCTGACCTTTGTACATAATTCTATGTACTGTACATGCACCTTTGATGAGTTGCAGTGCACCTGAGCACTATTAAGCATCAGTATACCCACGCCATCATATATGCAAGCAGTTTTATTAATGATAGAAAATGGCACATCAAAACAATGGGAGAAACCATTGATAAATTTAAACAATTGAGTAAATATCTGTACACAGATAGAATTGAAGCACTTGAACAATCAGACATGGTTATAATGTTTCAGTTAAAAATATTATCATCTACATAATGTGTGTGTGTGTGTGTGTGTGTGTGTATATATATATATATATATATATATATGCAGCGTGCAGTTGAGACATGCTAGTCAGAGAGGATGGTTAATGTTCATAATTTCAAAACTTATGACTGAGTGAAAGAGATATTCCTAAGTCACAGCAACATTTAAGCTGACTAACTAAGAATTATGGGATTGCAGTAAAATGAGGTATACTGTGACAAAGTGAAATTAAAGTGTTTATTTTCTTGCTTTGTTTTGTTACAACTGCAAGTGTTTTTTTCTACAAAATGAAACTTGAAACTTACAAAAAAATATGAGAGCAAAAATAACAGCCAAATCTCCAACAAACACTTTTTTACAACTTTGTCACAGTATACCTCATTTTACTGTGGGAATTGAAATTTTGAAGTTGTGATTTTCATCAATTTTTTTATTTCAGAATTGGAATTTCCATAGCCGAAAATATGGGTTTCCATGAAAAAAAAAAAATTGCTTTAAGTGTGTGTGTATGGGAGTACGTCTCTGCCATGTGCGCCAAGTATTTATTGCATGACCAACCTCAGAAGTCACTGCATGCCACTGATATCATCATCATCATCGTTTAACGTCTGCTTTCCATGCTAGCATGGGTTGGACGGTTTGATTGAGGACTGGTGAACCAGATGGCTACACCAGGCTCAAATCTGATTTGGCAGTTTCTACAGCTGGATGCCCTTCCTAATAACAACCACTCCAAGAGTGTAGTGGGTGCTTTTACGTGCCACTGACACGAAGGCCAGTCAGGCGGTACTGGCAACAGCCACGCTTAAAATGGTGTATTTTACGTGCCACCTGCACAAGAGCCAGTCCAAGCAGCACTGGCAATGATCTCACTCGAATGACTTTTCACGTGACACCGGTACAAGTGCCAGGAACGCGAAGTTGCGGCACAAGTGCCAGGAAGGCGACACTGGTAACAATCATGCTCAAAAGGTGGTGCCAATATACAGATTATATGTGTATATGTGGAGGCTCATAGCTTACTGGTTAGGGTTTCAGACTATGATTATAAAATTGCGACTTCAATTCCTAGACCAGGCAAAGCATTGTGTTCTTGAGCAAAATACTTCTTTTCATGTTGCTCTAGTCCACCTGGCTGGTAAAAATGAGTAATGCTGCAATAGATCAGTGTCCCATCCAGTGGGGAATATATGCACTATGGAAACCAGCCCTATGAGTGTATATGACTCAGGAAGGATTTTTATCTTTTATGTGTGTGTGTACACACACACACACATACTTATCTACCTACATGCATGCATGGATACATACATATGGTGGGTTTCTTTCAGTTTCTGTCAACCAAATCTAATTACAAGGCTTTGGTAGGCCCTGAGCTAGAGAAGAAAACACTTGTGCAAGGTGCCAATTCATGCTTGTTTATGTGTGTGCGTGCATGTATATATCTGGTATTTTGTTGTGGCTCAATTTACTGGTCTTTTCTAAGAAATGGGACTGTTATATTGTTTATCGCAATGCTACCCCCTCCTCCCCCAGTCAATGGGACTTTGTCTTACCTTGCCTGTTACTTGGTGTTCTTTTCCCCAGTGCACCCTTCATTTTGTCAGTAATACTTCTGACTTTGTGAAGCATGGCTCAGTGGTTAGAGTGTTGGGCTTAAAATCATGAGATAATAAGTTCGATTCCTAGACCAGGTTGTGTGTTGTGTTTTTGAACAAGACAGTTCATTTCACGTTGCTCCAGTTCACTCAACTGTAGAAATGAGTTGTGGCATCATTGGTGCCAGGCTGTATCCGCCTTTGCCTTTCCCTTGGATAACACCAGTGGTGTGAAACAGAAGGCTGATATGTGTAGGTGACTACTGGTCTTTCATAAACAACCCTGCCTGGATTTATGCCTTGGAGGGGAACTTTCTAGGAGCAATCCCATGACCATTCATGATTGATGGGGGTCTTTACCTTTTACTTCTGACTTTGGTCTTAGCAATGTTCATCTCTCTCACATACTACCCCAATTCACTTCACATCATCCTTGCTGCCACATGCTGCCTCCACCCGTATTCACTACTAACTGCATCTCTCTCTATTCATCTCCTATTCACCTCTCACACCTCCATAAACTTACCTATCAACCTATACTACTTCTCTTTATTCACCTTCCTGTAAGTTGAGGGTATGCCCTGACAAATCTTCACTGCAGTTCTCTTCTAACTGGGGTAGTCATGTATCTCCCTGACTGCAAGACACCTGTTCCTATCCCCACCATTGTTTAACCTCTCATCACCTAGCATAAAGCCACCTCTCTCAACATACTCCCCCCACCAACCTCAGTTGAGGGGCCTTGTCTTGTAAGTTACTTGATAACCTTATCAGTACCAGTAGCATGTAAAAACTCACCCACTCTCTAAAGTAGCTGGTAGTAGCAACGGCATTCAACCATACAAACCATGCTAAAGCAGACAATGGAGCTTGGCGCAGTTCCGACTTGCCAACACCTGCTGAATCATCCAACCCATGCCAGCAAGGAAAAACATACATTAAAATGATGATGAGTAACTGAAGATGTCAGATTCTTCCTGAATAACACCAACTATGGTTTGTAAATAAACTTAGATCTTAGAAAGTCAAATACAAGAGGGTAAGAGAAAAAAAAAAAAAGAAGGAAAAGAATAAGAATATAAACCATTACCTTCGCAACAGTATGGCTTGTCTTTGTCATCAATTGGTGTAGATTCTTTGTCAACTTTCCTTCTGCCTCGCCCGCCTCCCTGACAAAAAAAAAAAGTGAAAAAAAAAACAAACAATCATTGCATTGTCAGCAAATACATATAGAAGAAATGCTAATATTACTTATCTAGCAGACTAAAGAGAGGGGGAAAAAAAAGGATTGTTAATTGTCGGTATTCTCTCTAAGTGAAATTATCTTACAGAATGTATGTTGTCACATCCACATGATTGTTTTATACAAAACAAGATGCTGTAATTTATCAAGAAAAAAAGTTTTGAAACAATTTATTTAATCTCATGTAGAATAGAATGTATTTTGAGATTGCACTAAGATTTGAACCTACAAATATGCTACAATGGCAACTGCAATATCAGTTCTTCACATGAAAAAAAAATTTTTTCAAAACTCCTGTCTTGGAAACCTTGCTATTTATACTGTGTGGAAGCTCCACGCAAATACAAATAAAAATATTACTAAAATACTGCTTAAACTTTTTTCAGCAAGTTACCACTATGAAAGTTTGCAAGTGTTTTAAACAAATGTACCAATAATTCACACAGACATTCCTTTTTGCAGAACCATCAAAGCCATTTTAGCATGGAGAAAGGTGATAAAAACAAACAATTTATATGGTTATTATCACTAATTATTAATAAGTTAAATATCTATACACACTTTTTTCTTTTTCTTCCGTATAATCTCTTCATAATCACTTATGTCTGAATGATAATCCACACCTTCTCCAACATCAGGCGGCTCACTAATATTTTCCACTTCTTCATACCATTTATCCTTACTGTTTTCACTCTTTAAATCTTCGCGATCATCATCATCTCCACGTCGAATAGCTGGGTTTTCAATGGCACTAATTTGATGCATGTCTGGAAACGAAATTTAATATCATTACAGCCAAAAACTGAAATAAATAAATGTAATATAAATAACTGAATAATGTAATATTTCTATTTTTGTGAGACACCTTAAAAACAATAGCAGTATTTAATTGTAACAAACATTTTAGTATGTGACCACAATTATTAATTTCAAATTACAAAATTTAAGAATTTGATGAAATATCCATGTATTTTAGCACAAAGTCCAATGGCATCGAAGAAAGCCATTTCTTTAATTATTCACTATAGGAGTATTATTTGTTAACGTAAAACCTGTATAAAATTTTATATCACTGCAATAATTTCTCAAAAGTTTTATGAAAGACAAAATTTAAAAGTAAATTAATTTAAAGGAACTCTACAGTCAGAATACAATAATTTATTAGTGTATTCTTTAGTCTAAGTAGCACAATATTTATATTGGGTAGCCTGAGACAGCAACCCATTCATAGTTTTATTGAATGCTTTCAAGATATAAACATTTTCTCCAATCATGTTATATAACTGGATTAATTCTAAGGTTTTTGGTTGTTAAAATTAAATGAAAGTCTCTAAAATCAATGTAGATGGATGATAAAATGTAAGAAATGATTTTTGTAATTTTTCTTCATTAGAATGCCTATGTAATTAAAGTCATATGTAATAAATTCAGTTTCATTTAAGTCAAAAGAAATTACATGATAAAACACATTTTGTTTATCACATCAGGCTACAATATTAATTTCACATTTGCAATCTATATTGGAATTAAACAAGTATCAAGCTTATAGATTCCTAAAAATACAGTTATTGAACTTTGTTTCCTTACAAATTGCTAATGGCTTTGTAATTAAGTCACACCTTTAAACATGTGGTTCCAGTTCTATCCCACTCTACAGTACCTTGGACATGTATTTTACTATAGCCTCATGGTATCTAATACTTTTTGAGTGAAATCTTGTGGACAGACACTATGTGAATGCCTGTCATATATGTATATCTTTTGTTGATATGTATCAGCAAAATAACTGATAAGCTAGTATATTCAAACAAAAATACCATATGGTATTTTATCTGACTGAGATGCAGACACACCCTTCTTACTTACAAATAAATTTTAAAAATGCTATGAACCTGTATTCAACTCACTGGAAACCAACAATGCTGTGTCATTCAAAAAATTTATAATATAAATTAATAAAATAATTATAATGTAGGGTTTATTGGTAATTAGAAATATTAACATTAGAAGTTTATATTAAGTTACAGAATACTGCGAAGAATATTAGCAATGAAATCTAAAAAGCAATTTAGTAATTTGAGATATTTTAGTGGCTGTAGAAAATGCTAAAGCGATAGTGATAATGTTACCATATTCATAGTAAAGTAGTTTGGAGCTGAAAATTCAAGATTTTATTAAATGCACTGATTATAATTTAAATGAGTTTTATTAAAATATTTGATATAGAAGTAATGATGGTAGCAAGGATAATAAATTTTTATTTTACGAAGTTTTAATATATCTTTACATTCTAAAGCTAAAACTAAAGTTTAATATATCCTTATCAGTGTGTGTGTGTGGTTGTGCTATGTGTGTGTGTGTGTGTACATATGTGTTGTCAGAGCTAAAGGAACTTACCCAATGACTGAGAAACAGGAAGGCACCACCAGGACTTGTACCCTAGTAACAAAGATTCAGAACTGAATGCAGGAACTAAACTATTATCTCGAACATATGGGTAAGTTGTAAATTTACAACTGAATAGTATTGTAAAACTTGACAATAAATGACTTAAAGCCAATTAAAGAAAGTATATATTTATAATATGACATGAAGAAATATTTCAAGCTAAACAAAATATAATACAAAGTTTACACAATTAAAAATCAGGTAAAACATTCCAAAAGAACTACACAAGAGAATTGTCCAAAAACTAAACACATCACATGTGGAAGATACAGAAGTAACTTTTAACCCTTCAGCATTTAAACCAGCCATGTCTGGCTCAAATATTCTAGTAGTTTTGCATTCAAAACTGCCAGATCTGGCCTCTCACAACTATCCTACAATGTATTTCTAAAGATAAACAATCACATCATCGAAATCTTAAAGCTACGAGATAATGCATAATTAATACAAAATGGCCTTAATGATGATGATTGAATGTGAATAAATAAGTATTATATTTGACAGTAATCTGAATGCTAAAGCTTTAAATCCAGAATGGAACAAAAAATACAACAGAATAAATTATCAGGTAGGGTATTTAAATATTAATGTAAAACAATATTACAAAATTCTTCGTTGGATGACATTTAGGAAACCAGGATAAAATTTATTTTTAAAGTGATTAGAAGGTAGTAGAATACAAAAATAATGGAATATAAATTGAAAGAATAAAGAAAAATTAACAATCAATAATATATTCATTTGAGAGGAAGCCAAAGGCTAGCAATCTCAGGTGAGGGGGTAAGTTGATTACATGAACCCCAGTACTCAATTGTATCAACCCCAGTACTAATTTTATCAACCCCCAAAAGGATGAATGGCTAAGTCGGCCTTGGCGGAATTTGAACTCAGAACATGAAGATGGATGAAATGCTGTTAAGCATTCCACCCAGTTGCTAACGATTCTGCCAGCTGGCCACCATAGAGGATGCCAAACTATTATTGCTTGTGTTGGCTATTTCCTGTCTCCCTAATGTAGACAGTCCACCTTATACACTAAGGTAGTGTTCACTATTGTAAAATAAAGTACGTATTTAACAAGGTTGGTGGGGGGAATTAGCTCATGAATGGATTAGGATCAGTGTTATAGCACCAATACCAATCTCCTTATGAATTTGCTGAGACAGGAAACCAATCTACTATAACTGTCTTAAAATATTTAGTACCTCTTTTTGTTGAGGTCAATATGCTAATTATCCATACCTGGATATTTTCAACTATGAAAAGACAAGCCATCGACTATTTGTTACACCTGCATGAGCTGAGTAAAATATTTTAAAATAGTAAATGGTTAGTTTCTATTTTACACAATTATTGCTTAAAGGAAATGAGCTGGTATAAGTTCTGTAATTTAAAGCAAAGAGATGATGTAGGTTATGTTATTTTAAGCAAATAAAAGAGTCATCTTGGAAAATTACATGAATGTGTAGTAGGTTTATCATCAAGAGACAACTCTGACCAGATTTGAGCTTGAAGACATGAAATGATTATCGGCTTTGTCAAGCAATCAACCAATTAATGTCATCCACAAGTTGCATCTTTCTTTTGTAGTAGTAAATTTGATATATTTTATAGATTTTTGGAACAAAATAAAATTTGAAAGAAATGAGCTACAAAATTATTAATATCCAAATTTGACATAGAGGAAACAAACATATATATATATAAAAAGGTAATAGAAAATTTGAAGGCCATTAGGAACTAGAAATTAAAGACATACCTATTAATTTGCAGAGAAAGGGAAAAAGAGAGTTAGATGTGAAGTATGAGAAGATTTGAAAAAGCAGATGAAGAGAAGGAAATAAGAGAAGCATCCAGCTGTAAAATTAATCTAAGTCTTAGGCATTGTGAATGAAATGAAGTAAATATTGACTCCATACCTGCTTCTCCAGTTTCTATATCACCAGCTCGGGCCATCCTCACTTCAGTGGGGAAAAATGCCCGCTTTCTTTTCTTCCATCTTCTGGCAGGATAAGAATACAGTTGTCCTTGATTTTCACCTTTAATTATTAAGCAAAAAAATTAGCATTAAAAGGAAATGTTTTGTTCAGAGTTATTAAAAAATGCGAAAGAGGAGCTTTTGTAAATCCAGCAAGAATGTTGAAACAATGACCTAGAGAACTATTTTACTTTTTTCAATATTCAATTAAATACTACCTCAAGAAAATTTTAATAGTTATTTTTAAAATTAAACAATACTGGAAAGTAGCATAAAATATTCAAGAAAAACACTAACAGTTAAAATATAGAAAAATGGCTTAAAATATAGCTTACCAGGGCATCTGTTTATGTACTGCTGCCACAGAGTAGTGTGATTTTGAGCCACACCTGTCTGGGAATCCAGAAAAGGTTGTCTCATTTTTCTCTCAAGAGATATTCGAGTATTTAAACTTGCAGTTTGTTCAGCAGCTTCTTTCAAAAATTGTTCACTGACAATACTACAAATGAGAAGAATGAAAAACATCTACATCTAAAACGCTTTTTTTAATTTCAAAATTGGGCTTATGAGGTGGTAGTAAGATACATAAAATGCAGAGAAAACAATATTTACTGATAGTCATTGGAATAAAAGAATTAAAATCAACTTCTAAGGTTGTAAATATAATAAAAGGAACCAAATGGGATGAGAGAAATGAGATTATGTTTTATATCAATGGCATCGAGCTATGACCAAGATAAATGATTTGCCATAATAAGATTTCATATACGAACTATGTTGTCTATCAAACCAATAGGCATGCTTTTAAGTGGTCACTGAAAGTCTAAGAAATAGCAGCCAAAATGTCCTTAAACTATACTCTATCATTGTAAAAAAAATCCCCCAAAACTACAGACAATAAAAGTCAAAACCAGAATGATTTTGATCATAGGTCTGCTCAATTAAGACTAGCCTAATGTTAAACAACAGCATATATCAATGATGTGATAAATAGGTTTACAAAGGATAAAAAATCAAAGCTTTAAATACACTGCAAACAAGCACTGGTGAAAGTGATAATGCAAACTGTGATTATAGACACAAGACTTCTCTGAGGGTTTACTGGTGGGGAAGTAGTGACATCTGTTGATGTAATTAGGGATGTGAGCAAAACTATAAACAATATTATATAGCAAGTACAGAGTATGTTCTTGATTTTATTGGCAACAAACTGTCGCTCAAAAGGAAAAGTTGACTATGTGTCACAAGTGTGGTGTTGCACATCAATGAAACAAGGCAAAATGAAATCAGGAGACTTAGTAACTATAGAAGATGACAATGATACAGACTTAAGCGAGTTAAAGAAATTACTGTATAACAGAAGAATTACTCAGAGTACGTAAAAAAAAAAAAAAAGAACTGCACTGAAAGGAATTCATTTGTTCATTTTAAGTCTCTTTTTCCAATGCTAGCATGGTTTGGATGAATACTTAATACTGAGGCAGTATTTTATAGTGGTCATTCTTTGTATCACTGACCCTTCACATTTTCAAATAAAGGACTTTTTATTACACTTATATTCAAAAGCAATGAGTTACAAATTAATTTGTTAGCAGGGAATGCCAACACAATGTCATCATTTTTCCTTAAATGGCTTCAAACAAGGCCACAACATGTAAACATTCACACAGATACATACACCCACAAACAAAATGAACTCCCATAGAGTTTTTGCCTACCAATTCTACCCATTGGTCGACCAGAGGTTATAGTACAAGACACTTACCCAATTACTACACAATGTACAAATTCACAAAGCAAACTCTACATCCACAGTCACACCTATATGCAACACAAATAGATGATAGCTATTAAATGAATACGTAGATCCCTGGAGCAAAACCAAAATAGATGACACCATAGAAAATTAGGTCACACTCAGAAGATGACAAAAATAAAGATGATCAAGAGATATGTAGTTGCATTACCAAGTGTATCCCGGATTCAGGATAGGTACACCATGTCCCTACATGTCATAAGAGGCAACTAAAAGAATTGGAGACAGAAAAGGCATTTAGCCATTAATAACTGCTTCAGAAAACCTGTCCAATCCATGTCAGTATGGAAAAGCAGACATATGGCAATGCTGGTGACGATCAGGAGATGTGCTATCACAAAGATTCATCTGAATAGAAAGTAGATGTTAAGTGATAATAAAGATGAGAATGTCATTTCATATGCTACCAAGGGTGGGAAAATTGCTTCCATTTCATCAGCAGTTTCTATAATTGACAGTTTTCTCTTAGCTTCAACTTCCTTATATTGGTTCTACTTCATTATCAAACTTCCTTCATTTGAAATCTTCTGTAATTATAAACACTACTATCTCTTTAATTATCATACTTTTCCATGCATCTTTTATTTCTCGGGCAAACTGGCAACTAATATCATTTAACTCATCTTGAACTTGGACCTAACAACCTTGTCCAACCCATGCCAGCATGGAAACGTAATGTAAAACAATGAGAACGGTGGTGGTGATGACACTGCTAGTTGATATCTGTGAATTATTAAGTGTTTGATTAATGAATATTAAAACTCTGCTCAATCACACCTGTAACTGGTAACAAAAAAATCCTCAAAAGTGTCAGTCATCACATAATTTAGATACTACAATACACTGGTTTTTCTTTCATTGCAGATCTTATCTAAATCAGTGCTTAATAACCAATGTGTCACAAAACGGACTACGGTTGGAATATTTTATTTCTGATTTTTCACACCCATAGATTAAATTTAAACAATGATTATTAGTTTCATCAGCAACAGCTTATCTTTACACACTAATCTAAATACATTTTATTTAACAGTTATATGATGTCTTAGCTGTCTGGTTAAGATGTTCATCTCAGAACTGAATGGTTTTGGGTTCAGTCCAATGTGCATCCTGCTCAGATTATAGTTTTGGGAGTTGTGGCATCAGATGGCAAAAAAAAAAAAAAAAAAATGCCCCATCATTTTTTTCAAACCTGGTGAGAGAATCGGTGCTGATGTCTATTACAAAGTGTTAAGATATCATGTCCTGACTTGCCTTAAGACTAATTACCCTGAACTTAATTATGTGTGGACTCAGGATTAAGTACCTGCTCATACAGCGAAGAAAGTACAAAAATTTAGCTGATTTTTGGCCCTCCACCAGCCAGATTTGAATTCGCTGGACTATTCTATTTGGGGTAATTTAGAGCAGTCTACCAATAGAGCTTCTCATCCTAGCACTGAAAACCTCAAGTAGGTTTTGAAGGAAGAATGGATCAAATTGTCTGAACATTTTACTATAAAAACCGTATTCAATTGGTGAACACATTGAGTAGTCTCTTATAGGCAGTAATAACTTGTGTATATATAATTTTACTATATGTTGATTCTTCCATGTACAATAAAACATTTTCAGATTTCATTTGGCTTTTCTAAGTTTTGTTTCTCTGGCCTGTACTATTCTTGTTAAAGAATAATAAACTTGTACTCTACCAAAAGGACTGAGAAATCCTTCAGTTTAAAGTACAATTGTTTTTATTGTAACATAAAAACAAATAATATATATGTATGTATATTTGTGTCTTTTTGCCTTGACATCATGTAGTAGTTGTAAATGCAGTGTCATTCATTCCGAATCTTCTGGGAAAATATGTCTAGCCATGGGGAAATTTTCCCTTGCTTGAAAATAGATGAAGGTTGGTGATATGAAGGGCATCCAGCCATAGAAAAATCTACCTCAATAAATTTCGTCCAACCCATGCAAACATGGAAAAGAGGATGTTAAAATGATGATTGATGATATTTTAATATATGCCCGAGAAGGATGACGGTTGAGTGAAGAAGTACCACCCAATCCAACTGGAAAGAACCTTTGAAAGATAAAAATCAAGGAAGATGTAGATAGTGGCGAAAGCTTCAGAATTCTAAACTTCATGAAAAAGATGATAATGGACTGTACCAAGTGATGTGGAAGACCTATCCAACACATGCAAGCATGGGAAAATGGGACATAAAAATGACATATACTCTAATGGCAAAGATTCATTTAAAACATTATTATGGACAATAGTTGGAGAAGTGACTTAGTGTAAACTCTAATGCATCATTGTAGAGATAATTTTAGTGCATTGACTATTAGGAAAAAGTTTAGCAATGAACTCAATAATTTTTAAATATGTGAGTGTCCATCAGAGCTATGGGTAGTCCATTTCTTTTCTTTATTTTAGTCCTTCTATCGTGACATCATATTACTTTCTAGCATATCTGCTCCTATCACTGTCATAATTTCACAACCCTCAAAATTATATCTCATTCAGCTGAGAGATGGGGGTCTTGCCTTGCAAGTACTTGGTAACCTCACCAGTGTGGGTACACTTTGTAAAGTGGTTAGGATTAGGAAGGGCTGACACTGGAGCTCAATGGCTCATCAGTTCCTGTTAACCTGTCCAGCCCATACTAACATGGAAAAAGGGACGTTAAAAATGATAATGAATCTACTGGTGATTTGCTCCTCAATGCAGGATTTGTTAGAAAATTACATTTTAAATCTTGGAAAGAGTAGATTTGAATGAAAATACTAGAAGGTGCCCATTAATGACTAAACACTAGCAAGAGCTAATAAAGGAGACCAGCAACTGGGAAATGTCTTTGTCTAATGTATACTTTTGCTATTATTTAGTCTTGGCAGAATCATTAGCACACTGTGCAAAATGCTTAGCAGCATTTCATCTACCTTTTACATCCTGAGTTCAAATTCCGCCCAGGTTGACTTATCCTTTTAGGGTCGATGAAATAAGTACTAGTCAAGCACTAGGGTTGATGTAATCAACTGTCACCTTCCCCAAAAATTTCAGATCTTGTGCCTCTAGTAGAAAGGATTAATTAGTTAATTTGCCCCGAGTTAGCAAACCTCTGATCAAAAGCATTCCAATTGTAACCATCCCATTATTTTAAAGGATATCTAGGACTACCACAAGGCAATCTATCCAACTGTTCTAACAACCATAGCTAAACTTCCACCTTTATACGTTAGTTGGAAAAGGTACAAAAACACCATCAGCAGAACATTCTGGTAACAGAACCAAAATCTAGGTGTACTTGAGTACCTAATATGTTTGTATCCATATCGTTCCTGGAACATAGAAGATAATTTCTAAGTGAATAAGATAATGCCTGGAGCACAGGTGCTTTGCTGTCTCAAGTTCACCAAAAAGCCATGAAACACTGGGATTTTCTGGGAAAATTACATGCACTGAGACATGACCTTGCCATGAGATGTTTTTATTCTCATGTACTTCGGTTTATTTCAACCAGTTAAGTACCAACTCTATGGGGTTGCTGTGATTTGTGAGAGGGCTAACTTTTCAGAACTGGGAGTTTTCATGAGATAGGATTTCTGAATGGTGGCAGGGGTAAAATAAGGGTAACATTTTCAATTAGACTTGGATCAATTAGTGGCTTCAGAAGCTAACTCAATTTTTTTTTAAAAAGGACAAAAATCAACAGTACAAAAAGTTGAAGAACGAGATCATTGAAAACCCAAGAATACCAGACAGTCATCTTGCACAATACATCATTTTATCTTTAACATTTAAAATATAATAGATTAAAGACGGAACATAATAAAACATTGAAAAAGGCATAACAATGAAGTTAGAAATAAAGGAGTAAAAATGAAAACACTTTTAATTTTTTGTAACTAGCAGCTATCTTCAAACATTTCCTCAGAAAGCTTGAAAAAGATGACATCACACTACTTTTTAAAATATATTGTATTTTAACAATGATTCTGATAAAAAAAAATACCAATTTGGAGTCATAAAATAGGGAGGGTATATTATATAAACATCAACTATGTTACATAGATAAAGATTGTTTCAGTAGTTAGGTAAAACTCGTGATTGTTTTCAAAAAAATAGCGAACTCAATATGTAGAAGAGAAATGAATAAATTAACTTAGACTAGCTAAAACGTTTCAGACAATAAATGAAAGGTTTGTGTGGAATATACGCATACAATACATCTATGTGTGTGTACAACGATGAAATAAAGCCCACGGTTTAATCCTTCTCTAGTTCGCAATAATAAAAACAAAGGGGAATCAGAAGAAAGAGGAGATTAAAAGGAATTTAGAAAAGCTAAGACATCAAAATGGCCACCTTTCAAAAAAAAAAGACCGACAAAAAAACATATATAATACATACAATATACACACACATTGCACCACTGAATAAATTAGCGAAGAGATTATAACTAGAAATATATAACAGAAAACATCAACCCTGACCAAAAAATCTACAGTGATGTAATAACTACCGTTAATTTTTCACGACTGTCACAATATTGACTGATATGGTTGCAGCAAAAGAAAACCCCTCAAAACGTAGAAGTTCCCGTTCTATTATAAATAGGTTTTATATAAAAGGAAGATAGTTTAATGCAATTTGAGCATTTTATTTCTATTTCTCTTCAACTTTGTGTGTGTGTGTGTGTGTGTGTATATATATATATATATATATATAGTATTAGGGAAAAGAACCAAGGTTCATGAACTCATCGATGAAAATCCAGTCACATATATTTTACTCTGTAAAGCTCAATTTAATTTTAATTTTTTATAAATTGATTTTAATTGAGTTTTTACATGTAATTTTGGATTTTGTCCCTAATATTATATATATATATATATATATATATATATATATATACACACACACATACAGGATACATCTATATATGCTTTTACTTCACGATCATACAATGTGTATTAGTTATGTTGCATTTAATTTAAAACTGCAGCAATTAAACTTTAAAATGGAGAGACGAACTGCTGCTAAGACATCGTTGGGCCAGGTAAAAAAAAACAGTAGCCAACTCTGCCTCAAATTAACCTTAACGTCTTTAAAAAGAAAATGGACACTGAACAATGTTGTTGCTGATTTATCAATGGGACTGATGATACAAGGCCAGCTAGAAATAACAGCCACATTACATCCCAATCACATACTAATGTCTTGAACAATGCAATTATATATTAACAAACAGAAAAAAAGAAAAGATTGAGGTGCCTTAACAGGAAGACGATTTTCCTGAGAAATTGACAAAATACACACATATGCTGTAAAAAAAAAAGCAATGCAATTTTGTTAAGGGGAGGGGTTAAATTATTTCAATGAGTATATACTTGGTTCGTTGATGTCATATACTATATATACAGTGTGTGTATATACTACATCCATGTTATATATAAATATTATGTGTGTGTTTTGTAATAATTAAATTCGTTGGTGTTATATATGTATATAATTAACATAATTTTTATTCAATAAAAAAAAAATTGGCAGCAGGTTGGAGGCAAATTAATTTCGTCCTCAGAATGAAAAATAAATTATACAATTGGTAGTACCAGTCAAATAAGTGGATCGATTTAATATCCTTATATAAAGCATCCTACATGTGAATAGGAATTATAATAGATGTAAGTCTACTATTATAATGCCTGCTCACATGTAGGACTTGTATAAAAAAATGTTTTCTCACAAACGTTGAGAATATTAGCAAGACGAGAATATGGTTTGAAGTTAACTGTGTATAATGATAATTTTTTTTTTTTTAATGTTTTTTTTTATATTGATATGAAAGGATAACTGGAAATATATCATTTTCTTATTTAATAACAATATTTCCTGGTATGAGCAGAAGGGAAAAAAACTATATCATAACAAGATATAATTGATTTCATAGAGACACCAAGGATGTTAAAGGGGTGGGTATAAGTCGGAATAGGTCGACATCAATACTCAACCAGTATTATTAATTTTATCGACTCCGGGAGGATAAAATGAAAATCAAGGAATTCGAAATCAAAATGCTGTGGTATGCAATTTAAATTACCACAAAGCAGGATTTATTATTCATATAAAACGATTCTGATTTTCCACTACTCCTCATAACAAAATATATTAACATTTATGATGAGTCAACGCTACAGAAACAAAAAACAACCTCCAGCATATTTCAAGTGCTGCTTTATGTGGTGTTCTTTGTTTCACAAACAGGCGGTATGATCAACGTTTAATATTTCCCAGTATTACTACAATATTATTATTGTTATATAGTTGTAAATCGAAGGCTACTATATGTATATATATTATACATACCATTTCCTATAAAGGGCCATCGCGCTCGTTTTCACTGGAAAAGAATAAGAGGAATGAAATGACAGCGTCACGTGACGTAATTACCCGGTATGTCAGAGGTCACTTCCGGTTCGTCTTGTTTCATTATAGTCTCATTCAAATTTTGCTGTCGGCAGTTTCACATTTTGTCCTTTTCGGTATCGATTAAAATAAGTGTTCCCCAATTACTGAGAGTGAATTTGATTCAATGTCTATTCCAAATAATAATTTTTTTTCTTCTGTAGGCACAAAGCCTGAAATTTTAGAGGAAGTGTGCTAATTGATCACATCGACTCCATTGCTCAACTGTAAATTATTTTTCATTGACCCAGCAAGGATGAAAAGCAAAATTGACCTCAGCGAAATTTAAATTTAGAGCGTAAAGACGGACAAAATGCTGCTAAACATGTTGTCCAATGTGTTAACAATTCTGCCAGCTCGTTGCCTTTCTCCTCCAAATTATAATAATTGACCTTTTTATTATATGCACAAAGCCTGAAATATTGGGGAGGGAGTTAGTCAGGCGAAGGTAAAGCGCGTGCACACCACCCATTTTCGACTTTTTTTCCGAAATTTCTACAGATCTCTGTTTATCTTTCTCCCTTCCCACCCCAATTTCTTAATTTTTAACTTTTTTAGAATTTTTTAAATTAATCCACGTAGAAAAATACAGAGATTCGAATCTGAGGATTTTTAAAAAATTAATTTTAATTTTTCTAATAGAAATGCTCAATGCTCCTTTCCCCACTTCTCCCACTCATCACCTCCCCGCTTTCAAAAAGTTAAAAACTCCGAATGTTTCACTTTCGTCTGATGTTTCTACACCAGAATTCTACGCTAAAAGTGAAACATTCGGAGTTTTTAGCTTTTTTAAAGTGGGAAGGTGAAGGGTGGAGGTTGGGAAAGGGGAATGAGTGTTTCTTTAAAAAAAAAAATTTTTTTAATTTCGAAAAAAAGTTAAAAATTAAAATATTGGGGTGGGGAAAGAGGAAATTGAAATTTTGAAAACACGTTTTTGAGGCAAAATTCTAATCTCCTATATCAAAAACAGGAATCTGAAGAAAT
>NC_068989.1:81063225-81070195 GCF_001194135.2 Octopus bimaculoides
CAGGGGAGAAAATGTCGAGAAATGGGGTAAAGAAACAGAAACAGGTATTAAGTAAATAAACAGATTAACATATGGAAAAATAAATTAGCATCACTTTATGTATAAGAAAACATCTTTTCTCAAGACAAAAATATTTTCTATTTTAATTATATTCACAGTGAGGTCTAAACCATCATCATCATCAGCAACATTACCATTTATCCTGTCAAATATTCTCCCATGGTCTTAACATATGCCCTACCCATCTCTACTTTATATTTTATATGGTGCTTGGTAAGTTCAAGTTTGAATTGGACCCAGAGGTCTGTGTTAACAACAATCTAATGTTTAGGATATTTCTGAGACATATATCATCATCATTACCACCACCATCATCATATTCAACACTGCCACCACCAATGTTGTCATCATTATGATCATCACTATGATTCCTAAAAAAATAAATATTGACTCTCTGCAATATGTTCTGTTCTGTATGTGTTCTCCCACCCCCAACCTTGCTTCCATACCATCCCTATCATTTTTACTTCCTTTTTTGCACAGCTATGCCAAATGATCCTCAGTTTCCTGCCCTTCTGGGTTCCATTCAAAGGCTTGCTTTGCTAAACCTCCTTCTGGATCTTAACATCTACTTACCTATCTTTACTATTTGTTTCCAGATTAAGGCAGTAAACCAACAGGATCATTAGCCCTTTAGACAAAACGCTTAGTGGCATTTTTTCCTGCTCTTTATGTTCTGAGCTCAAATTCTGATGAGATCAGGTTTGCTTTTCAACTTTTTTGGGGTCAATAAAATAAAGTATCAGAAAAGCACTTTCTTGACTTGCCCCTCTATCCTCAAAATTGCAGGCGTTGTGGCACATTCTGATGTGGAAGCCATGAATTTAAGCTTGAGATCATGCTGGTTTGATGAGCCTAGACTGCTACACTGGTTCGACATGGCTTGGTTGCTACATCAATTATTATTAAAGTTGCCAGTGCCGCCTGACTGGCCTTCATGCCGGTGGCACGTAAAAGCACCCACAACACTCTCGGAGTGGTCGGCGTTAGGAAGGGCATCCAGCTGTAGAAACTCTGCCAAATCAGATTGGAGCCTGGTGTAGCAATCTGGTTTCACCAGTCCTCAGTAAAATCGTCCAACCCATGCTAGCATGGAAAGCGGATGTTAAACGACGATGATGATGACTTTGATTAAAAAGCTAACAAATACTTCTAGCGAGTCTCCTGAACATTCAAAGAAATTTATTATACATACATAAGTTACAATTTATCTTTTTGTGTGTGGGGGGCGGGTTTCAGTGCTCTTACTGCTCATATGAAATAAAAATATCTTTACATATCTTAATAATGATATGTAAAACATCTATTAGGATTATAAACAGTTATCTAATTATCTGCTTCCTAGTATCTAAATTTAATCAAAAATTAACTTTTAGCTTCTTTGTGCTTCTTGAGTTGCACCTCTACCACTTGGTTTGTGGTTAACAAGAACTGGTGAGAAGCAACTTTTTAAGGAATTTTTTTGAAAAATTTTAAAATTAAATTTAGATACTAGGGAAATATGGAATTAAATTTAATGAGTTCTATAATTAAATCGAATATAATCCTCAAAAGCTGACAAAAAGTTCACTTAAAAAGATGCTTCTTGTGACGTCTTAACTTTAGTTGTGTTTTACTACCACAGGACAATGACTAATATTTATTTATTTATCATTTGTTCTTTTTTTTTTACTTTCATGTGGAAATATACTTTAGGTGATTAATTAAAAAGTCGTAATTGAAGGAATTATCTCCCTTAGGCTTTTTTATGTTGATTACACGCAGAGCTGCACTATAGATAAATTAATTGGTCCATTATGCAGTTCTCTCAGATGGTTATGTCAAAACCAGAGTACATTTTAAAACAAATATTGGTATAATAACGGCCTAATATTTTAGGTAAATTGCGTTATAGCTGACCCATATTTCTAACAATAATATTTTTGAAGTAGTTGTATGCTGTCAACTAAATCTGAGAGATTTAGAAATGTATTACTAATATATGATATTTTTGTAACGATATTAAAAATTTTTTCTAAGCTTACTTTATAACCCTTGGTTTTCAGGGAGGGGTTAAGTTAATTACATTAACCTCAGTGTTCAACTGGTATTTAATTTATCGACTCCGAAAGGGATTAAAGGCAAAGCCGACCTTGGTGGGATTTGAACTCAAAACATAAAGACAGATGAAATGCTGCTAAGCATTTTGTCTGGCGTGTTAATGATTCTGCCAGCTTGCTGCCTTATAATAGATAAATATAACCTAACCAACTAAGACAGAGAGTGTTCTGAAAGCATAGTTAGTTACCAGAATAAAAACAAGGTGGGAAAAACTCAGGAAGCTATGTCTTCTGTTGATAATAAAAAGATTGTTTCTGAAAGTGAAGAGCACTCCGTATAATACTCTTGTATGAAGTGTGATACTGCATGATAGAGAAATATGAACATTGAATGTAGAAGATGTGAGAAGGTTGGAAAGAAATGATGTGAGCATACTACACTGGATTTGTAATATAAGGATGGATGAATTATGAAGGGAAAATAAGCTGAGAGGAAAAGTGGGTATAAGATAAATCAGTCGTAATGTGCAAGAGAGGAAGACTGTACTAGCATTATAAGTATATACTGCTTTGCAATGAGTACAGTGAAGAATTCAGGGTAGAGGTAGGGATCCACGAAGGTTCAATCCTCAGCCCCCTCCTATTTATCATAGTCCTCCAGGCGATAACAGAGGAATTCAAGACAGGATGCCCCTGAGAGCTCCTCTATGCTGATGACCTTGCACTAATTGCTGAGTCACTATCAGAACTAGAGGAGAAGTATCAGGTGTGGAAGCAAGGACTAGAATCGAAGGGCCTTAGAATCAACCTGATGATGATGATGGAGTACGTCAGTAGACTAAAGAAGTGTGACATTATCCAAGTGGAAGGAAAACTATGAAAAGAAGACCAAGGAAGATATGAGAAGTAGTGAAGTTAAACATCAAGGGGCTGAGCACCACAAAGATGGTGACAAAGAACTGAAGTTAGTGGTAAGAGTAAGGCTAGATTAAGACCCATAGAGGCCCCAAGCACTTAAAAGATCTTGGTGAGCCCATATATATGTAATTCAAAATATGAACGATAATAAATCATAAAATAAATTTTTATTTTTCAAAATGAAACAAAGTTAACAGTAAAATGGAAAATAATGTTTATTTCTGTATACCTCCACTTTATTTATATTTGAAAAGTTTCTTCCTACTTTTTTTTATTGCAAAGTCTTCGATCAGATCTGCACTATGACACCATAAACACTTCGAGATTATATTTTCAATCATATAAACCATTTTAAATATGATTTTAGCAAATTTAAAGTGATTTCTTTTGTGCCATAATCATTTTTTTTTCTTCTGTAGTGACTTGCTTTCCTTGATGTCATAAGCATGTACTTATTTTGTTTAATGCATATGTGCATATACCTGCATATTTGAAAAATAATATCATTGTAATGATATTCAAAGAACAAACTGCACAAAATGTGGAAACTATTGAGACATCTCTCTTTTAATTGCTGGGAAAATTCTCATAAAATCTCTTCTTGATTGACTTGATTCTTTTTACAGAATGAATTTTTCTGTAAAACTAATGTAGGCTAAGATTTAATTGTGGGACGGTTGACACAATCTTTCCATCATGATGGGGAAATTTCATTCTGTATATGCAGGCTTACAATTTAGTCTTGTGACACCATGACAGTTAAAGCTTTTCATGAAGATCTGACAAGGGAGATAATCTATGGGGGAATTTTTCATTCTTCCTAACTGGAACAAGAGTTAAGCAAGTTGGTGTTTTTGCTCCTACCTTGCAGCTATACTGCAACCAATACCACAAATTTCAGCTGGATTTTCTATCAGGTATCATTATGATGGGAATAATTTCAGGCCTCAGAAACTCAAAACAACTGGAAGAACCAATGTCTATAAATGATAATACCAGCAGAGAACACAGTCCTGAAGATCTGTAAACTATTTTGGACATATTTGTCTGAGAAGTTAATACTTCTAACTATTGATACCCTTAGTGCAAACTCAACCTGGAATAGAAACATCCTCAATTTTTAATTCAAATTTATGACCACCCCATTAAACAAGTTAACCATTTTTGTTATATGAAAAGTGTCTGCATAAAAGAATGACATTGTATCAATGGAATTTGAAATCATATTCACTTTGTGCATACTTCATTTAGGTAATTGTGTAAAACAGTCTTCTGTTGTGACAGAATCAAAACATGCACTAATTTAATAATTTACAAAGAGATTGTTCTCGTGACCTTCTTAAACTGTTGTGAAGCCTGGGTACTTGATGGAAAAGACATAAGAAGATAAGCACTCTTCCATCTGACAAAACTGGGAATCCTCATGCACATAAGTTAGCAAGATCATATTATGAATAATAAAATTCTTGATCAGATCAAACTGAAGAGCATAAAAACATAGGTGTTACATCACCAGCTGACCATACTCAAAGAATGTTAGATCATCAATAGCTGAAGTTGCTTAAGCAAGGAATGCAACTTGTAGGAGTTCCAAGGTTCTATTACAAGATCAACTAAAGCACACAGTCAGAAACTTAATATTTTCTCATAGACTCTTGATGCATTGGGTAGTCAGTTGTAAAGAGAAAAATTCTACATTGGAAGCAAATCCTTTGGAAGCAGCGATAAAGAAACTGACTGAAGATGTTGATGAAGGAAAGCAGGTTGACAGTGAGGACTCTTAGACCCAGCTGTGTTCCAGTTCTCCTGGTCTCTTTGTCAGCATCCTTTAGATAAAAAAAATTGGCTTATATAACCATCTTTGATGAATTCAATGGAATAAAATTTTCAGCACCAAGAGACGCCAGTGACAATGATGATGAGTCTGAAGAAGAAGAGCAATATTCACATCTCTTGCAGACTCTGCCAGACTGGTGTGTTTGAGCTTCAGTTTGAATCTCTGCTGGTTGAGGCTTGAGGACGAAGAGTGAGCAACAAAAAATTATTCCAGAGGCAATTACATTTCTTGGGAAAAGTGTTTAAATATAAGGTCCAGAAAGGTGGCAGAGAATAAAGCTAACACAAAGAATAAAGAATAAAGCTAACAAAAGAATGAGTTCTGGTAGAGAATTTCTTTATTTTCTGGTAGAGAATTTCTTTATTTTCTGGTAGAGAATTTCTTTATTAAAAAAAAGTTAAGCCATCATAGTAACACTAATATATTGCCATCTTTCCTTCAGTTACTATGCAGTAAGGGAGATTGAAGTATATATTGGTGCAATAGGGGCTGTAATGTGTTGTGTTTTTTTTATATTTACTTAATGGGTCAGGAGGAATGGGTAGTGCTCATAGCTTTTGTAGATTCTTCTAAACCAGTGAGGTTGATGCCATTAATATTTGTGTAGAATCTTTGTCAGTCAACACCAGTAGGAAAGAGATGAGTAAGGAAGGAATTTTAGAAGGTTTACTTTCTGAGAAGGAAGGATTTGGAATAACGATAAATGGGTGGGGGAGTGAGAAGGAGTTGGAAACAAAAAAAGATGAGGATATTAGTAGAGACAAGCAAGCTAGGAAGGTGGCATCAACATAGCCAGATCGGAGGAACAGAGGCAATTATAGTAGTAGTGATAGAAAAGGCAAAGAGGGGAGTCGGCATGCCTATGGGCCAAAAGTTGAAATGTGCATGTGGTTATTTGTGCATTTGGTAGTTACGCCATCACAGATGTGTGAGCAACACTCAAATACTGAGCACATTTTTGTTTTGAAGAGAGAGAGAGAGAGGAGTGAATAAAAATAGAAAATACACAATAAAAATTAAAAAAAAAAAACAAGAAAGAAATAGGTAAATAGGTATTTTAAACTATATTAACAAGAAATTTCATGGAAATTATATGAAGCCTAAAAATATACTGTTGCTGTGTTCTTCTCACCAATATTTTTCTTTTTTTTTTTTTTTGTAAGAAATATCAAAATTTCATAAAATGGCAATCTTCAACTCAATACTTGATTGATACTTATTTTATTAACTTCCCCATGCCCCAAGCAAGGTGAAATGTCCAGTTAGATTTCAGTAGGATTTGAAATCAGAACATAAATGGTTGCAACCAAACATTAAGATTTTTGTCTGATAGTCTACCGATTCTACCAATAGAAAAGAAATTCAATATTATTGTGAGGAACAAATTAAGCTTGTATGTTTTTCAGTGCTAACTCATAGCTGAATGGTAGATAGAAAAAAATGCTAGATATTTCTATATTTGTAAACAGAATGCTAGTTATCCTGTTGAACAAACTATGTCTGTCATATCAAGTGATTACAGCTATATCTCCACAGCTGAAAACTGAACTGGTTTTGATGTAAAAACGATCTAGTTATCTATAGCCCAAACTTAAAAAACACAAACAAACAGATAACTTACTTAACTCTCCTGTGAGATAGAGAATCAAATTTATTTTGTTTTCAACATAATATAACACTTAAAATTGGCTGAGGTGTATGAGGGAAATAACAACTTACTGGCTGATAAATATACATTTGAAATCCTGGTATTATGTTATGTCTCTGCTAAAAACATTTAATTTTAATTTGACTCAGTTCAGTCTAAGACTTCTTGCAAACTCAAGCAAATGCACAGCAGCATTTTCAACAGATGACATAAAGCTACCCCTCCTTCCCTTAAATACACTCCCACTCAGTCAGAGACATTTTCCCTTTTCCTTTCTTTACTCTGTGTTGCAAGTTACTTGGTGACCTCACTAGTACTACAGTCATGAAGAAAGCACCAAGTACAGATTCTAAAGAGGTTGGCATTAGAAAGTGCATCCAGCTGTTGAAACCATGCCGAAGCTAACATTAGGGCCTGATCCAACCCATGCCAGCATGAAAAATGGATATAAAAATGATGATGATGATG
>NC_068989.1:81070979-81075231 GCF_001194135.2 Octopus bimaculoides
ACACACACACACATATGCCAGTACTGCCTGACTGGCTCCCATGCCAGTGGCATGTACAAAGCGCCATTTGAGCATGGTCGATGCCAGTGCCACCTGACTGGTCCCCATGCTAGCGGCACATAAAAAGCACTCACTGCACTCTTGGAGTAGTTGGCATTAGGAAGAGCATCCAGCTGTAGAAACCTTGCCAGATCAGATTGGAGCCTGGTGCAGCCTTCTGACTTGCCAGTCCTCAGTCAAACCATCCAACCCATGCCAAGATGGAAAGCGGACGCTAAACGACAATGATGATGAGATGATGATGATGATGATGGTGGTGGTAGTGGTGGTGGTGGTGGTGATGATATATATACATATACAAAAATTAGACGATGAAGGAATAAGCAATTATCTTATTGACTTCATTGGCTTACAACTGTTTCTGCTGTAAGATGCAGTGGACTTATAGTTACTCTGAGTAATTATCAGTAACCCGAGTAACTATATAGCTTTATCAGTGCCTCAATTATGAAGTGCAAATATTTCACTCTGTACCTAACTAATGCTTCATTCTGAAGCAGTGTATATTGAGTTCTACACCGGCTATTAGTATCGCAGTGCCTAAGCAAAATATTAAAACATATATATACAAATATATAAACAACGGGCTTCTTTCAGTTTCTATCAACCAAACTCACTCACAAAGCAGTTGTCAGCATGGAGTTATCGTAGGAGACACTTGCCCCAAGGTGCTTCACCATGGGATTGAACCCAAAACCATGTAGCTGCAAAGCAAGCTTCTTAATTTCACAGCCATACCTGCATCTATTTTTACCATACAACCATGATGGCACCAGTGTAAAAATAACCAGAGAAAGGGATCTTGAATATGAGATGGTGAAATAAATACATGCTTAAATGAAGAATCTAGGAAGTGAATTCATGAATTCTTTGTTCTTTAGTTAGTGTAATAACATAATGTTTAGAGAAAAAGCAATAACCATATGGTTTGTAATCCAGCACCTCATCTTTACAATCATTGAGCCTCAGTAAGATGTTCAAGTTGATTGAAATGAATCTCTTAAAAACAGCTGTTGAGAGCGTGTGAGCTGATAGGATAATAATAATAATAATAATAATAATAATAATAATAATGATGATGATGATGATAATAATAATAGTAATAATAATAATAATAATAATAAAAATAGTAATAATGATTTTCCTTTTTACTTTTTTCCCCCTTTATTTTCTTTGTTTTCCATTTTTTTCATTTTTACCTTTTTCTCTTTTTCTTTCTTCCCCCTTTTCTCACAACACTTTGCAAATGAACAATCTGGTGTGTTTATTTTAATGGCCTAAGTTGTTGACTTCGGCAGAATTTGAACTCAGAAGATAGAGACGGCTAAAATGCTGCTAAGCATTTAGCCCAGCATGCCAACAATTCTGCCAGCTTGACACCTCAATAATAATAATAATAATAATAATAATAATAATAATAATAATAATAATCTTTTCTATTCTAGGCACAAGGCCCGAAATTTTAGGGGAGGGGACCAGTCGATTAAATCGACTCCAGTACACAACTGGTACTTAATTTATCGACCTCGAAAGGATGAAAGGCAAAGTCAACCTCGGCCGAATTTGAACTTAGAACATAAAGACAGACGAAATATCACTAAGCATGTCGCCCAGCGTGCTAACGTTTCTGCCAGCTTAACAGCAACAACAACAATAATTACAGTAACGCAAACAGAAGATGTTAAATGAGACTGGTAAATTAAACATTGCAAAATAATTTATTGCAAACCACAGATAAAGTAAGACATTACAGAAAATTCAACTGACTAAAACATCTCTTAAAGTTGATATATACATATATAAACATGAATGCTTAGCAGCTGTTGTGAATGTATGAGCTGTCAGTTCCATTTATTTCTGATACACCCCCAACTATCATTGCTCTGCACTGCTAGCCATCACGCTCCCTCTCTCCCAGGTCACTTGTTATTGACATCTATTACCCTCTCTTACCATCATCCATCTTTATAACTATTCATCACCTCCCTCTCTCTCTTTCTCTCTAACCAGCAAACATCTTCTGTATTATTAGCTAGCATTTCCTTTCTTTTAGGTTACTTGTTATTGATATTCATTTTTCTCTCTTACCATCGACCATTTCTATTTATTCATTACTCTATATTTATCCATTGCAACTTGCTCTTACTGTTTATTATCAACAAACACTTAGCTGACACCACTGTTTCTCTCCCATTATTCTCTGTCATCACTGTCTCTCATCCATTACTCCTTCCAGCACTGACTCTTCCATAACTCAATCCCTTACCATCTTCTCACTCAATCACACTGTTTATCCCGTCATATTCACCCTTTTCTATTTTACCCTTTCACTATAGTTCATCTTCTGTCATTGCCCACTCTTTTATTTACTCTCTTGGTCATGGTACCTTGAATGAATAGTGATACTATAGACTAGTGAGGATTCTTTAGTGTTGTGAGGGACAAGGCAACATCATTGGTGTTGGTGCCACAGTAAAATGCATCCAAGAAACTTTGTGAAGTGATTGATGAATGAGTAAAGATGACATAAGGTAGAAAAGTCTCTTTAGTCTTGCTGAGAACATGAAAACCTCTTTAGGGCTGGTGCCATGATAAAATACACCTAGTACACTTTGTAAAGTAGTTGAAATTAGGAAGGGTACCCAGTCCTAGAAACCATGCCAAAAAATGGAATATACAAATAAAATGTGTCTTCCAACTCATCTAAGAGGGCAATTATTGACAGACTCTGATCATGGCAACTTGTCCATCCTATTTCAAAGTAGATGTAAAATGGTAGTGGTGATGATAATTGCAAGCCTTGTGCCCAAAATTTGGTGTAAGGGCAGTAAGCTAGTAGAATCATTAAAGTGTCAAAAAATGGCCTGGTGGCATTTCTGACTCTTTACATTCTGGGCTCAAATTCCGCTGAGGTTGTCTTTTCCTTTCATTCTTTTGGGATCAATGAAGTAAGTACCAGTTAAGTATTGGAATCAACCTAATCGACTTGCTTCCTCCCCATAAATTCCTGGCCTTGTGCCAAAATTTGAAACCATTATTGTTATAATTTTTATTTTGTTTAAAATAGGGTTTGATATTTTTGAGAATGAAAATATCAACTGGATTAATGTAATAAAATTACATGTCTCACATTTCATTCTTGAAAGGAAAATGTCCTTATGCAACTAATAACATTAATTTAAGCCTTTCTCAGAAATATGATTTAGCACAACATTTAAAATGTCAAAAATGTTCAATGAAATATCTTTAAAATTATGTTTTTTTCTTTTCAGATGTAATAATAGACCCATTATCTAGGGTCTATTTTTTTTCAATCTACAATTTCTATTTTTCATTTGTGTAAACCTTTCTTCATTTCCAGCTGTTCCCTTTTCATTATGAGAAATTAATGTTTTAACCATACCATCTTAAGAACTCTGCTGCACATATAATACTTTACAATAAGATATTTCTATGGTGTTTGTTAGTTTCTTTGTATAAATGGATATCAATTTGAATTATTAAAAGCAAAGCAATTACTCACAGTATTTTGAAGTAATTTTTCACATTGATTTAATCATACACTAACATATTATTTGGGACTGACTTTTATTGATATAATGTTTCAATAAATTTAAAAAATTTAATTTTTCTATTTAATATTTCTTCTTTTTCTTTTTACATTTTGTAAAATGGCAACTTTATCGATGAAATTAATGTAATTAATCAATGAGGAAAATTAGCTATTATATTCAAGATTAGATTTCATTTTTGGTTAGCTTTTTTTTTTGTAATTTTTCAATAAATTTAGTTATAAATTATTCTAGACATCTATTTTTTGAAAAAATAATTTGAAAGTATAATTTTTGAAATATAATTTCAAAATACAACTTGAAAATATAGCTTCTAATATATCGATTTCTTTTAACAAGATGTAAGGCTGGTTTTCAAAGAAGAGGGGCTGTGTGGTTAAGAAGGTTACTTTGAAGCCGTGTGGTTTCAAGTTCAATCTCAATGTGTTGCACATAGTTTTGAGTTGACCAATGCATTGTCAGTGAAGTTTGGTAGATGGAAACTGTGAGGAGCCTGTCATGTATGTACATACATACATACATACATATATATAATGTGTGTGTGTGTGTGTGTATTTATATATATATGTATGCATATATATATATATATATATATATATTTATATATACATATATATATA
>NC_068989.1:81075515-81076216 GCF_001194135.2 Octopus bimaculoides
CGTAACTTAGCGGCTCGGCAAAAGAGACCAATAGAATAAGTACTAGGCTTACAAAGAATAATCTCTGGGGTCGATTTGCTCGACTAAAGGCGGTGCTCCAGCATGGCCGCAGTCAAATGACTGAAATAAGTAAAAGAGTAAAAGAGTATATATATATAGTAATGTTTGTTTTAATGTTTAGTTATAATAAAAACAATTTTACATTAATCTGATTGGTTACTCTATATTTTTGTAAAGTACAACTTCATTATTCTTAAAAAAAGAATGTATAAGAATAGTAATGCAGTTTGATGATGTCTTAGCTGGCCAAATTTTCAAAGTCACTGCCAATAACATTCTTGTTTAAGAATAATGTGTGTGTGCATGTGTGTGTGTATAAACAAGGTGATTCATAAGTAGCACCCAGTTTCTGGGAACTGAATATATGACTTAATTTGGAAACTGAAAACATGTTTTTTTAAAATTTATTTTATTTATTTCTACCTTCTTACACATTGTTATATAAGTAACAAACAAAGAACAGACTGATAGCGGTAAAACAAGAATTTGGAGTCAAAAGTATCTCCCAATTGATAAATTATACATATCAACCCTAAAACAGGAATTGAGCATTACTATTGACTCACCCTGTATGTCTATCTATCTATCTATCTATCTATCTATCTATCTATCTATCTATCTATCTATCTATCTATCTATCT
>NC_068989.1:81076442-81078750 GCF_001194135.2 Octopus bimaculoides
ATATGTATATGTATATATGTATGTATGTATGCATATTACAAATACAAGTATCATACAACATAAGTCCTTGATTTATTAAAAATATCTCTGCCTCTTGAGGATGTATCATAATTACTAAATGGTAATTAAAATCTGCTTCACTTGAGACTAGGAGATAGTCTTAAGATTTCAAACTTCTCCAAAGTTGACATGTCATAAAGGAAAAGATCAGGCTTGTTGTCTGAAGATAAAAGAACTGACGTGGACACGTGTTTCTGGGTCAAGAGCTATCATCAGCACAAGGATTTTCTGATCTTATCTACAGTAAACTTGCTCAAAAAAGAGTAGAACACATTTATAGTGTAGATAATTTACATAATTTAAATACCTGTATTTGCTGGCCACCTGAGTTATTTCTCTAAGCTCATTTCAGTTTGTGTGTGTGTGTGTGAAAGGAATAGGCATAGATAATAATATTGGGGAGAAGAAACAAAAAAAAGAAGAAAAAAATTAACCATTCATCAGCTGTTTCACTAAATATTCTAGCAGTTTCAATGCTCAGACAGAACTGCATATTTAAGGAACATTAAAAGCCATTATATACAGTTGTGAGATGAAAAGAACTAGTAAAACATAAATTTGAGTCTTAACAAGAGGACAGAGAAAATACACAGAGAGGGAAAAGATGCATGGAAAAGTACCTAGGACAGAGGAAAAGATAAATATAGGTTTAATTATGATAAAATTGAATAAAAATGTCATTTATGATAAAAATGTAAATTAGTAGTAAGGCGCAGGAGTGGCTGTGTGGTAAGTAGCTTGCTTACCAACCACATGGCTCCGGGTTCAGTCCCACTGTGTGGCATCTTGGGCAAGTGTCTTCTACTGTAGCGTGGATTTGGTAGACGGAAACTGAAAGAAGCCCATCGTATATATATATATATGTTTGTGTGTCTGTGTCTGTCTCCCTAGCATTGCTTGACAACCGATGCTGGTGTGTTTATGTCCCCGTCACTTAGCGGTTTGGCAAAAGAGACCAATAGAATAAGTACTAGGCTTACAAAGAATAAGTCCCAGGGTCGATTTGCTCGACTAAAGGTGGTGCTCCAGCATAGCCGCAGTCAAATGACTGAAACAAGTAAAAGAGTAGTTGATTATAATGAAAATAAAGGTAATGAGCTGGCAGAATCATTAGCTCATCAGACAAAATGCTTAATGGCATTCCTTCAGAATCTTTATGTTCCATTTTCACATTCCACTGTGGCGTTTCATTCATTCATTTATGGTCAATAAAGGAGAGGGGATCAGTGTTCCATTCATGGTGTATATTGTGATTTCAGTCACTTCTATGCCATAGAAACTGGATAATCAGCCTTATGAGTTCAAGAGTTCACGAAAAATAGAAAAATAAATGAAAATAAACAAAGCAACACAAAACAATGGAGCTACAAATACATTGCAAAAACAGAGAAAGGAAATAAAAGCTTAATTGCTTGGATGAAGTCCTTAAACAAATAATGGACAAAGATACATGTACTTGCTAGGCAAGGTGAAAGACAAAAGAAATATCAGTGACCAGAATGGAAGCAGGTAGACTAAAGAAATATTAGTGGTCAGAATGGAAGCAGATAGTGGTGAGCTGGGAATGGAAGGAAAGAGTGGGGTGATGGTGGAGGGAGTAGAAAGGGAGAGGGAGAGAGAGAGAGAGAGAGAGAGAGAGAGAGAGAGAGAGAGAGAGAGAGAGAGAGAGAGAGAGAGAGAGAGAGAAAGAAAGAGATGACAAAATAAAGAGGGGCAGGGTGAGAGAAAAGAAAGAGAACAAGAAGAGAGAGGGAGTGTGTGTGTGGTTGTAAAAAATTTTTAAATGTATTACAACAATTAGAACCTGGCCATTGGTCAACCAATGTTCACTCTGTTGCATGTATTTAGGTCAGGCGTCTGGTTAGAGAATAACTCCCTCATTCTTTCCCACAAATCACACAGACCATGGGAAAAAAAGTGATGGATGTTAATCTTTCATCCCTGGCTAAATGGTAAAAAAGGAAGAAAAGACAATGCAGTTCTAGAAATCTAGACAGCTTTAAAAATATGACAGGATGGTCAAGGTTGGAATGGGCTAAACAACATTAAAAAGAAAATATTTATGAGCCATGGGTGTGACTGTTTGGTAAGAAGTTTGCTTCCAGACCACACGGTTCCAGGTTCAGTCCCACTGCATGGTACCTTCAGCAAGTATCTTCTACTATAGCCTTGGGCTGGCCAAAGCCTTGTGAGTGGATTTGGTAGACTGAAGCTGAAAGAAGCCTATCGTGTATGTGTGTGCGTGTGT
>NC_068989.1:81078760-81082866 GCF_001194135.2 Octopus bimaculoides
AGCTGAAAGAAGCCTATCGTGTATGTGTGTGCGTGTGTGTGTGTGTGTGTGTGTGTGTGCGCATGTGTATACATGCATGCATGTGTATGTGTGTGTGTGCGTGCATGCGCGTGTGCATATGAACGTGCATGTCTGTGTTTCTACCCCACCACTGCTTGACAACTGATGTTGGTGTGTTTACACCTTTGTAACTTCATGGTTCAACAAAAGAGACTAATAAAATGAGTGCTAGGCTTAAAAAAAAAAATAAGTACAGGGGTTGATTCATTCAACTAAAGATTCTTCAACTCAGTGCCCCAGCATGGCAGAATTCAAATGACCAAAAGAAGTTTGTCCTGACATCATCCGTTAGTTGTAAACGAGTGTCACCATCTTGCAAGCAGTGTCTTTCATTTACAGTCTTCTGTGAGAACATGTCTGGTCATGGAGGAAATATCACCTTATTTGGAAACAGGTGAAGTTTGGTGACAGGCAGGGCATCCAGCTGCAGAAAATCCACCTCAACAAATTCCACCCAATCTATGCAAGCATGGAAGGTTGGATGCCATAACGATGATGATGATGATGATGATGATGGAGGGGGAGTGGTGTTCGTGGTGGCAACTCAATGACTGCATGCCATATATATAGGTGCCCCCATATCCTTTATGTGTTATAAGAGACAACTTCAAAAATGATTAGTGACAGAAAGGTCGTCAGGCCATAAAACACAGCCTTGGAAATCCTGTACAACCCATGCGAGCATGGAAAAGGAGATGCTACAGCAATGATGATGAAGAGAAAGATATTTCAATTCTGTAATTGTGACAGGTCACGTGAGGAGAGTCCCTCTAGGAATGAAAAATGTAGCTGAGAATTTGTTGTTCTTCAGTCCTGCCACAGAAATAATTGAGCAAACATGTTGTTTTTGGCATTCCGTCGCTTACGACGTCAAGGGTTCCAGTTGATCTGACCAACGGAACAGCCTGCTCGTGAAATTAACATGCAAGTGGCTGAGCACTCCACAGACACGTGTACCCTTAACGTAGTTCTCAGGGATATTCAGCGTGACACAGAGTGTGACAAGGCTGACCCTTTGAATTACAGGCACAACAGAAACAGGAAGTAAGAGTGAGAGAAAGTTGTGGTGAAAGAGTACAGCAGGGTTCGCCACCATCCCCTGCCGGAGCCTCGTGGAGCTTTAGGTGTTTTCACTCAATAAACACTCACAACGCCCGGTCTGAGAATCGAAACTGCGATCCTATGACCACAAGTCCGCTGCCCTAACCACTGGGCCATTGCGCCTCCACTGAGCAGACATAAGATAAAAACAAAATTCCATTTGTGGCTACTCCCTCTTTTATTCAGACATTATATATCTACAATTATAAAAACCGAAACACCCTTCCTGTTTACGTCTTTTAAGATGGCAAACTGAGTTTAGGGAAATTTGGTTATTATTTCTAGGAGGTCAACAAATAGCCATGCTCATGCTCACTCAACATGGATTAAATACTGTTTCTGGTGTCAGTAGTGATGATCGTGTTGGTGTTAGTGAGGGTGGCGTTGGTGATAGTGGCGTTGGTGTTGGTGGTAGTGTGGGTGATGGTGGTGTTGGTGTTGGTAATAAAACTATATTATGCAACCAGCTGTTGCTCTATTTGTTTAAGTAAGTATAGTGTCTAAGTACTGTTTAATTTGCAGAAAGAATTAAGATGTCATTATCTCATGTTTATTAAGAAAATATTCTTCAAGGTCAGTAAAATGATGGATAGTGGGCTGGGGCATAGTGAAACAGTGTAATTTTTCAGTTCAGCTGGCACAAAGCTGCAAGTTAAAAGCATCCATCACAGAAGTGGTGAAAGAGAGAATAATGTGCCTGAGGGCTACTGGTATATGGATGAATGCATTTTTCCAATCATACAGTCCAGGACAGTGGTTCTCAAGCATTTTCTTTTACTCATGGACCCATTTGATTACTATTTTATTTTGGTGGACTCTCATAGCCATTCAATGTTTAAAAGCTAATTTCATAGATACTTCTTTGAAAATTCCTGTTTTGTTTTTCAACATTTACATGTATAGCTTTGCAATAGTGCTCTCTGAGAGAACATGTTTCAGTTGCCAAAAACATGCTAATGTAAAACACACCAGAGAAAGAAACCTAACTGTTTCTTTTGATATATACATCAAAATCAAAATTCTTTTGTGGACCCTTACAATACTACTGTGGATCCCTAATTTACTATTTTGCTTGCATGGACCTCTGAAAATCTTATATGGCTCCCCAGAGTCCATATGGATCCTGCTAGGATGTTTTTATGTATAACAGCTATTCTGACCTAGATATGTAAATATCAAGTCACACATAACAATATGTAAATAGTATACAAGTCACACATAAACTTTGTAGTGCGTCTGCTGATTAAAGTTGAAGTGTTTCCTAGCTCTGGAGTAGAAATCTTTGGAAATGTTAAGTATTTATGGTCTCCATAAAAGGTCATCAGAGTTTGTTTGACCAAAAGTTTGTCATGAGGCCGTGAATTCAAGGGTTTTATATGTTCTTTATGGATAGAGAAGGAAAAAGTTGAAGTGTTGTGAAGCTGTTTTCTTTAATATATGTAGCAGCTGGTATAAAGCCACCTCCATCAATGCTATACCCTCACTCAGTTGAGGAGTTGTCTTGCAAATTATTTGGTGACCTCACTAGTGCTGGTGCCACAGGGAAAGCACCCAGTGCACTCCATAATCTTGTTGGCATTAGGAAAGGCATCCAGCCATAGAAGCCATGCCAAAGCAGACACTGGAGCTCAGCACACTCTCCTAGTTTGTTAGTTCTTATTGAACCATTCAACCCATGCCAGCATGGAAAATGGACATTAAATGAGGATAATGATAGAAACTAGATTGCCATTACATCCACAGTTAAGGTTGTTTTTCAGCTCTCTGTTCATTTTAGACAGAGTGATTTGGCATGAGGTGTCTATATTTAGGTTGCATATGGATGAAGCCTATATTGAAAGAGTTAAAAGTAAATGAGGGCTGGTATCATTTTTACTGGAGTGTTTGTAGTTAGATGTAGCAGCCAGAACAGGTTCATCATTTAAGATTGTGTGGTTCAACTAGTATGAAGCTTCAAGTTCAAAGCATCAATTATAGTAGTGGTAGAAGAGAGAATTAACGAGTCTGAAGATTATTGGTATTTCAGTGTGTGTATCTTTGCCAATCATATACAGAAGGAAGAGAAGGTTATAGGCAATTGAAGTAGCTAAAGAAGTAGAAGCTAGAATGTACAGCATAGGAAAAGACTAAAGTCTTTTAAGACACTCAGCAAGGAAGAGTTTATTGATCAGGTTGTATCTTTAATGAGAAGAAATATTTATAGCAATATTTTTCTTAACTGCTGTGATGGCAAGTACCAATGTTAAGCAAGAGTTTAGCTTCCAGTAAATATTAATGCAATCCAGTTTCAATTCCCAGAAGTAATTTTACATCATTTATATCCATAACGAACTTGGGGAAGAAATGAATGTCAGACATTCTTTCTCTTCCTATAAATATAATGTAATTTATGCCCAGTTACACAGAAATCAGTATTTCTCTATCCACAATGAATATGAAATTCACAGATGACCTGATCAATAGGTCGTTGACCTAATGACACAAAGGGCAATGGATCCTACCATATAATTGCCCCATATATTCCATTCTGACTCAGGCTAACATTGTATGGGTTTTGAGGATAAGATGGAGTTCACTCCAGTAAGTAGCTAGATAAAACTGTATAACAATAAAGATTATTTATTTTATTTAAAGTCAGGTCAAACACTGTAAAATGGTTGGTGTTAGGAAGGGTATCCAGCTGTAGAAACCATGCCAAAGCTGACATCGGAGCCAGATACAGCTCTGTGGCTCATCAGGCCCTGTGAAACCACCCAACCCATGACAGGATGAAAAAAAAAAAAAATGATAATGGTGATGGTGATGATGATAGCTATGATGATGATGATGACGATGACAATGACGGCAACAATGACAACAACGACAATGTTGCAACAGCATCAAATCATCACCATCATCATAATCATCATCATCCTCACCACCACTACCACCACCACTACCACCAC
>NC_068989.1:81083257-81085018 GCF_001194135.2 Octopus bimaculoides
ACTGCTACTATCACCCCCACCACCACTGTCATTGTTGTCATCATAATTATTTATTGAGTACTTTGAGCCTTTAGGCTGTTGTTACACAATAAGGACATGAACTCTTGAATTTTGTAATTTTTTCTTTGTTTTTTTTCTTCTTTCTTTTTATTGCTCTTCCTGTTAGGGGTTTTCCACCATAATGGTGGCTTAGGTGGGATCTTGAAACTCGGAACATACAGAGCTACAACAGATGTCAGAAAAGTAATCTCATCATCATCATCATCATCGTTTAATGTCCGCTTTCCTGGCTAGCATGGGTTGGACGATTTGACTGAGGACTGGTGAACCAGATGGTCACACCAGGCTCCAATCTGATTTGGCAGAGTTTCTACAGCTGGATGCCCTTCCTAACGCCAACCACTCCGAGAGTGTAGTGGGTGCTTTTACGTGTCACCCGCACAAAGGCCAGTCAGGAGGTACTGGCAATGGCCACGCTCGAAATGCCACCTGCACAGGAGCCAGTCCAGCGATACTGGCAATTACATTGTCATCTGACAATGTAATAATTCTACCAATTCACCACTTTGGACTGATACATTATTTATCGACCCCAAAAGGGTGAAAGACAAAGTTGACATTGGCTTAACATGAACTCAAAGTACTAGAGTACAGAGAGCTAGAACAAGCATCCACAAGCTATTTAATCTGAATCTCTAACGACTATGCCAAATTGCTGTTTTAAAACAGCTGTATGTATTGAAACACATCTTACAGTTATGTTTCCTCATAACATTAACCTTAAACTTATATATTATCAAGTTTTGTGTTAAGCAAACCAATTTCTCTCATTTTACCTTCAGAGAAGGTCACTTCAGACTATAAGCAATTATCTTTTTTGCTTTTTCTGGCACTTTGGTAGAGAAAAATAGCACACAGAAAAAAAAACATATGCCATTACATCTATGTATATATACCATTTCATAAATACCAAGCTGAAGAGGGGGAAACCCCTAAATGGCAACTTGCCATGCTAGAAATAGCATCTGGATCTCCCTCAAATCAGGTAATATTGTTATAAAAGCAGGCAGGACATATTGGACAGCTTAGTTATAGACATATAATGCTTGAACCTCTGATTTTCCCCACCAAAGAAACAAATTCATGGGCAGAACATCTTTGACCATAGGTCAACTCAGTGAAGAAAGTCCTGGAGCTGAACAACACCACTAGCACTAGCACCACCACCACCACCACCACCAACAACAACAACAACAACAACAACAAGACACTAAACAATTATGTTAAAACAAAAAACGTTTGTAAATTTTGTTATAAAAACCGATAATTGATCTATTAAATTAATGTGATTTATTACCATTATCATTAATGGACTTTCCTGGCTCGCTTAGATATTTCATATGGGTTTTTTTTTCTTTCCCTTTTTATTATTTGAGTATACATTTTAAGCTAATTGAGTTTTGCTTTCAGCATTCTAAAATGCTCCATATTGATTTTAAAGAAAAATCTTATATTAAGATATTCGTTCTATTCATTCAAATATGTGTGGCTTATTTAAAACAAATTGGCCGAGCATACTTTCTGAAAAAATTATGCCAAAAATACAATATGTATGTCTGTATATATATATATGTGTGTATATGTGTGTGTGTACATGTATATACACACACCACACACATATATATGTATATATATATATATATGTATATGTATGTATGTGTATATATATATATATATATATATATATATATATATATATAT
>NC_068989.1:81085055-81089719 GCF_001194135.2 Octopus bimaculoides
GCACACATACACATACACACCACACACACACACACACGTGTGCGCGGATTTAGTCTAACAATAATGTTGTAATCATTCAGAATATATCAAAATGTCAAAAGATGAAAAAAAAAAAAAAGAAGGAAAAATGCTGAGATAGAATAAAAGACCAAACAAATATATAAAAGAAGGAAAAAGAGAGAGAAATAATGATTGTAGTTGCAGCTTCACAAATCACCTTTCATTTCCAAAAGTTTCTGCCATTTCATTCATCATTATTGGTATTAGATCAAAAAATAGATGAAGAATGTTGATGTTGAGAGAAGCCACCAACCGTGCTACAAAAATAGTTGCTCTAAAAATATGTGCTACCTATTTTTCTTCTTTTTTTTTTGTCTATGTAAAAATATTATTCTATAATTCTGAATTGTAAAATCAGAATTATGGAATATTTTCATGAAATTTTTCAGTCCAATGGTGTTGGATACTCTTGTGACATATTCTTAAAGAAAAAAACCTTGAAAATATGACAAGCAGCAAAATGAAAATTTGCTTGTATTGTAATTGTACACTCTAGAAAGAGTGACAACACATATCTCCCTGTAAGACACCTTAGGGCAGTGTTTCTCAACCTTTTTACCCTTGCATAACCCTTAAAATAAATTACATGTCTCAAGGAACCCATGCATAAAAAAAAAAAATTACATACAATATCTTTCTCATATTTTTTCATTGTAGTTCACATGGTAAATATCATATATATATATATATATATATATATATATATATATGAAAGAGGTAGACCCAGGAAGACCTGGGATGAGGTGGTGAAGCATGACCTTTGAACATTGGGCCTCACCGAGGCAATGATTAGTGACCAAGACCTTTGGATATATGCTGTGCTTGAGAAGACTTGACAAGCCAAGTGAGACCATAACCCATGGTCTATACCAGTGGTGTATAACCAGTCCACTTATGAGTATCCTTCATTCATTGGACAATAAACTTTGCTTGCGAAGACTTGTTGAGGCAAGTGAAATCAAAATTGCTGATGTGGCTGATGACAGTACTGCCTGATAGAAACTTGTGCCAGTGGAACGTTAAAAGCACCATCCGAGTGTGATCATTGCCAGGGCTACTGACTGGCTCCAATGCCGGTGGCACGTAAAAAGCACCATGCGAGCATGATCATTGCCAGCATTGCCTAACTGGCACATGTGCCGGTGACACGTGAAAAACATCATTTAAGCGTGGTCGTTGCCAGTACCGCCTGACTGACCCTTGTGTTGGTGGCATGTAAAAGCAGCCACTACACTCTTGGAGTGGTTGGCGTTAGGAAAGGCATCCAGCTGTAGAAACTTTGCCAGATCAGATTGGAACCTGGTACAGCCTTCTGGCTCGCCAGTCCTCAGTCAAACCGTGCAACCCATGCCAGGATGGAAAGTGAATGTTAAACAACGACAATGATGATGATGATATATATATGTATATATAAATATATATATACATATATATAGGGTGTCCATAAGTTACAGACATCATTAAATATATCCCCAATGGTTGTTACATTTTTTTTTATAACATAATAGGTTAGACAGGATAAAGTCAATCTTGGTGGAATCTGAACTCAATGTAAAGAGTTAGAAGAAATAGCACATTTATTCCCGAGGCTCTACTGCTAACAATAATGGTTTCAAATTTTGGCACAAATTTTAGAGGAGGGGTGTAAGTCGATTGTAATAGTCCCAATACTCAACTGGTATTTATTTTATCAATCCCCAAAGAATGAAAGGTAGAGTTAACCTCAGTGTCATTTGAACTCAGAACTTAAATCAGACAGAATGCCACAGAGCATTTTTGTCGATACTCTAATAATAATTATGAAACAGAAGAAAGGTGGGCAAATCAGAGGTGAGGGTCTAGGTTATAGAAGTGATAGACATTTTGTTAGTTTGTTGGAATAGAAACCATTTAGTAATTACAGTAACAGTAAAAGAGCCAGAGGAAAGATACAGTATGTTGCTGAACAAATGTTTGCCAATAAGTCAAACTACATTTAATTAATTAATTAATTAATCTATCTATTTACTTATCTATTTTGTTGGGTGGTTACAATCTAGAATGTTTGTTGCATGTTACATATATGTGCATTGAAGGAAATTCAAACCAAAATATTGTTTGACTGAACTTTCCAAAGTACATTCCCTTCACATCTTGGATGTACTGGAAATCCATGCATACACACATACATAAAAAATACATAATCCACAATATGGTGGATTATGCATCTCCAACTAGCAGGTCATTGCTACTCCAGACTGATGACAAGCAAAGACTCAGAAACATGTCTCTGGATGCAGGCTTAGCTAAGTGGAGGTGCTTGTCTCTCCCTTGTAAACATAAGGACACAGGAAGCGGTGCTGCTTCCTAGGGCTAAATAGCAGTAGTATTATTCCTTTCATGGGACTGTCACATTAAGTTGACAGCATCCAACTACTTTATCGCATCACTACTGCATAAATCTCTCTGAGAGATTTAGAAATGTATTATTTCTATATTTCTATATTTATATTTTTATATATTTATTATTTTAGGTTTTATAATTTTTTTAGATGCTGAAGTTTTAATTTTTTATATTGCGATAGACTGTATTCACTTTTTTCTATATGCTTGTCTAAATGAAATATTGTTTCATTTTCTGTGATTTTGTACATCCGTATTCTATGTATAACAAAAAGCATTATGTTTCTTTATATGTGATTAAATGTTCGAGATGTGATACATTAGTTGGATGACCTTGAATTTGTTGTTTGTTCTACAACCAAAGTTTGTTATACTCGTCTCGTTTACTTGAGCACTTCCCTTGCAGTCCTATTAACCCTCTTGTTCCTAATAAGAAACAATCACTATTATTGTTGATACATATATATCTGTGCATATGTTAGTATATATGTGTGTGTATGTATGCATGTGAGTTATCAGAGGATGTGCAGATTAGTTATGGTTCAGTTCAGTCCATTATCACTAAAGATTTGAGTACGAGACGCGTGTCTGCCAAGTTTGTGCCAAAACTGCTTTCAGCTGACCAAAAGGACACTCAGGTTTTAGTTGCACAAGATCACATGCCACACACCTTCCTTCCAAGCACTGCTGTAAACAGCAGAAGTGAGCTAGAATGTTAAAACTTAGTGCGCACACACAGCAGAGTTCAAGGTCAATCTGTGTACTTTAGATTCATTACTATGGCAACAGTCTGGATACTTATTGAACAGGTCACATATGTGTGTGTGAATGTGTGTGTGTGTGTGTGTGTGTGCATACACATATATATATATACACTCACATATATATATACACTCACATATATACACACTCATTTACAACTATTACACAATTTGAAAGTAATAAGACAGAAACATAATTACACAGACACCCACACACATGCATGCATGCATACAGGCATGCATACATATATATATACATACATACATACATACATACATACATACATACATACATACATACATACATACATACATACATATATGTGTGTATGACAGGCCTTTTTAAGTTTCTGCCTACCAAATCCAGTCATAAGGCTTTGGTCAGCTCAGAGATATTATGGAAAACACCTGTCCAAGTTGCTACACAGTGGGACTGATCTTAGAACTATGCGGTTTGAAAGCAAAATTCTTACCTCAAGGCTATGCCTGAGATATATATATATATATATACAGAGAGAGAGAGAGAGAGAGAGAGAGAGAGAGAGAGAGAGCGAGAGAGAAAGAGAGAGAGCAAGCAATTTATGAAAGTAGCAGTTGATCTGTATTTTGTATTGCTTATGTATGTTGTAGAGTTCATAAGGAAAAAGAAAACTATATATTATTGATTTGATTCTGGAAAATATTGTTTAGATATCAGTTTAATCGTTATTTACTCTTATTTGAATATATGTCTTTATCATGAGAAAATTACATATGGTCGTTTTGACTTTGCATGTAGTAAATAAATAAAAAAAACAGAAAAAAGAAAATTTCAGTTACCATGTTTTTTTAAACACATTTCTGATGAAAAATAACAATCCAGAAAATTACGATGTTATTATTTAACAACAAATCAACTCAGACATTTAAACAAATAATTGTGAATATGATGGAAAATTACACATACAAAGAGAAAGATGTGATATTTAGCAGTCACTTAGGCAATGATAATTTTTGACAAATGGCATGAAATTACAATAGAATCTGAGAGCGAGCTTTATGTAAAACCAGCCTGAACAATAATTATAGTATTATTAATACAAAAAAAGCACTTAAAGCTGAAAGTTATCTAATTACTTGACAAATACAGAGTTTGAAGTATAACAGTGTGAGATGACTTAAATTAAACTGTTATACCAGGAAGTGGCAGAATTGTTAGAACATTGCAAAAACTGTTTTTCGGTATTTCTTCTGGCATTTTACATTCCGAGTTTAAATTCCACTGAGGTCAACTTTGCCTTTCATCCTTTTTGTGGGTTGATAAAACAAATATAAGTTGAGTTCTGGGGTTGATGTAATCCACTAACCTCCTTACTCTGAAATTGCTGGTCCAGTGCCAAAATTTGAAACCACTATTCCTTCTCCTCCTCCTCCTCCTCCTCCTCCTCACCATCATCATCATCATCATCATCACCACCACCA
>NC_068989.1:81089837-81093226 GCF_001194135.2 Octopus bimaculoides
CACCATCATCATCATCATCATCATCATCATCATTTAACGTCCGTTTTCGAAGCTGGCATGGGTTGGATGGTTTGCCAGGAACAGGCAAGTCAGAAGACAACACTAAGCTCTACTGTTTGCTTTGGTATGGTTTCTATGGCTGGATGCCTTTCCTAATGTACTGGGTGCTCTTTACATGGCACCAGCATCAGTGAGGTCACCAAATAACTTGCAGGACAAGACCCCTCAACAGTGGGGAGAGTAGTCTTGGGGGACAGTAAAGGTGTCTTGTATTAGAAGAGAGACATGGCTTCCTCAGATGGGGGAAGAGAGAGAGGAGAGAAAGATGGTAAAGCTATGACTAGGAGGGGGTAGGGGCTGAACACCCAAGTTACGGGGTGGTGTATATAGTGGAGTGGACTGGGGATTGGAGAGGGTGGGCAGGGCAGTGATTTCACAATCATTCAAAAGGTGGGTCAGAGTTAAAGGTTATAGGGAAGGGGTTTAACAGGGGTGGCTTAGTGGTTAGGGTGTTAGACTCATGATCATAAGATTGTGGTTTCGATTCCTGGACCAGCCGAAAGGTTGTGTTCTTGAGCAAAACATTTCATTTCATGCTGCTCCAGTCAACTCAGCTGGCAAAAATGAGTAATCCTGTGATGGACCAGTGCCCCATCTAACCACTAAGCCACCCCTGTTAAGTCCCTTCCCTCTAACCCTTAACTCTGACCCACCTTTTGAACTATTGTGAAATCACTGACCTGCCAACCCTCTCCAATCTGCCACCACCAACAACACCACCACCACCACCGCCGCCATCGTCATCATCATCATCATCATCATCACCATGGAAACCAGGAAACTGGCCCCTGTGAGTTGGCAAGATTCAAGAAAGTAACTTTTTATTTAACAGGAGCATATTGTGTGCGGGTAGGTAGGTGAACACATGATGGAAAATGGAGGTGGGGGTGAACGGCAGTGGTGAGTATGAGTAGGAGAGAGAGGGTGTCATGGATATAGATTTTACTTTACTGGGTGCCAGGTTCTTTGTCATCTCCTTGGTGAGGCTCAACATCTCAAGATCATTTCAAACCACTTCGTCCCACATCTTCCTGGGTCTTTATCTTCCACAGGTTCTTTCCATATTTAGAGACTGGTACTTCTTTATGCAGCTGTCCTCATCCACTTACATCACATGACCATACCAGTGCAGCCTTCTCTCTTGTTCACTACAACTGATCCCTCTTATACCTAGTTTCTCTCTCAAAACACTTACACTTTGTCATACTCTCTTTTACTCTTTTACTTGTTTTAGTCATTTGACTGTGGCCATGCTGGAGCACCGCCTTTAGTCAAGCAAATCGACCCCGGGACTTATTCTTTGTAAGCCTAGTACTTATTCTATCGGTCTCTTTTGCCGAACCGCTAAGTGACGGGGACGTAAACACACCAGCATCGGGTGTCAAGCAATGCTAGGGGGACAAACACAGACACACAAACACACACATATATATATATCTATATATACGACGGGCTCCTTTCAGTTTCCGTCTACCAAATTCACTCACAAGGCTTTGGTCGGCCCGAGGCTATAGTAGAAGACACTTGCTCAAGATGCCACGCAGTGGGACTGAACCCGGAACCATGTGGCTGGTAAGCAAACTACTTACCACACAGCCGCTGGCTTCATTTCTTTCAAGCCATCACATGTACCATAGCTGTCCATACACAGACATCATACAGTCTGTCTTTCACAGTGGAAGCAAAGCCATTGGTAACACACAAAGATAATAACTCTCAGAACTTTGCCCAGCTAGTTCTTATTCTAGTAACTACGTTTTCAGAGCAGCCTCCACCACTGCTTATTTGGTCACCTTGGTAACGAAAACTATCTACTACCTCCAAGGATCCCACATTTGAGGAAATCTATTTTCTGCACATTCTTAGTGTTCATTGTACGTGCACATCTACCACATACAAAGAATACTTCCTCTGTTAACCTTCCTGTGATTCCACTGCACCTCTTATGTGTCCATAGTTTGCACTGGAATGTCTATCTATGCCTTATCTACACAATAAAGGTGGTGGTGACATCATCATAATCGTCGTCATCATCATCATCATCATCATCATCATCATCATAATCGTCATCATCATCATTATCATTATCATCATCATCATCATTATCATCACTGCTTTCACCACCACCACCATCACCACTGCCGCCGCCACCACCACCACCACCACCGCCACCAGTGTATACCGTTTTTACTTAATTTCTTTCTTTCCCTTTTTTTCATCCTTTCGTTATATATAGACCCCAACACTTTATGTCTGTCTTTGTATTGTACCCCTCACCCTTTACCCTTGAGACAAATAAATGAAATTATTATTATTATTATTATTATTATTATTATTATTATTATTATTATTATTATCATTATTATTAAAGCAGCAAGATGGCTGAATTCTTAGCATGCCAGGTGAAAAGCTTAGTGGTATTTTATCTGCCACAATGTTCTGAGTTCAAATTCTGCTAAGGTTGACTTTGCCTTACATCCTTTTCGGGGTCATTAATTTAAGTACCTGTGAAACACTAATTCAATGTAATCGACTATCCCCCTTCCCCAAATTTCAGACCTTGTGCCTATATTAGAAAGGATCGTTATTATTGTCATTACTCAGGCATAGTGTATCTAGAATTACATAATCCTATGTGTTCTTCATCTTAAGGTCAAGTGTGCAATGAACTGTAGTGTAAGTATTGATGACACCATAGACTTATCAAAGACATCCCAGCTGTGACTGTTATCATTCTTAAAGCACTCAACACTTGATTTATGAGTGAAAGCTAAGCATTCAGCAGCTAAAAGATAGCAAGCTTGTGTGGTAGAACGAGCACAGCTTGAACATTTAACATGGATACAGTAAATTTTTCTGTTTCTGTTTCAGTATTTGCATAGAGAAAATTTCTTGTTTAGATTTTGTTTAAATTTGTTATCATGTAATTTATGGTGTCGTCATCATTGTCGTCATCGTCATCATCATCATTAAAGTCATCGTCGTCGTCATCATCTTCATCATCATCATCATCATCATCACTTTAATGACCACTTTTCTAAGCTTGCATAGGTCAGAGAGAATTCATTGAGATAGATTTTCTAAGGGTGGATGCCCTTCCTGTGCTCAACTCTAAACTTTTTCCAAGTAAGGCAATATTTTTGCTTGGGCTGAACATGTTTGCACAGAAGATTGGAAATTTGTCACATTGTTTGGTTGATGGGTGTCACTTACAACTCTCAAGTAATGTCAACACAAGGAGACACAAACACTCACACATACATGCACATATACACATACATACTTACATATATACATATACATAATACATACATAGATGAATAAATATA
>NC_068989.1:81093359-81107119 GCF_001194135.2 Octopus bimaculoides
ATATATATATATATATATAAACATAAATCTCTCTCTCACTCTCTCTCTCTATATATATATGTGTGTGTATTCAATGATTTCCTTGAAGTTTTTGTTTGCTAAATACATTCATAACGCTTTGGTTAGCTTGGGGTTACTGTAGAAAACACTTGTCCAAGGTGCCACACAGTAGGACTGAACCCAAAATTATGTGGTTGGGAAATAAACTTCTTAACTACTCAGCCACACTCGGTAAATTATTTTCCAAGCAATACATGACTATAAAATATAGTTTGATGTACATTTTTCAATGACAGCTTGAATTAAATGGCTCTGAAAACTTTTTAGCGTTTACAGTTTGAAATAGATATTTTTAAATTGTTTTCTTTTTAAAACTAATTTAAATGCTGAACATCGAAAGCAATTAACTGGTATCAATTTTCCAGTATGTTTGATGGGAGAAAATCATTGATTTTACTGAGTTACTTTGAAGCTTTGACATAGTAGACCAGCACTTTAACTATTTCTCATTTTTTTTTATGGCATAGATATAATGTTAAGAATAACATCCTCCAGCCACCATAAAATAGTTTCAATTCTATCACTACAACAGTTGCTATCAACAACAACAGCAACGACCCGAGAACACTAGCTAATGAGTGAGCCAGTGTATCAAATCTTTCTCAGATCAGACATGGTTATCTGATAAAAAAAGAATACATTTTGGATAATGTAGTCCTAGATTTACTATGCCTGAATAAAATAGACAGGGATGGTTAGAGCTGAAATGCTTTGGTTATAGATTTGCTTGTTATCAGGTCTAATTAGGGCTCTAAGACAACAACTGCAAACTGGGAGCATGTGGGTTCACAAATGAAATAACACAAAAAGGATATATATAGAGAGATGCTTAAATGTAGAATCACTCGAACAATAGCAAAATAACTATTAAACTAGGATGACGATTATGATGAAATAATCATAGAAATAGACATAGCACTGATATTAATGGTTTGCACTGTAGTGAGGCCAAGAATCAAAACATAATAGTTTTTGTAACTTAGATCAGATCCACTTAGATCAGGTGACATACTCTGGATGTCAACCAATCAGTTTACCTCATATTATTGAATGTTCCAATTGTTCCAGTATGCATAGGGGTTATAAAAGTAAAAGTGCACCAGAATCAGTGCAGAGGCTCGAGAAGGTTTCAAAGAAGATAGACAAACACAAGATTATTGGCCCTTGTGTTTAAAAGATTTACTTCATTTCTAATGCACTTCTCCGAGCATGTACCATGAACACAATATCTTCACTTCTCACCACATAAATAAGTAGGTAGCCAATTCTTAGTCCCAAATAAACAAGAGGCATGCATACGTTGTACGGACAACAAGTTTATAAGAGACAAGTTTCTAGGATACTATTTGGTCCATGGTTAAATGAATCGCAAACTATGAAGAACAGAGTATTTTCTCCCACCTCTCATATGAAGCATATCTTTTCAGTTATTAATGTGAGTATAAACTACATTTGCTTCTAGCACACCACAGTACACGACCAGCAAGCAACTTTGAAATTATGCAAATTTTGTGATATACTTCAGTAAAAATAAATATTAGCCAAACAATGTTTGGAGTTGGTTTTATTATGGGACAGCAGCACACAGCCTTGATATCAAAACAGTATATCAAGACATATCAGACCAACCCAAAAGTAGAATATACTTTGTAATATCTAGTTTGTAAGCATCATTGTTAGTTTGATAGAATAATCATAATTTTTTTAACGCAGTATTAAATCAAAATAGTCATGTATGTATCATATCTAATGTATACACACTGTTGATAGGCCTTTACGGCAGTATTTGTCCTGGGGTAATATTACTTATGGACATGCTGTGTTAAATGTGCAATCAACATTTGAGGTAGACCAGACTAAAACTCATCACAGCAGTCACTACCAAGAGTGTCCAATGCATTTCAGCCATTTTGGGCCTTTGCAATGACATGAACTTACAAATAGTCACATGATCAGAGGAGAATTCATCACCTATGATATAGGAACAAATGAATAAAACATTCTCTGATGTGAATGGTGACCAGGTAGTGTACAAATCTGGTATAAACAAGTGAAGCAGTATTAAATTAAAATAGACCAGTTATCAAGATGTTTGTCTTGAGATAACATCATTTATCAATGTGTTAGGTCAAAATGCATCTAGTGTTCTCACTGGCCACATGCTGAGACGAATTTTCACTTCCCTCTGATATTTATTGTGTTTTTAACACAGCAAGACCATAACAGATGTTACATTAAGACAAACACTGCAGTAACTAACCTATTGACAGTGTGTATACATTAAGTATCATACATAAGTATCATATATATATATATATATTTGAAGGTTTGGAGGTGATGTACAGAAATTATATAGAAAAAAATTAATTAAGGTACTCAGAAACCTAGATGTTTGTACATTTACAGATTTTTATTAATGTCACATATTAAATGAAGCACGTTTCACCTAGTCGTGTAGGTTTTTCAAATTGTATGTATGTATATATATATACATATATACATACATACACACACTCACTCACATACATACATATCTATCAATCTATCTATCATGTTTTGTTCCTTTTACTGTTTAGTCAGAGAGAGTGAGCAGAGCCTATGAATCTTTGTTTTGTCAGAGCCTCTGAGACTGGTACGAAGAACAAGAAAATTATCATCAAATTGGAGACCTAACCCATACTTTTGCAAGTGTCTGACAGAATGCTTAATAGCTTTTAAAGAAAACTTTCTTTAAATATTGTGACTATATCAAGTATATATATATATATATATATATATATATATATATACTTGATATAGTCTCATTCAGAGATTTAAATCTAGTTGTTTTTCTCCTTACAAGATCAGTGACTGTGTGTCACTAAAAAGTGAATAAGATCGAGTAGCTGCTATCTCTAGTCAGTGGTTCTCCAGTACCAAAGATGGGAAGTTACCCAGAAACCATTGGTCTACTGGTACCATATAGCTAGAAAGGAGTAGTAAGCTCCCCTACTCACAGTATCTTAGACACAGATCATATGTTGATAACCAGCTGGAAAAGATGTTTCCCTGGGGTTAAATAGTAGTGACATAGTCCTATGTAGGACTGCCACTTTACGTTGGCAAATAGACTTTATACACACACACAAACACACACACACAGATGCATGCACACACACTCACATACATACATATCTATCAATCTATCTATGTATGTATGTATATACATATATATATATATATATATATATACACACACACACACACACATACATAGAGATACAATGGCCTTTGTATTCTATGGACGTCTATCAAGACGTTGGTTGGCCCAGGGTTACAGAAAACACTTGCCCAAGGTGCTATACAGTTGTACTAAACCAAGAATCATATGACTGTGTATTGAACATCTTAATCACTCAACCATGCTTTCTGTATGAAAAATCAATTTCCTTTTAATATATTATTCAAGTATGTAAATAACATTAGACAAAACAAAGCAAGATAATTCATCTTGATGCATATTTGATATAATTTATGTTATCCAAAGTAATAACAATGCAAGCAACATGAATGACAATGGCTTGCAATCACAGATTAAAGATATGAATCAGTTGGTAGAATGCACCTTATGTTCTTTACATTCACTCAGTTTGGTTGGAAAATATTCTGATAAATGCTTTCTTAAAGCAATGCTTTTTTCTATAACTATGTTGTTTTCTTTATTCAAATGTTCTAATGACTGTTTCAAAGAAGCAATACATTTTCTTATTTCCTTCTTTTTTTCTTGTTTTGTAGCAATGCTTTTTTCTTTATTCTAATATTCTGATGAATGTTTTCATGAAGTAAAGCTCTTTTCTTTGACGTTGTTCAAAATCTATTCAAATTTTTGTCAGCTTTTACATATCATTAGCATTTCTTTTTATGTTGCATTATCTAAATGAGACACTGGTTTGCCAGTTGTGAAGAGGTTTTTGTCAGATGCCAAGTAGCTAGCTTGTACAGTTGCCACAAAGATACTTTTACAGAAATTTTCAGCTATAGAGTTTTGAATATCATTTCAGATAACAAGGAACAAAATACAGATTGTCTTTTATATGCATGAGGGTGGCTTTCAACAACGAAGAAGTTGTAATTAAGAATATTAATCATATTATATTCACTCAGTTCAGTTGGAAAATATTCTGATAGATGTTTCCTAGAAACAATGTTTGAAATCAAGTACTACTACAGTTTCAGGCAGTATTCTTGCCATTATACTTTGTATGTTTCCATGTTAACAATTATTCACATCAAACTCTTCTATCTTTCCCTCTCTAAGGACATTTAACTTTGCATATGGAAGCCAACCAACAATGTTTCCCATCTCAATAATAACAAATTTCCTGACCCTGCCAGCAACTAGTCTGTAATCCTACATTGTATCTCAAAAGTTATGTTTCAAAGTCTAAAAGTCTAATTTATAGGAGCTGTGACTGTGCAGTAAGAAGTTTGCTGTACAGGTACAGGTGTAGCTGTGTGGTAAGAAGTTTGCTTCCAAACCATATGGTTCCAAGCTCAGTCCCACTGCATGGCACCTTGGGCAAGTGTCTTCTACTATAGCCTCAGGCCAACCAAAGCCTTGTGATAGATGGAATCTGAAAGAAGCTTCTTTCAGATTCCATATATTGAGTTGTCCCATAAATAATGCAATTTTTTCAATTGCATGAATTAAAAGTTGGAGTGGGGTGGGATAAGCTACCTGTATCAGCTTGTTTTCGGCAATTTAATACCTTATAAGCAGAATTTAATAGATAAAACTGCAAAGCTGCCTGTTCAATATATCACCATCATCATCACCATCATCATCAGCAGCAGCATTTAATGTTCATCTTCCATGCTGGCATGAGGTGGATGGTTTTACAGGAGCTGGCAAACTAGTGGGCTGTGCCAAGTTCTACTTTCTGTTTTGGCATGGTTTCTACAACTAGATGCCCTTCCTAATGTCAAAGTGAAAGTGGTTTCTTTAGCAAAAAGGAAGAAATCTAATTTTATTATTTTTGACTCTTCAAAAAAAATGTATGAAATCATGACCAACTAACAACAACAACACTCAATTTGTGCCTTTGGAATCTCAAAAGGTCTTTAAAATCTGATCTATCTCCATATTCTTCAAAGAATGTTGTGAAAGAGTGATCATGTTATCCTGTCTACACAAAAGTATTTTATAGAAAAGGTTAATCCTTCTTAAATTCTTATATCAGTACACATGATCTTTTAAGCATTGTAAAGGAAAATTCAATTCTTTGGTAATGGGTCAATGTCACAGTAAAGCAAAATGCATATGGAAACTTCAAAGTAAAGTGAAATATGAAATAGGTATAAGCAATTTATTTACTTACTGGCATGCAAAATTGAGATGTGCCAACTCAATGACATATTTGCATAGTAAATAACATAGCAAGAAAAATCTGTAGATCAAATTGTCTGTTCACGAAGCTATAAAAAAAAAAATTTCTTACTTAATCCCAAAGTCTATTTTTACAAAACTGTGTGTGTACACAACAAGAAAGAGCAAATACTCATAGAAAAGAAGGTATATTTTCTTTTGATGTGCATGTGTGTGCAAACGTGTGTATGTGTGTGTGTAAATGTGTGTGTACTTGTATGTTTGTGTGTGTGTGTGTGTGTGTGTGTGTGTGTGTGTGTGTTTCTGAATGTGTATATGTGTGTGAATGTATGAGTGTTTGTGTGTGTGAATATGTCTCTGTGTGTATATGTGTATGAGTATGTGTGTGTGTGTGTGTGTGTGTGTGTGTGTGTGTGTGTGTGTGTGTGTGTGTGTGTGTGTGTGTGAAGTATCAAGGAAAAGAAGAATTTAGTTTACTTGTCAAAATTCCTCAAGCTTTTTGTGGCTAGCTAAGCTTAGTTGAGATAGGGTAAAAGATAAAAGCCAAAAATAAGGAGAGTTAGAGAGATGTCTTGATCAGTTGTTAGTAACATTTTGCAGTTCTTGTTTTAATGAATTGTCTGTGGTACAAGTTGAATTGCCCAAGCTCTGTGTCTCTTTCCATTTCTCATATGGAAAACATGTCTTACATAAGGCCTGTAGCAAGTCTGCATAATTTGAATGCTCAACTTTTTAGTTTTCAAGAAAAAAAATTTTATTAAACAACAATTAGTGTTTTAGCAGATTGAGTAATGACATCAGCAAAAATCTGCCAAATGAAATTATATGCAAACATGTCCTAAATTTTCAAGTGATGTCACCACAGATCTGTCCACTTAGATTTGTTCTGGAGTGTATAAAACATGACCAGATCTGAAAAGACAAAGCTTGACAGGCTGACAGTCTGGATGTCAGGAGTTTAGTGATGTTCAACAGTGAAACATAATGGCTGGCAAATTCTTGTATTTGGCAGAATCTCCACTGTCAAAATGTTGTGTTGCAAAAAAGACTGTCTATACAAACACTAGTACATTCATCCCTTTCACAGGTATATTTTTGCCTCTCTTAACATACATTCCTACTACTATGAACAGGGCTCTCATATATCACTTTATTTTCTTTTCTTGGGACTGCTACATTTTACACAAATTTGTAACAGCTAAATAGATGATGAATTGAAAAATATACAACAATTCTAATTCATCCCATTTCATTATTGTTAAAGGCCCAATATTTTGCATTTATTAATGTTAACAACCAGAATTCAGAGAACTATATTGATTCTTTCAGTTCAAGAAAACTTCCTGCCATCAATAACTTTTTCTTTGTGTCATCTGCTTCTTCAGTGGCCATTTATATATACTCTTTTTCAGTTGTTGGAGCAATATGGCATTAGAAAGGGCATTGGTGCCCTTCCAGCCATAAAAATTATGCCAAAACAGACAGTGGACCTTAGTGCAGCCCTCTGAATTGCCAGTTCATATCAAACCATCCAACATATGCCAGTATAGAAGAGGATGTTAAATGATGATGATGAATTCTGAATATTGTAGTTTTTGAGTGTGAGTGATCAGAAGGTTTCAGTTTCAAATCCTGGTCAGGTTCCTACTGCAGGTATGACATAATGTATAGAAAAACTAAACATCGGAAAATAGTAAAAAATAAAGTTTCCAGATTTCCAAGATACCGGGACAGAATTTCAAAATGGGTGGGAAAACAGGTTAATGTTGCTAAACTGAGATGTACAGCAATCTTGAAGGATTTTAGTCAAGTTGGGGAGGCAGGGAAACAAAGACACAAAGGCACGCACACACTCACACACACACACACAATATACATATACGACAGGCTTCTTTCAATTTCCAACTACCAAATCCACTCACAATACTTTGGTCGGCCTAAAGCTATAGTGGAAGACACTTGCCCAAGGTGCCATGCAGTGGGATTGAACCTGGAACTATGTGGTTGGGAAGCAAGCTTCCTACCACACAGTCACACCTGTGCCTTTGAAAGAATATATATATATATATATATATACATATATATATATATATAAGTTGGAGTCAACAAAGAGGAGTACAGTTGGACATTTATTTGTAATCACTACAATTGTTTCCACACAACATAGTTCTCCAGGCTTGCAGGTATTTGGTTATGCAACCATTTACCTGCATTATGAGATCTAGTTGTGCTTCCTCAGGCTGCGATAGACAGAAAAGATGAGCTTGAAGTTGAGAATTTGAGGTTAAAGAACCAATGTTTATATCACCTGAGGAAGCACAACTAGATCTAATAACGTAGGGAAACAGTTACATAACCAAACATCTGCAAACCTGGAGAACTACATTGCATGGAAACAAATTGTGATTACAAATAAATGTCCAACTGTACTCCTTGTTGACTCCAACTTTTTCAGTTATCCATTCACCCACTAGAGAAGCCCCAACGCAGCACTGGGTGAGATCTGAAGATGGACGAGTTTTAGACTATACTCTACTACACTCTTAACAAAACATAACCTAACAATATACATATTATCGTGTTCTCTATACATTCAATATATGGAATTGTGTTTGTTTTTATTTTTTAATTCTAAACAATTTCCATTCCTAATCACCTTTATTAACTGCCGAACATTGATCACAAATGGTTGCTCCAGTGTCTCGTCGTCAGCATAAGAACCACTATAATAAGATCGCGTAGTCAATCTGATAATCCTTATTTGTAATAGTTACACTTATAATTTTCCGAAGACTTCGCGGTTGTTTTACTACACATTAAAACAAAAAGAATTTGATTTGATATTATACAATACGAAACAAAATTTCAAATAACGAGGAATTGTCGCCTGCGTCATGGTTTGTTTCAATAATGTCCATATACAATACGTCTTCACGAAACCGTTATTTTGAATTTCGAAAAAAATCTATTGATATTATTTAACAATTTTTTTTTTTTAGCAAAAAAGAAAGATGATAGATGGATGAAGCAAATATTGCGAGGATTTTCATAGTCAAAACTTTACTCAACGTGTAAATCTTTATAATATACATGCTTTAGAGAATCGGTGAACTTTTATAGCATTTGGCTTAGAACGTCATGGAGGATTCCAGCATAGAAATAGCAAGGAGAAATGCTCGTTTGAAAACGTGTACCATTAAAAATCACAAATCAGTTCGTAAGCTAAGTGATCGTCACATTAATATCTACAATAAGAATCATTTATTTTGGAATTTCAGTAAATTATCAGTCGACTCCTTGCAGACGAGTGACCGGAGCCATCTTAAACAAAGTCATCCTCAGCAGGAAGGTGTGGTTGACAATAATAGTTTATCTGATTTTTCGGAAGAAAATGTCAGTTGTGCTTCCAATTTCTGTATTAACAGCACTCCAGTGGAAAATGGAAAAAATATTTGTATAGAAAATATATCTCTGTCTCCCATAGGTTTGAAAGAAGTGTCAATCAATCAACAGAATATACGATTTGCTTCTCCCGGTCTTTGCAAACGTAACCAAGTTTCATGTAATGTATCAAAGAAACAGAATAAAAAAGAGAAGCATTTATCTAGTAAAAAAGAAATATCTGAAAAAGAAAACAACCCTTTATTGACAGCAAAACAATATAACAGTCGTACATGTCGAATACGTAAAATCGATGGTGATGATGGAGGAACTGCCATTGGGAATTGTTTTAATATTCGCCGCTCTGAAGAATCTTCTTCTAAAGCAACACAACAGAAAAATGCTGGGAATGTGTCATTTGCTTCAAAATATAAACTGAAGTCGTCTTTAAAAAATTGTAACGCGAAAGCTCTGACTACAAGCAAATCCGTTAGATTCAATGACAAAGTAATTACATTAATGGATTCATTAAACGACGAATTGATAATATCTGAAGAATCCCTTGATAGTTTTGGCAATGGCAATAGCATAGGCCGAAACAGGAATTCGAGTGGAACCTCAACGAAACTCAACAGGGAAAACCACGATGTTACTAACCCGAAGAACAAAGGTAAACATAACGTAGACTTGATTGAATGCTTCGAAAATACTAAAAAGAAGAAAATGTGGAATAGGTTTGCACAGTTCTTCCATTCTTAGTTTTAAACCACTTGATTATTTTTAAAGAACAAATCCTCCAGCAAAAATGTAGCCTTGTAGGCAAAACCTAAGGCTCACCCAGTTAATTCCGTACTTGTTTTGAAATCTACAATTAATGAATTAATTAATTAACCAGAAGAATATTCCTTTAACGCACTTAAATCGTTAATTTTAAGCTGCCAAAAATTTACTTTCAACGCGAGCAAGAAAAGGGAATTATTTTCTGAAATTTTGTTAAGTATAATTTCGTTGTTATAGTTTCGACTCTTGGTCATCCCTGATGGAACAGCAGACCTATAATCGGTAATTTTTCAGATTAACACCCGCACGATCTTCACTAGGGTTTTAGGGTTAAGGTTGTAGGGTTTCAGTTAGGGAATTCCGTCCCTAACCGCAACCCTAACTCTAACCCTAAACACTAGCCCTAACCCTAAAACTCTAACCTTGACTCTAAAACCCTAACCCCCTAGTGAAGATCGTGCGGGTGTTAATCTGAAAAATTACCCTATAATCAATGGAGTTCGATCTTTGACCATCTCATTTTTTGTTGTTTTTTTTTTATTACTTTGCTAGTGGAGGGCAAATTTTGGAGGAAATCTGGCTATTATTTCTCACATGGCATCTTGTCCAAGATGAAATACTAGACGACAAAATTCGACTCTGAAAACACACACCCACATTTTTTTATGGCTTATTCGAAAGAGAAAGATCAGTGCCTAAGATCTTTTTGTATGGCCTCTGAAAGCGATAAAAGGGAAACAGAAAATGAAACCATAGCTTGTGGGGTTTCTGCCTATACTTGCAACAGTGGATACTATTAAAGAAATCCATGGACAAAATAACATGGTGTTGAATCTGGCAGTCCACCACATAAAAAGAAATTGTATTCTCTTGTTGAGAATTGAAATAGGGCCACATTGGTGAAAGCTGGAAATTCTTCCACTAGACCCAGTTACACACATAGACTACATATTTTTGCTCCCCTGTCATATTGAACTCTGAAGTTGACATGTATTTTAATTTAAGATTTTACAATCTCTTATATTTATCAATTAAAATGTATTAATAAACCAATATAAATGTTGAATCTAAAAAAAAAAATTAAATTGGAATGTGAACTCAAATCAAAATTTGTTAAAATAAATTAAAGTGTTTTTTTATCGATCGAAAGTTTAGTTTTCTTCATAGTGAATTTTAGTCTATTTTACTTTTTTTTAACAACACTATTAACAATATGCTGATTGAATATCAAATGGCATTGTTTGTAGGAGCTCAATTGGGATATAATTAACCTGAAGTCACTGAAAACATTAAGTTATGGGGATGTAAACACACCGATACCTGTTGTCAAGTGGTGGGGGACAAAGAAACATACACATAAATATATGTGATGATGATGGATTCTCCCAAATGTTTGTACCACACATTAGCTCACTCTCTCCATCAAATCAACATTGTCTGAACAGGTGCACTGTGTGTGTGGTGTCAGGTGTCAAAAGTGATCGCAGAGCAACGTGAGACAATGCACTACCTGGTCTAGGAATTGAAATCACGATCACGAGATCATGAGTGCAACACCTTAACCACTGGGCCATGCACCCTTGTATGTATGTATGTATGTATGTAATTATTCAGTTTATTTCAAGATTTGCCAATAAATAAAAAACTGGTTTCTAACCTAGATCCAAGGCTCTTTCATTGGAATTTCAACATCAACAACAGGGTGTTTTTATTTGTATATATGTATGTATGTATGACATGCTTCTTTCAGTTTCTGTTTACTGAATCCACCCACAAGTCTTTGATCAGCCCAAGGCTATAGTAGAAGGCACCGAACCCAGAACCATGTTGGGAAGCAAGCTTATTACCACGCAGCCACAAACTACATAAAGTTATTGTGAGCATATTTAATACAAGGCCATTGAAACAGTAGTATTTTTGAATTATATATTCAAATCTGGATCTGGCCAGTTTAACCTTTTAGCATTCAGATTGCCCTATCACCTAGTCACTTTGAACATAAAACAGAGAGAATATTTAGGCTTGATATTGCTGGTTTAAATGCTAAAGGGTTAAAAAAGTGTTAGAATTTTGTTATACATAAGTATGATTGATAAAACATGTTTCCTGTAGATTTTCTACATTTCTAACTTTAAAACATAGCTTTTTTTAAAATTTCATTTTTAAAAAGGTACTATTGTTTCTGCTGACATGAAGGGGATTATATCACCAAATGAAGGGCAGATTGCATGGTGTATGTGATTGAGCTGCAATGTTGCATGATAGTGAGACATGAGTACTAAATGCAGATGTGCAGAGGTTGGAAAGAATCGAGGCAAAAATGATCTTCTGGGTACGTAATGTTACAGTTACCATCATGCAAGAAATGTCCATCATTTCCAATCTTCTGTATAAACATATCTGGTGATGGAGAAATGTTACCTTATTTGGAAGCTGATGATGGTTGGCAACAGGAATGATATCCTGTCAAAAAAATTGACCTCAACATATTCTGTCCAACCCATGTGAACATGAAAATATTGATGTTAAAATGATGAAATGGAAAAAAAAAATGTGAAGATGGTGCTGGTGGCAGTGGTGTTATTATTTTTTAATAATATCTTTCTGAATCTTTGCAGTTTAACTGAAGTATTTGAGGCATTCTTTAGTTGAACTTGTTTAGATGGTAACTTTATCTGAGATTGTGAGCAGAAACTAAAACAGCTTTATCATGGTAGAGCAGTGTTTTTTAATCTGGAAACATTGTAAGCTCACAAGGGAGTGCTGGGTATTTTGAAGTTCATGATTTTTCATAGAAATAAATTGTTTAAACTAGGTATAATGCTTATATCATGCAATATTTTCAAACAAATTTTTGTTGGAAAGTAAATACAAATAGGACAGTTTTATGAGTGAGTAGAAACAAGCCTTATGAGTCATGAAATCCTAAATAACTTCCTTATATAAGTCATTGCCTTCTTCAGTAATATCTATCAAAAATTTAGCATGGGGAGAACTAGTTCCCGCAAATATCTAAAATGTGTCACAGAATAAGAAAATGTGCACTGTGTAAACTTAGCTTATGTTTGATTAAATAAATGTGCGTTTGCCTTGCTTGCAAAACATGAGACAGGTGTTTATAAAATGACATTTAGTGAGAGGGAACAATGAGTTATAAAAGGTTGAAAACTACTGAACTGAATTTATTTTAGTTAGGAAAAATATGCACACGCACACACACACACACACGTATTTTTGTAACATTTTTTAACAATGCTATATATTATTACCTCCCAAAGTCCTTTGTTGTTTTTGTGACAAGGCTATTGATTCTTCACTTCACTTTAACACATTAATCTTTTTTTTTTGTTATAAATAGAGCATTCATCTTTTCAATGCAAAACAGGTTGTGTTGTGTATTTTTCTCGTAAGATAGCAAGTTGATATGTGGAAAAGTACTAAGTTTTCCACAGGCATGGCTGTGTCATTAAAAATATTGCTTCACAACTGCATAGATCTTTGTTCAATCTCACTGCATGGAACCTTTGGCTGACCAATACACTGTGAATGGAATTTGGTGGACATATATTATAGAGAAGTTCATAGCATGGTTTTGTAGGACTCTATCATGCTTTCACCCAAAATATAACTGTATTATGTCTGTGATACACTAATTTATAGCAAGAGCATTTGCAGTCATACAAAATAGTTTATTTATACTTTAAAATTATTACTTTTCTTCATAGATAATCACAAATATGCTAATTGCATGAAGTAATTATAAACAAAGAACTATATTTGATGGTATAAAAGATGCATTTGGTAGACAGATATTGTGGAGAAGTTCATAGCGTGACTTTGTAGGATTGTACCCCATATACAAATATATATATGAACAGCCATGCTACATGGCAGTGAAACATGGGCTGTAACTGCTGAGGACATGCGTAAGCTCGCAAGGAATGAAGCCAGTATGCTCCGTTGGATGTGTAATGTCAATGTGAATACCCGTCAGAGTGTAAGTATCTTGAGAGAAAAGCTGAACATTAGAAGCATCAGTTGTGGTGTGCAAGAGAGACGATTGCGCTGGTATGGACATGTGGTGAGAATAGATGAGGATAGCTGCGTGAAAAAGTGCCACACCCTAACAGTTGAGGGAACCCGTGGAAGAGGTAGGCCCAGGAAGACCTGGGCT
>NC_068989.1:81107471-81116896 GCF_001194135.2 Octopus bimaculoides
AGATCGTTGCCAGTGCCCCTGGACTAGCTTGTGTGGGTGGCACATAAAAGACACCATTTCGAGCGTGGCCATTGCCAGTATCGCCTGACTGGCCTTCGTGCAGGTGACACGTAAAAGCACCTACTACACTCTCTGAGTGGTTGGCGTTAGGAAGGGCATCCAGCTGTAGAAACTCTGCCAAATTTAGATTGGAGCCTGGTGTTGCCATCCGGTTTCACCAGTCCTCAGTCAAATCGTCCAACCCATGCTAGCATGGAAAGCGGACGTTAAACGATGATGATGATGATATATATATATATATATATATATAGATATATAGATAGATATACACATGTCTATATACATACAAATATATATAGTACAGGTGTGGATATGTGATTGAAAAGCTTTCTTTCCAACCATATGGTCTTGGGTTCAAGTCCCACTGTCACACCTTTAGAATGAATTTGATAGACAGAAACTGTAAGAAGTCTAAAAAACATGAAAAGAGGATAAATGTATATAAGTGCCAGAAAGAAAAGAGAGACTCAACCGGTAGAAGGTTTAAGAGAAGGTTTTATTGATAAGTCAACATATATGTCTGTGTGTGTGAGTGCGACATATATACACAATAATAGACAGGCTGTCATGTATGTTAAGTGTGTAGGTACTAACATAGATGTATGTGCGTGCGAGAAATACAGAGCATAGAAAAGAGTCTATAAGGACATTAGAAGAAAGTTCAGACACAAGGATGGTAAATACCAGTTTGTATTCAAGGTACAGTGAGGCTTTGTCTTTGACAGTCAAAATGATTTTGCCACTTTTGGTATTAATTAATTTAATGCTATTGATTTCTTGCACGAGCACAAACTCACATATTGGTCGAAAGGGTTACAGTTAATTAAATATCATTACCACCACTTGTCAACATTATGTTGTCACCCTGGGGAGGTGAAATGCAAACAGATAGAATATGAACTGTGAATGTGGAGAGAAATGTTACTAACTAATATGAGGTACTTAGTCCCATGGTCTATTTTTTTCTGTTTCCCTCTAATTATAATCAGAGGGAATAATTATTAATCATTAAATCTATTTAAGAAAGAATGAGGTCAACTTGAATGAGTGATCTAATTGTTTTGATGACCTAGACTTTACAGCTAATGAGCACAAATTTTGGTACATAAGGACTATAACTGATATTAACCCATTACCTACCAGTGATCTCATATGAGATCATTTAAAAATTATAAATTTCGTAATTATCCGTCAATATTTACACATATCTAACCTTTTTGCTATAACTACTAGGTATATTTCTCTGATATTCAAATGAGGTTTGCTAATTTTTCACCCAATATCTCGCTTACTTCTATTTAAAATGTTATTTTGATCATTCCAGTGAATTTCTAAGGTTGTTTTATGCTAGAAATCAAAGTTTCATAAAAAAATTCCAGTTAATAGAATTATGTAGGTAATGGGTTAAATATCTTGACACAATGTAACTTAGCACTAAACCAAATTTTTGTAGGGGTGGAGGTCTTTATTGTTGATGAAATGATTCAGTGCATTATTTGAACTGATTTTATTGATTTCAGAGAGAAATAAAACTGATGGTGAGTTTATTAAGGCAGAGAAACTTTTATGATAATGGTTTCAAATGGTTTAAATTTTGGTACAAAATGTGCAATTTTAGGGGCAGGAGATAGCCAATTATATCGACTCCCCCTCACCCCAATGCTCAACGGGTTCTTATTTGATTGACCCCAAAAGGGTGACAGACAAAGTTGACCTTGGTGAAATTTTAACCCAGAATGTAATGCATCGGAAGAAATACTGCAAAGAACTCTTTTCTCGATGCTCTAAGAATTCTGCCAGCTTGTCACCTTTTATAACAATGCTGGTCCATCACAGGATTACTCATTTTTGCCAGCTGAGTGGAGTGGAGCAACATGAAATGAAGTATTTTGTTCAAGAACACAATGTGTTACCCAGTCCAGGAATTGAAACCATCATCTTACGATCATGAGTCCAACACTCTAACCCCAAAGCCACATGCCTCCACAACAAAGGCAAGGCTTCAGAGGGTGAGGAATTCAGAACATAGGAAAATAAAAATACATTCAATAAAGATCTGAACAACCTTAAAAAAATTTAAAGGAATTGCAATGACAGGAAAAGCAACAGAGGATACCACACTAAACCAAATTGATGTACTAAATATTATTTTCAAATATAAAGTGTGGAAAAATATATTTTGTACTTTGTTTTAGTAGATTTGTATGTTTAGGACATGTTGGGCTCACTAATTTTTAGTAAAGAGGCACTAAAAATTAGTGATAACATGAAATTAAGTTTTGCTTGCCAGCATACAGAGATATGGTGTAACAGTGTCCTAAGTGAACAGAAGAAAAGTTTGAGCTACTCGTTTTTGGGTTACAAATCCAGGAAAATGTGTATGTAGCATATTAAACATGTAACACTTACTGTTACTGTATATTGTAAAATGTGAGCAGGATAAATGTTCGAGCAGTCCATAAATAGTTATTTAGTTCAAGAGTGCTTCTCCATTAGATGTTGTCCACGTGGTGGAGTTGAGTTCCAACAGCAATATGCTACTATGTTTGACTCCCTTGGAGGCTTGGCTAGAACTGATTAAAATTTTCCCGTGACTTTGTGATAGCTGGTAGTGTGTATCTATGCATGAGGTGTAACGGTTGGCTGTACTAACCAATTCATGTATGGATGGATAATAGTTACACCAAAGGGAAATAGTGCTCCTACATGACCCCCTGCTTAGACCAAAAGGGCTATCAACATAATGGAGCAAATATCAAAAGAAAATGACATATATATATATATACACACACACATATATATGATGAGCTTCTTTCAGTTTCTGTCTACCATATCCACTCACAAGGCTGGCCCAGGGCTATACTAGGAGACACTTGCCCAAGGAGGCACGCCCTCTCCTCTGACCACACAGCAACAACACAAAATAATATTTTAATTTTTTTAATACAATTTCTTATGATATCTAATGATAAAAATATGAGATTTTTTTAAGCATCAGATGGATAGGAGAGTCCATCTGAGAAAAATAGGAATCAATGGGATCCATAGGTTAAAAAACGGTTGAATACTACAGTTCTAGACTGTGGCATAGCTTGAGTGTGCACTACCTTGAGTTGTCTTTCAGTCTCTTAATAGTCCTCATCCCCATCTACTATACAGCCTTATATAGCAGACCCCAAATTGTCACTCCCATAAAAAAATCACACAGGGCAATAGAAATGTTGACAATCAAAATCACTTATTGACAAGTTCAGTCTCTTTCTTGACATATTTATTGAAATTGTTTATTGACAACTCCAAAACCAATAAGTATGGATAAAATAAATTCTGATAAGATACTGCAGTTTATTCAGTCTTCTATAGAAGAAGAAAAAAACAAAAACAAAAAAAAAAAAACAATGGCTTTGTGCTGATTCAAAAGCAATCAATTTATATTTAGATACAAAGTTTTAGTGTTCAAAAGCACTGTTGGCAATCATTAGGAGAAAAACCAATAAAGAGGAATTATTTTCTTTCATATTCGAGTTTGTAATTTGGGAAAGATAATTGTTTCTGGATAACAATGTAAATAGCTCAACATACTTTGCAATGAACTCTTATAGATTGATTGATTAGCAAAAATTAATTCATTTATTTTATCAGAAATATGTAAAGAATTGTTTCTTGCTACGGTCACTGCCTGTGAATGACTTTCAGATGATAGCAAATGATTATGTGAGAGTTATTTATAACTTGCAAGTTCCCTATATCTGTTCTATTTCTTATCCTTTTTTCTTTTTCACTTCAAACAGTATTTCATTGAAATGTTCATCATTTTGTTTATATCTAGATTTTTACATATAGGTGCGAGATTGGCAGAGTTATGCAAGCATTGATAAGAATGCCTTGAGGTATTTGTTTGAGGTTCTTTTTTAGCTCAAATTCTGCTGAGGTCAACTCTGACTCTCAACAGTGAGCAATAAACAAAGTAACAATCAAGTATTGGGGTAGATTCTTCTTTCATTCTTACCACTCTTTCAGAATTATCTGTACTTGATAAGGTGGTGTCTTGTTTAAAAAAAAAAGCCAAAGAAAGACTGGATCATAATAAGATGATTGGGAATAGTTGTTTGAACTCTGGTGATTTGGTATGGCTGACTGAACATTGCAAATGTTTTTGTGATGGTTTTTTTTCTTTTTGGCAACAGTATTTTTGGGCCCAGGAGGCAAGTGGTCACATGCACACACACAAGTGCATGAATAAATACATACATACAGATAGATAGATAGATAGACAGACAGACAGACAGACAGATAAACAGACAGAAAGAGCAAGAGAGAGAGAGGACCATTAAAATGTATTAAATGACCTCAATTGCTACAACCCCCCCCCCCGCTTCACATGAACATACAATACACACGTAAACAAATAGAATAAGGCCTCAGAGACAGATGTTCTTGTAGCAACATGGTTTTTTTAATACACCTTAATGCTTTTCTTTCTCTTTCTCTATCTGTCTGTCTGTCTACCTGCCTACCTCTATCTATCTATCTATCTATCTATCTTATCTATTTATCTCCAATTTTGCTGCTCATAACAACAAAATTTTAATTCAGTGTTAGTTCTGCTCTGTCAAAGATGTATAGAAATCTGTTGTAAGAAAAGTTTTCTTTTTCATGTTTCATTAATATTTCACTAGCCGTCATATACATAAAGTGAAGCATGGAGTTATGATTACAAGTCTGTAGTCAACTAGAATAAAAACAAGATTTTCAGGGTGCCAAAACATGCCACTGACAAATATACCAAATAAATGAGAGATACCAGACAGGCAGGACCAAAACGGTAGTATCAAAAACACCTTGTACTCAAGATGGATGGCAATGGGAATCGATCAAGAACTTTATAACTAAGAAAGAGTAAAGTCATATTGTTTATGGCATATTATACAACTAAACAGAGCAAGTGCTGACCAATGATAAATGATGAACAATGCTAGTGGAACAAGATGTCCATTCATTATGGCAGCAATGAAGGACCGTTGTTACATTGCATTCAACAATGGTTAGACAACACAACAATGGCTGCCTAATTCAGAATACCTGCTAGACAAGAATTATTTTTTGATTGTTGTAGTCTAGTGTCAAGTCAGTTGTGATTAAACAAATCTTCCTGCCTTTTTGTATATCTAACACTTATAATGCTGCTTGTCCAGCAAAATTTCTTTGACAAACACCGAAAGCTTATTAAAGAAGTCACCAATTTGTCATTTACCAGCCTGGTGAGGCAAGGAGAAGGAGATTATATACATCTTACTTTTATGGAACATTTTATCAAAGAAAAAGAAATATCTATTTTATGACAAAATCTTTTGTCATGGAAATGTCCTGGGAGGAAGTTGATTAAACTGATTCAAATGAATTAAAGGCAAAGTTTCTCTTTGTGGGTTTTGCACTCATTATGGGCCCTTGATTAAATACTGCAAAATATTTTGTCTAACCCTTAATTCTACCTTTTAATCCAACAGACATCTTCCCCTCCTCCTCCTCCTCCTCCACCACCACCATATATATATATATGACAGGCATTTTTCAGATTCCATCTACCAAATCCACTCACAAGGCTTTGGCCAGCCTGGGATTATAGCAGAAAACATGTCCAAGATGCCATACAGTGGGACTGAATCTGAAACCAAGGGGCTGGAAACTGAGTTTCTGAACCATGCAGACATGCCTGTACTTGTGTCTGTGAATTTATGTTTAATAATAGTTCCATTCATCAGGGATTTTTCAGTTTTATATTTTTATCTAGGTTACATTCCAGTATTTGGCTTGCCTAAGAAATGCTTAAGTCAAGAGCAAATAGACTATATTACAAACAAATGTATTCAGGCAAGTTATTTAAACACAGCTAGAAAAGCTAAGTAACCTAAACAATCAAGCTGATTGAACCGCTATGCAGCAAATTGATCCGCAAGAAATAGTAGTCGATTCTTCCTCAAATTAAAAAAGAAATGAGAAACATCTGACTATGTAGTGCTAGATATACAAAAAGACAAGGTGGTTTGCTTAATCAAAGATAACTTGGGGGTTAAACAACACTCAAAAACAACTGCTGAGGCACAATTTGGTTGTGTGGTTAAGAAGTTTTCTTCCAAACCATATGGTCTCAGGTTCAATTCCTTTCTGTGGCACCATGAGAAAATGTCTTTTACTATTGCCAACCAAAGACTTGTGAGTGGATTTGGTAGATGGAAACTAGAAAAAGTCCATTGTACATACACACAAACACACACATATATATATATCTGTGCATAATTATGTATATGTATGTATACCTATTTTCAGGCCCAACTACAAAATGTGAGCCTTGGCCAGAAGTGAAAATACTAGGGTCTTGATTGCATATTGATTTTGCAGGCCCGGTAAATGGATATTATTACTTAATAGTAGTGGACAGCTACACAAAATGGCCTGAGGTCATGAGGTGCAAACAAACAACCTCATATACAGTGATAAACTTCTTACACAAGCTGTTTGCAAGATTTGGTGTACCGGATATAATTGTCTCTGATAACGGAACACAGCTTGTATCCTGTGAGTTTAAAAGATTCTGTGAGATGTTCACATTAGAACATAAAACTATAGCACCATATCACCCTAGATCGAATGGAAGGGCCAAAGAGGTCGTGGACACTTTTAAGAGAGCTTTAAAGAAAGCTAATAAGGAAACCATAGACAAGGTCATAATCCAACAATTCTTAAGGATATACAGGGTAACTCTGAGCCCAAATGTGCCAGAAGGAAGTTCATCAGCAGAATTAATGTTTGCCAGAAAGGTGAAGTCAGTATTTAACAAACTGTTACTAATGAAGAAAAAAAATATGTGCTAGTAAAAGACATGTTACTTTGCTTGGAAACAGGTGAGGGTTGGCAACAGGAATTGCATCCAATTATAGAAAATCTACATCAACAAATTCTATCTGAGTCGTGCAAACATAGAAAAGTGGATGTTATATGATGACATTAATGATGATGATGATGATGATGATGATGATGATGATGATGATGATGATGACTAAAAGACAATTATTTAGGTATTCCAGGTTAAACAAGCTATTGTTGTGCTACTAAATTGTTGTAGATCTCAGTGAAACAAAGATCATTCATTGTTGTCATTAGTCCATCCATTGTTGGTCACAGTGACTAAGGACACATAGGAGAAGAAGACAGGGCATGGTGTGCCTGGCTGTGACCAATCAGTCTAATGCACGCTCGGAAGACTCCGCTGCAGGCTGGACACTGGTAGTCTGCTGGGACTGAATGGGAGGAATTGGCCCCAGATTTGCACAGTTCATATTTTCTTTGTGCTTCTGAAATCCTGTTCTGTTCATAGGTGACATTTCTGTTGGTGCAGCTTTGTCAAGTAGGATGGTCTTGTGCTTCCCAGGTGTTAGGTTTGAACTCAAAGCTACCTTATAGCAGCTTTGCTGCTATAACAAAGGAGAAAATAACCATCCTGTGCCGCTGGCATTGTCTGTCATCATTGTTGGTTGATGTTTGCTCTGTTGTGTTGATTTGTTGTTGTTGGCACTCTGTCGTTTACGACATCGAGGGTTCCAGTTAATCCGATCAACGGAACAGCCTGCTCGTGAAATTAACGTGCAAGTGGCTGAGCACTCCACAGACACGTGTACCCTTAACGTAGTTCTCGGGGATATTCAGCGTGACACAGTGTGACAAGGCTGACCCTTTGAATTACAGGCACAACAGAAACAGGAAGTAAGAGTGAGAGAAAGTTGTGGTGAAAGAGTACAGCAGGGTTCGCCACCATCCTCTGCCGGAGCCTTGTGGAGCTTTAGGTGTTTTCGCTCAATAAACACTCACAACGCCCGGTCTGGGAATTGAAACCGTCATCTTATGACTGCGAGTCCGCTGCCCTAACCACTGGGCCATTGCGCTTCCACTGTGTTGATAATATGCCACAAACAATAACACTCTCTTTCTTTGGTAGAAAGATTTTGATCAATTCCAAAATTTTTCCTTATAATTTCTAACGTTGGAAAAATGTTACAAAAAGCATAGAAATATACTCTTTAGCTGTAGTCATTGATTCAGTGCTTGTGCCAAAGAGAGCTGAGTGCATCTAGCTTGATATCCAGTTTCTGAGTTTAGGTTATCATTCTGCTAAAGGGAAATTAGACAATGCCTCTTTCATGATGTTGCTAAGGATTTTATTTTCCCACAATTGCTTATCAAGAGCTCCGAGATTGATAAGATTGCTATTGTTAATGTGTTGCTTAAAATGTTGGAAAGAGAAGTTCAAGGAGGGGATATCAAATTTGTGGCATTCTAGGGAAGAAAGACTGGGTTAGGTTTAGCAGAAGGCCTGTGGGTTGGAGGCAACAGTGGTTATGAGAGGAAGCGAAAGAACTGGGTTAAGAATGCTTGAGTAGAAGTGATATAAGACCAACTATCTCCAAGATGCAGAGACCTTTGTAGTAGGTCATAGAGAAGGCAGAGAGAGGAGACAGTACTTCTTTGGTTGAAGTGTATCTGCGAATGACTTTATAATATTATAATTTTTATACCTTTTTCATGTGTTAATATATGCATACTAAGGCAGCAAGCGGACAGAAACATTAGCATGCCGGGTGAAATGCTTAGCGGTATTTCGTCTGACTTTACATTCTGAGTTCAAATTCCACCGAGGTAGGCTTTGCTTTTCATCTTATTTCCAAGGAATTTTCAAGGAAAAGGAAATGCAATGGTTATTTTCTATACATTTTCCCTATATTCTTTTAGATCATTTCCCTTGTTCTATTAATTGCAAATGTTAGGAGATAGAAAATGAGAAACTTAGAGTAATAGATTATGAAGTTTTTAGCTTCTAATGTGTATGTGTATATATATATACTAGCAGAGATACCCGGCGTTGCCCGTGTTACATGCAATTGAAAAATGAGACTTTTCTGTTATATTTTCTGTAAGGAACTGGAATACATATGATTCGAATTTCATCAAAATTGCACATGAGGGTTCTTTCCCTCTTTACACACCCTAAAAAAATTCTAATCATGAGACATGTATCCCATACTATTGATCTTTATGCGCATATTCCAAAATTTCAGTCTTCTGGAACCTGTGAAAAAGATTTTGCTCCTGCAAAATGGAGCTCATGGAGCTCTAAAATGTGGGAATGAAGGCCCCTATTGAGGGTGGGGGTGTTAATGTCAACCAAAGGAGTTGAATTGTTGGGAATGTTTTTACTTGGGTCTTATAGTATGCCTGTATATATGTGAGAGTATAGTCTCACTTTAATAGTTTCAGTATGAAATTGAAAATATTAAAGTGAAAATATTTGAAATTACAGTAGCGACATGTTA
>NC_068989.1:81118216-81144361 GCF_001194135.2 Octopus bimaculoides
ATATATATCTATACATATACGTGTACATATACATATCTCTCTCTTTCTCTCTCTCTGTATATATATATATATATATATATATATATACACACACACCATTAAAGTGAAAGTATCTGTCATTACAGTATGGAAATGTGATTGTTTCAGTTAGTGGAATAGTTTCATTTTTAAAGTGAAAGTATTTGACATGAGTGTTTTTGTTTCACTTTTGACACATAATACTTAAATAGTGGAGGAGATATGTTGCCGTGGGCTCGAACTCTGCAAGAAGTTAAAAAATTTTTTTTGACTAAAACACAACCGGAACCCTAAGTAAGACATGTGTAAAATTTAAATGAAATTGGTTGTCTAGTTCTCGAGTTTTAGGGAAACACACATACACACAGACAGACACACATTCTCATTTTTATATATATAGATAGATGACGGGATGATGAAAAGTTCCTGGCTTTGGGTAAAAGAAAATACAGGAGAATCAGTTAATTATGATTTTATTCAACATATTTCTCTCTCAGATTTACACACTTATTACAGCAGTCTTTCTGTTTTTCTAAGCTCTATAAAAGAACTTGGAAGGTTGGGCCTCCAACTAGGTCTTTCACTATACCATTAAAGCCAGGAACTTTATAGCACCCTCTTGTTTAATGTCTATTTTTCCATGCTTGCATGGATCTGACTGAGTTTATTTGAAGATTTCTTATGACCAGTTGCCCTTCTTGCTACTAACCTTTACCTATTTCCAAGCAAGGTGATATTTCCCCATGATCAGACATGTTTTTACAGAATTGGAGGTGAACAAACAAAACACATACATTGAGTATGTGTTTGGTAATATTTAAACACTGGCGCAGCTTCTAATTCATATTTGTATTTCCTCTTATGTATGCATCACCAGGGCATACCAGCAAATGGTTTTTACACTATTTGTATAAATAGTAATGGACTGGCGATTCAGTTCACGTACATGATGTAGAGAAGCCACAAAAATAGCAAAACACTAATGTCCATTGAGAAGTTGTGTCACTTATCTATGAATTTCAGGTGTTTTAACAGCCGGTGCTTTGGGGGAGTCATCTCCACTGTGCTAAATCGCAGCCTACTGGCAAACTAGCAAAGCACATATATTGAGTATGTGTTTGATAACAGACCAGCCACAACTATCTTTATTTAATTACTCTACTGCTCTACAACTTAGAGTACGCTTCTCTTTCGGATTAATGATTTACTGAGGACCTATATATATCTATCTATCTATATATATATATACAAATGTACTTCCACACAGTTTCTGCCTATGAAATTCATCCACAAGACTATTTATTGGTTGGCTTGCGCTACACAGTAGAAGACACTTGCCCAAGGTTCCACACAGTGGAATTGAACTCAAAACCACATGGTTGCAAAGCGTGTCTCTTAACTTCCTAACTATATCTGGGAATTTCATCAAAAGTAAATATCGTGGATTGCATGGGACTTAGAGCAGTCTCTTCTAAACTTACTTGGAGTTTACTAGGTATTATTTCAACAAACAAGATGTATGGGCGATTTTTCTGTGAAATGAATACTGTGGTTTACCGTGTAATTGTGTAGCAATTCTTTAACTCTTTATTTTGTCGTCCACCATTATACGTACATAAACCGAAAGATTGCTTTTTTTTTTTAATTCATGAAAATATACTATAGTTATTTCTAGGCATGACAAAAAAAGATCTTGAAAGATGATATTGAATATTTTATGCTGCTAAGAAGCTACATTTTACCCCAAAATAAACTTCTACTAAACGGATATTCGATAAGAAATGACATGTTCGTAAAGAAGGCATAGCAATTTTGTGATTTCCGTTTAGTAACTCAAATCCTGAGTGCAACCTATTCTCGGTAATTTCCGGTAAAATTCGTATAATATCAAATTATATCTAAACTCATATTGTAAAATGATTCTTCTATATTGTAAAATTTTATGCAATAATTGGGTTTAAAACAATGAAAAAATTGCTTGTCTGATTTTCATTTGATTCCTAATTTTTTCCACTTCCCGTATTTGAATAAAGTATATAGTGATTATGTATCTTAATTTAGAAGTCTTTAAATTAAACTATTTTATAATCTGTCTCATTGCTTACATAGTAATTATATATTCTGATTTAGAAGTACTTATCTATTCTTTTGCTGCTTTTAGTATAAATATCGCTATTATATGGTTAGTCTCTTATTAAGCATTTGGTTGATAAGTTCAAATTCAGCCCATATTAAAAGCGTTCCAAGCGTGACTATCCTGTCTTTATATAGGAATCATCACATTTTTTGGTGTTCCTTAACATTTTCTATTCCCTATTATACGGTAATCTCTTACAATTAAATATTTGGTTTAGTTCCTAATTCAACCCTCATGAAAGGCGTTCCACGCGTGACCATCCTGTCTTATATATATATTTGAGCTATTACCTTGTTTAGTGTTCCTTAACATTTTTTTATTCCCTATCATATAGTAATTCTCTCAATATTTGATTGTTATTTAGTTCAAATTCAGCTCCAATAAAAAGCGTTCCAACCGTGACATTCCCGTCTTTTGTCAATTACCGTTTGGTATTCCTTGGCGTTTTGTATTCCCTAATTAAATATTTGGTAGTTATTTCATTTTCAGATCACACTGATCAGATGTTCCATTAGTGACGACAATCTTTTCAACATAGTCACATGTTATTGAGAGAAATTTTGGCTGCTTATATTTCAGCAGGTCGAGCGACCGCGTAAAGTTCATTAAATATCTATTTCTAATAATATAACAAGGTGATTTACCAAAATTTAATTCTGAAGACGAGAAACAATTAAAATTCAATCTAAATATATAAATATGATAATCACCACCAAACCAAAAAATTAACGTTTCGGTATTTCCCGTTATTTGTTGAAACCACCAATTCCGGTAGTCGTTCGGTTGAACTCGGCAATGTCCGTCGAATCAGTTTGAATGCATTAAGTTTCCTGGTTGGACGCTTCAACTGTTTTTAGTTGCCGCTACAAACGTCATCCAAAACGTCGCACTATTATTTCAGCAGGCAGACATCAGTGAAGAGAAATACATATATACGAGTAGTAAACCGTCTTTGGTTGATTCACAATCAACAGTTTCTTTCAATCCAGTCTTAGGATAGAGAGAGAGAGAGAGAGAGAGAGGTAGAGATCTATTTCAAAGGAAGCGAAAATGTCGGCTCACGATCAGATTCGTGCTATGCTCGATGAATTAATGGGCACAGGTCGAGATGGTAAGTAAAAAACATGAACATGAAACAAAAAAAAAATCCTTGCGAAATTTTTATAAAAAAAAAAAAATAATTAATTTTCCTTCTCTTGTCTTCAGTTTTTCGTCTCTTTCTTCCCTCCACGCAAGCTCTTTTACTTGTTTCAGTTCTTTTGACTGCGGCCATGCTGGAGCACCGCCTTTTTTAGTCGTGCAAATCGACCCCGGGACTTATTCTTTGTAAGCCTAGTACTTATTCTATCAGTCTCTCTTTTTGCCGAACCGCTAAGTTACGGGGACGTAAACACACCAGCATCGGTTGTCGAGCGATGTTGGGGGTAAAAAACACAAGCACACACGCATATATATACATATATACGACGGATTCTTTCAGTTTCCGTCTACTAAATCCCCTCAAAAGGCTTTGGTCGACTCGAGGCTATAGTAGAAGACACTTGCCCAAGGTGTCACGCAGTGGGACTGAACCCGGAATCATGTGGTTGGTAAGCAACCTACTTACCATACAACCACTCCTGCGCCTATATTATATTTTTAAAACCATTTTCCCCCCCAAATCAACGAAGGAGAGAAAAAAATCATATCGAAATCTCCAAATATCAAAATAATTTTGTTACTAATTTTGAAAAAAAAATCTAACTCGAGAAATTTGAACTAAAGTCGCCTTTTTTTCATCTTCAAAAATTGTGTAAATATATTTTTGGTAATTATAAAAAAGCTGTATCGATGTCGGTGTTTGGATGATGTTTGTTCGTTCGTTGATTTTTGTCTGCTAATATAAGTATGAATGTGTAAATTTTTTCCCCTACCCCTTGTACATATATGTATGTAATATATATATATATATATATATATATATATATGAAAGAAAGACTTGGAATATGAGACATTGAAATCTCTCTGTCTGTTGAAAAATTTTGGCAGTGACGAACGGCCATATTGAGTCGTTTTTACTCTTGTTCAGAATCAAACGCAAAGCAAATTCAGTTAAATAACACCAGACTATCCTCGTTTATAGCATTATTTTTGTATGTTTTAACTATTCTCTCAATCATCGACATTTTATTGCTAATGTTCCCCCTATTTACGTTGAGATTTATTTTCATATTCTTACTATCTGCGCTAAATTCTGGTTAATTGCATTTCTGGTTTCTTCTAATTAAAAAAGGATAATCATCGGTGAATGACTACGTGTCACTCAGTTGTTTCTACAATGGATTTTATTGATGAATTTTTAATTTGAAATAGCAAAACACCTCGAAATAATTTAGCTGACGGGTCAAACTCGTATATATATATTTTCAATTATGATTTTTTAAATTTAGACCTGCGTGTCACTCAAGGATCTAAAAAGCTGGTTAAGATATTTATCTCACACATCTTTATATGTCACAGTCCTCCTTGACGAACTTATTGATATTAAATTAATGTGATTTTTGGGTTTCGATTTTTTATTGAAATAAAAGTATGTTCAAACTCCCGAAGATAAAAAGAACGACAACAAAAAAACAACTGTCGAATATGTTCCACTTAATTGATAGTGCTTAATTGTCATATTTCCATTGTATTTTCTGTTTGCTTTGTTCTCAATAATTGACTAATTATAACAATAATGCTGTTAATGGATCGTTGCGTTATTTTTTTCTGGTGTTTTTCTTTTTAAGTTTCCTAATTATTTTCTTTTGTGCAATTGAATAATGGCGTAGTATTTGGAATCTGGTGTTTTGGTCGATATAGTTTGAAGACAGCTAACCTCTTATATTTATATATATATATATGTATGTATATAAAAAAAACTGGAAACCTATATAAATTATAATTGTCAGTTGCATTTACAGCAAGCTTATATTGTTTTATTAGATACATACAACTGGTCTTTTTAGCAACTGCAGCACCCCTTTACGTCTTCATCATGTAATAACCCCTCCTCTCCATCACTTGGCAGTGAAAGTAGTTAAGAAAGAACACCATTCGTTTTTGCGTCTTTTTACACTGCAGAAAGAAGATCCCTTTTTCTTGGTCGTCAGACCACAGTCTTCTCGGTTTCACATTCTTACAATATTTTTTAGTATTTTTAAAAAATTCTGTTTATTATTATAAGGGTAAAAATTGGTTCAGAAACCAAATGGTAGTCTAGTTTTAAACAGCTACAATGATAATGGATTATATATCTCGTTGGTTTAGGACGAATTGCTGACCTGATTTTCTCTTACACACAGACACACACACACACACACGTAATTTCCTGTAATTGCTTATAGGTAATCGGTTTGCGACTAGAAGTCAAAAGGCAGAAAATAGAATGTGCATTATTTATTAAAGCTTCATTGCGATAGGAAATTTTCCCAAGTACGTCATCGGAATAAAATATCTTAAGTGCATTTCATTGTGTAAGGTTCCTTTGTAGAGGCAGTCGTCAGCAAGCTTAATCGGATCCGTTTTTATTATATTACACTGAGAAGTTAAGCACTAAAATAAAATAAGATTTTTTTAAAAATCCACATATATAAGATCAACACTATGTCCAGTAGTGTCTATTATATATTAATAAAACTGCATTATGTAATGTATTTGAATGTTCCATTGTTAGAATAATAAAATAACTTGAAAATCGGATAAATCATATTAGTAAATATTTCATTTAAAGGTATGATGAGATATCAATTAGATCTTTAGTGTCTGAATTGCATTTCATAAAAATTTGATCGTGTATATATTATATATATTGATCTGTGAAGTATATAGATTTCTTTCATATTTTCTGGAAATTGCAATTTTATCTTATGAAATATAACAGTATAAGTTGACATTGAGTTAGCATTATGAAAATAAGCAAGTTTTTTTTTTCATGTTTAATTCTAAATTGTGAATTGCCAATTGTTCCTGCTTCAGATTTAAGGGTTTTGTTGCTTCCTTTTCGAAAGTTTTAAGAATACAAAATGGCTGAATTAAGTCCTTGGCAGAAAAATGGTTGGTGAAAATACTTTGTTGAATTGTTGCTGGAATAATTTCTGCTAGTAATGCTGCTGAAAAATCTTTAGGTTGTAGCAAATACTGATTTTTATTTTAACCAGAGGTATTGAAATATTGCTATTTTACAAAATGTTGGTGATTTGTTCAAGTATTGAACAAACCTCTTAGGGTTGAGGACTTCAAGTATATAAATAGTACCTATTATTATATTCATATGAATATATAAATGTTTTTACTTTTAAGTAGCTTTTTCTTTTTTTTTTTAACACTTTATACACAAATACTGCTTTTTTTTTTTTTTTTAATTAATGACATTTGGCTTGATTTTCTAGTGTGGATTTCTTAGATTTTAGGTATGTATTTGTATAAAGTTGCTGCCAAAATTCTGCCTGAATACCTTATTTATTAATGTCAATCCCTATTTTTAAAGGGGAGAATGTTATGTGGTGTTATCAAGTCAATATTGCAAAGCTGGTGAACCCCAAGCCGTGAGTTCAATTTCCTAACTATTTCCAGAGGATCCTTGTTTGCATTATTTCCAAGTAATCACTGTCATGCTACTACTGCTACTACCTCTTCTACTGTGTTGGTCCAACAAACTGGTCTTTATTATGAGTGTAAATTTTTTTTGTTTGTAATTTGGCATGTAATGTATATTGTCAAATTAATTTTTCTCCTTGATAAATAATTGCTGTTTATATTTGTAATTGGCTCTGGCTATTTTAACAAGAGAGAAAAACATTATTAGGTAATTTGTTTTAATTATAATTTGTAAGTGAAATAATGCTAATTTTTATGTAGTTAGTTGTTTTCTTTTGTTTAAAAAAAAGGGAAGCAATGAGCTGGAAATCTTTTTTCAGATGAGGGCTCAGGTTGAGGCCACACCATCATACCCTGGCGGCAATAGGTGGGGATTTTGCTGTTGCAAAAATGGATTAATCGCAGTGTGTATTTAATGTATATACTCAGTGGAGATTGCACATAGTTACTGTGTGCAATGTTTTGACTTTTTTAATACATATTTTTAAAATAAATTATAACTATTTTAGACTGACATTTTACATCATAAAATTCATTTAAATTTCTGCTTACATTTTAACCAGTAACTTTTTGATAATTTAGGAATATTTCATTTGCATAAATTTTAATGCCATTAAAAATACTTGAGATAGTGATTTCACTCTAAAATATATAACCCTTCTCAATGTTTTAACTTACTGATGGAATATAATTTTAAAAAAAGGGTTTGTATTATATAGAAACACACCCAGTTCTACTTTACAACTAGAATAGTTAAAATTAGATCCTTCCAAGGTTATCATTTACTATTTAAAAACATTGATCATAGGAATCACTCTATTACTGAACAATTAGTTGTTTTTTTTTTCCTATTAACTTCAATTTCCAAATATACTGTAGCTTTGTTGAATATATTGTTAGTTTACTTATGCTATGGTAGATTAATCATGAATTTATGCTATAAAACTCTAGCTGTTGTATGATGAATGCTGAAGAAAGCATGGTGTCCTGATCAAGTTCTGGTAAGTTTGCACAATAACATGTCAATGTCATCATGATATGGATACAAAAGCAGTTTTCAAAATAATCTGCTTTAACTCTTTCATTGCTTTTCCCCCTTCATCTTTTCATAACTACCCTCATTATTTTATTGTGCTGACATTTTGCTACAGGCTAGTAGTATTGATGATCAACAGATTTTGAATGAATGCTCCTGTTTGCTTACCTGGTTACTTAAATCTGTCATACTTTTGGGAAGCTTACGTAAGTGTAACCTTAGTCTGTTTTTCCCACCCCAAATGTGTCAGCACCCCATGCCACTTAAATTTTTTTTTTTTTAATCTCTTTTCATGAAACTTAGCTTTGGTTAGTGCCTCATTTCTTCAGCAATATAAAATGGAAGAGTTAAAGCAAGTATTTTTATTCCTTGTAAATGGACTTGTTCTGCAGTATGAACATTAGAAATCAAAAAGATTCCACAGGTTGCTACAAGGCAGGATTTCAAACCAGTGATTTGATAAGTACTTTTTAAATCTTTGTGTGCTCACATCAAGGAAATCAAAATTATATGGATTGATTTTTTTTTTTTTTTTTTCTATTTTTCTCAATTTATATTTTGGTATTCCTAGATTTTCTCTTAAACTTTTTTGCCTTGCAAAACTTTGTGGAACCTTTTTATCCTCTATTAAAAAAAAAGAAAAAGAAAAAAAGTAACAAAGTCCTCGAGTTGATAATTCTTAGATAGTACATTAATTTATCTTTCTACAGCAATTTATAGTTTTGTCATTAAAGGAAATGCAAGCAAGATGTTTGCTTTCACATTCTTGAAAACTCTCTATATATGTATTCTCATTAGTTTTTACATCTTTCTCTCATGCTCACATGGGTTTGGTCACAACCCTTAATTGTTTTTCAAGTAAGGGATCTCTTATTTCATATATGTCTTTAAAGGCACAAATATATTTCTTCTGACTAGATGTCAGATGTCTTTCAAAAAATAAACAAGCTAATCAGAATTGTAATGATATCGATTCCATAAAACAAAAAAAGAGGTCTTTGTTATTTTCTTTTTGTTTTTTTTAATAGTAAAAAAAAGATACCCTTTGCAATAAAATGCTTTATCGTTATTGTTACTGAGAAGTTTGGCTATGCTGGATTGCTTTTAGGGGAAAACAACAAGTACAAGGTGAAGTTTGATGATCCTCGGGTATGTAAGAGTTTCCTGCTTGGCTGCTGCCCCCATGACATACTCTCGAGCACGGTGAGTTTCTCTTAAATATTTACTAATAAGGCTGAGCAAAATGATTTCTTCATGCTGATTTTGGTACGTAGTTGGCTTGATAGTGTGTATTCTTTAGGGGCTCATTTTCGGGATTTTCAATTTTAATAAACTACAACTATATATGTAGATATCAGATTTAAGTTACAAATACTTTGTAACTATTGTATGGTAAATTTTACAGTTTAGCTTTTACAAGAAATTAAGTGGATGACACATAGTCACAGAAAATTATAAGCATATGTGTATGTAGTCTTCATAAACTTTTTGGTTTTAACTTAAATTTCATGTGCTATGCCAGATATATATGGCGTTATTTTCTTGAACTGAATCTTCAGCCGCTTTTTGATTTCCAGTTAGAGCTGTTGCAGTTATGTGACTAATGCCTTTGCAATGATACTCATTACTTAATTATCATTTGGCATATTCTAAAAGTTGCAGTATTGTAGCTGTGAAATCATAGATTTATCTATGCTGTTTTATTATAAAAACAGAATGGTTGAACATTTGTGAAAAGATATTTAGAACTATCTATTAGAATATAAAAGCATTGTTTTTCTAATAACTGAATGCTTAGTAATGTTATGTCTAAGAGTATTAGTTGTTTAACATACAATTTTAGGCCAAATGTCCTTGAAAGGCTTTTGACAATGCTTACTTAAAAAATCCTCATTGTTAGCAATAGAGAAAGCAGTTTGTAATTTCATTAGTTAACGTGCTGTATTAGAACAACTAAACTTAGAAGTGTTAAGTACTAGGTGTAATTCAGTACTACGTCTTTGTTAGATGACACTTTTTTTTCTTTTAGGGTTTTCATGCATGGCAAGGGCATCTGGTCAGTCTACACTGCAAACATTTTGACTAATTAAAATTGTTACAGTCAGATGTAATTACAAATTGATAATGAAGAATTGACTGATTGTTTTCAAAATGATGCGGCAACTATCGATCTTGTATAGTGTGCTGCTGTTATTTTTTCTAATTTGACAAGTTTCTAGTTAATATAGATAGCTATAAATTCAGTCATTGTGTTGATACATTAGAACTATCTAATATTGTTTCCATCTCTTGCTGCCAGCTGCTAAGTCATGCTGGGAAACCCTATTATATGTTTACATTCTCGATCATTGGAACAGGGTTGCTTTGTCTTCATTTCAGTAAACCATTGCTACAGGTTTGATGGAGTCTTCTTGGTACTAGCAAATTGCTATTAAATCAGTGCTTTTTACTACATGTGAGTAGCACTATCAACTGTTTTTGTGATGATAGTTTGGGATTAGCTTTGGCTTGTAAGTTGACTGGTTTGGTTGGGTGGGAGGGTGTAACAAAAACAAAATGCCCACTGACTATATATATATTATATATATTTGCTTTGGATCTGCAAGTACAGTTTTAAGAATTTTTTTTTTCATGCATGGTTTCAGCAATAGAATTTGTCCCCCCAACACACGTCAGAAAATCACAACTCACTACTTCACATTTTTTTTTTCTCTCCACTTTGTCTATTGGGTTACATCAGGGAATAAGTAATGTGAAGAACATTCTAGTTGGATTACTGGTACTGAAGGTGCTTTAGAAGAGAAGAAAATATTTTTTTAGTACATTTTGAATTGATTCAACAGCAGATATTCTAGTTTTTTTTTATTTTTTGAATCGTGGATAATTTTAATCAGTTAATTGTATTTTTATCTCTTGCAGCGCATGGATTTAGGAGAATGTCCTAAAATACATGATTTAGCCCTCAGAGCTGACTATGAACAAGCAACCAAAGGAAAAGACTATTATTATGACATTGATGTGAGTAAAGCTATGTTTTTATTTTAACACTTATCTTAGATGCTTCAAATTATCACCTAGTTGCTAACTGGATTGATAATAAGGGTACTAATCTCAGGACCTTGTGCACACAAAACAAAATATCTAATTTTAAACCTAAAGCATTGGCTTTTGTTTCTTGTCTTTAAACAGTGATCTCTGGGTTGGCCTTCCTTTTCCAAACTCTTTATTTTTGGCTATCTGTCATAGCTTAGAAGGCACTTACAGGTTTCTCTATCTCAAAGGAGGAATCTTATCTGAACTTGCTAGCTACTGATCTATCACTTGCACTTCTGACAATCATAATAAACTATTTCATCATGTTGAGTCTTTTCCCCGGTGGTTACCAATATTGTTTTCATAAGTCTAGCTCTGCTAGAAATCTTCATATCACAGCTAGTGATTTCAAGAACTTACCTAAAAGTATTGTTGCTTTTGATATTAGCAAAGCCTTTCCACATGTCTGATGTAATCACCTTAGCAAAGCTGTTTGTCTGTAGGCTGTACTTGAGTATGTCAATAGGATTTTCTCCAACTTGCATTCTATCTTCAGCAGTTGTTAGTCTAGTCCTTCTCTACACCAATAGCTCACTATAGTGTTATTCCAGTGAAACACTCCATGCAACAATGCCTAGTTTTTGATGGAACAGGAACTACTTCAGCTCCAAACAGATGTTGATTCTTTGCAAACTATAAGTGCCTTTCTCTCTAGAACACTTGTCAAACATGTCTGGGACAATAACTCCTTTATACATTCTATGATCCTGTCCAGATAACAAAAACTGACCAATTAGAAAGCTCACTAGCACAATGATAAATTGTATCCTTCCACTTGTTTCTAAATGTCATTCAAACCTGTCTCCCAATAATTGGAGCTCTTTGGTGCTCCCATTTTTCTTCAGAAATTTTAAGTTAAATATTGAATCTCACCAAAATAAAAAAATTTTTTTTGAAAGAAAGCAAAATTGTGATTCTTCTTCTCATGCAAAAACATGTCTATATTTTATATTTCTTTAGGCTATGGAACATCTTCAGTCGTTTATTGCTGAATGTGACAGAAAAACAGAACTTGCAAAACGACGGTTGAAAGAAACCCAAGAAGAGCTTAGTGAAGAAGCAAACCAGAAGGTAAGTGTTTACTGATAGTTAGCTTTTTAATCCCTATCACTTATTTTCTTTTGCAACCCCTTAAATCACTAAAACAGTTGGGTCTGGAGTCGTTTCTTAAAATGGGAGGACAAGCATTATATAATGCCTAAATTTCTCAAATATTGGAGAAACAATCTATACATAATTTCATCTGGCAATTTCTACAAAAAAAAACATCTTAGTTCTTTAGGTTCTTTCTTTTTTTATATAAACTGGCCAGTAGGTGTGGTGGAGTGAGGGTTCATGCTACAGGGAGAAATATTTTAAAGAGTTTCATTTCTAATTTTGTGTTTGTTTTGAAAAGAAATAATTTGTGGGATGATGTCATAAAACATTTACATTTTTCAGAAATTTTTTTTGTGTGTGTGTATTAGGAGTATATTATTTAATTTTAGAAAATGTGTAGAAAGGGAAGTGTTGAGGGTGACACATAGCTAATGTATATTAAAATTGTATGTCAAGTTACAAATAACAATTGTAAAATGTTTTTTGGTTAGTCAGTATAAGAGACTTTCTGTGGCAGCTAAATAATTTTATAAAGAAGGGTACAATCATGGTTAGCTGTTAACCTTAGCAAGGAGAAGGCTTGCTATCTAAGCTTGACAGTCATTTTTGAGAAAAAAAGGCAAACAGGAATGGCAGCAAACTCAAATGGGTGCTTTTGGAAGTTTTCTTTTCTGAGCAATTTTTATTCCTTGGTACTATTAACTTTCCACTGGATTTGTGTGAAACAGCTTTATGATTATCACTGAGGCTACTGTTACTGCTATCTCTGTTATCATTGATAGTCATTCTTCAAGACAACATATTCTTTTCTTTATTGTTTATCCAGTCATTTGGCTGATGTGTCTTATGTAGAAAAGTGAAGCATCAAGAATGAAGAAATGTAAATGAACTGAAGCAAACTCTTCTAGCTAACTGAAGGCATGAAATAATGGACATTTTTAGAACCAAAATTAATTGATGTGCAGGCTTAGGCAAAAGTGGTCATATTGATATTGCAATTTTTAGGCAAAGTCCTGATGATGAGGAAAGATAGAAATTCTTTTAAATAAACAGAATTTCTACAAACATTTAAGAACATATTTCACAACATATCTTTATAGATTGTATTTATGAACTTGAGTCCCTCCATAAAATTCCTCAAAATATGGTTTTGGCCCATTACTGGTAATACATAAGTACAAAAGCATCAAGCCACCACTTGTATCTTGCAATATTATCAAATGCCATTTTTACATTTGCAACTGCTTCAGATTCTACTAAAAATTCAGTCATTACAACCATAATACATAATAGATTGACATTTCAATTGATTGAGAAAGCATTGAACATTTAATTTGCACTTGTTTTGCCATTAATATGAAATTGCTTATTACATGCATTTCTTATAATTATAGAGGCTTCTTTGTTACAAGAATGTAATTGGGTCATTATAATGCAAAATATGTTTCTTCAGAAGTGCAGACTATAAATATAATGGTCCTTAATCTATACTCTCAATTTGTGATGGCTTGTTTGTAGGCCCTTTAAACGTTCAAAGATTTTCATTAAAATTTTTGAAGTTATTACTGCTACTAAATGATTTTATTCTGAAAAAGAATTTTTTTTTAAATCATTGGAAATGAGATAATTGAGGTTAGAATTTCTCAATAGAATGTGAAAATTATCTTAATAAACTAAATTTTGATGTTGAAGCACAAATGGCTGGGTTCCTACATTGCCTGATAATGTTGTTTGTTGAAATTGTCATATGTCCCCTCCAACACTTTGATCTTAGATCCTCTGCCTGTGTTTGGCTTAATGGTCAACTGTAAAATGATAGCAGGAATAACAGCACACTTGAAGAATAAAACTTTCAAAAATATTTCTTTCTATAAAACCAGTGCAATGGTATTTTAATCTCGTGAATTGAGTTAAAAGGTTAGGTCATAATTGTAAAATACATAATGTTGATTGCAGATGTGAATGTCCATCTAAAATAAGAGTTCATTTGTCATATTTTTATTTCTAGGCTGAAATTATTCATCAACTTGGTGAACAAATTGGTACTAAATTAGCAAAAGCTGAGACTGTTGGAGCTGAAGGACATGTAAATGAATCTCTAAAATTGATGGAAGAAGTAGAAGAGTTAAAAAAACAAAAAGGACAAGCTGAGGTAATATTTCATGATTGGATTTTTTTTTTTAATGTTTTATTTCTTTTAGTAAGATTTTCAAACATTGAGATATTCAATTTGTAAAGTTTTAATCAAATCAGTGGTAACATTTAATTGAATAATTTAATAATAAATTTATAACATCCAAATTGAACACAGAATAATAAATTACCTTGGTAGACATTGAAACTGAATCCAAATATCTTTGGAAAATTCAGTTTGTACTGATTGAGGAGTGCACTTCAACATGTTATGTTGCAGCATTAGGACTTATTGATAACTTATAGGTCATTACATAAACAAGCATACTTGCTTTTTATTGATTTGTTTGTTCATAAATTTATTTCACATTAAGAGCAAGTAATTTTTTTCTGGTGAGCTGAAAAAGCTTTACTGTAACACTTAAATGAGTTAAATGTAACTAGGAGTAAAGGTATTCAGATTAGGACCAATTAGTTAATGTAAGTTTTTAGAACAGTATTTGTTTGTGATGTAAATATTATTTTCTTTACAGATTGAATATAGAAATTCAATGCCAGCTTCCAGCTATCAACAACAGAAACTCCGTGTTTGTGAAGTATGTTCAGCTTATTTGGGTATCCATGATAATGATAGACGGCTTGCAGATCATTTTGGAGGCAAATTACATCTTGGCTTCATCACAATTAGAGAAAAATTAGAAGATCTCAAGGTAATCAGTGATTTAATTATTCTGTCAATCTCTTGAATTTAATTTGTATTCCTCTTTCTTTAATCATTTTGCAATTTCTTCAGAAAAGCGTTGCTGAAAGAAGAGCTCAGAGGGAGAAGGAACGAGAAGAACGTCGTAAAAGAGAACAAGAAAAAATAGGTGACAGGGAAAAGGAAAAACGAAAGAGCCGCAGTCCTAGCCGAAATCATCGCAGTAGCAGAAGTCATAGCAGAGATAGAAGGAAACGGTCTCGGAGTCGTAGTCGAAGGTCAGTATTGGTTATTGCTTTTAGAAAAATATAAATTGCTTAAATTACTTGCAGATGCCTTTCACGTAGAAAATGAAGTTTCTGTTGATATCATATAACAAAGAGCTTCAAAAATTAAATTTTACTTAGGCCAATGGCTAATATTTTCTTGCTGTTTTTATTTTTCATTTCCTCCGTTGTATATAATTAGATTTATTGTTATATTGTAATTCTTTATCTTTCAGATCTTGCAAACGTTCCCGATCTCGGTCTCATTCTCGACGTTCAGGATCTCGTTCAAAGCGCTCACGGTCTCGTTCTCGATCTAGATACTCGAGGTGAAATAGTGCTTTGATGTGAGAATTTGTACATACTGTCTTTAACTGAAAACTTAAGATCTCGGTAAGGGAGGCTGCATGGTTAAAAAAAAACAAAAGTGGAAGACAAGGAGATAATAAAAATACTAAGTTCAGAATGTCTGGTCACATTTTGCTATTATAGGCTTCCACTGGACTTTGCTAGTTAAGACTTTTTATTAAAGATTTATATATCTTAATAAACTTGGTTGATAAAAACTGATTTTATTTAATATATTTTCCCCCTACAAAGTCAAATCTCTTTTACTGGAAAAGTCTCTTGCTTTCAGATTTGACATCATTCACATGAGGAGGTTTGCTTGAAAATTTATAACAGTTAAAGTATTAGATCATAAAGAATTGGCAGGTGAACAACTCGATGTCAAGTGACATTGTATTTAAGGATAGATTTAAGTGTAGCCCTTAAGTTGTATAGTTTTGTTTAAATTTCTAAATAAAATTGTTGACAATTGACTTGGTCTGGAATGGTTCAATAAATTTGCTCTTTATATAAAAACATTAGTAAATCCACTTGTTTTCATTCACAAATTGTTCATACCAGTATTCTATGGTTGTCTTAGGTGACATTTTCAGATGAGTTTCATAGTGCTTTCAGATTAACAGGAGATTGAATCTAATATTTTATTAGTTTCATTAGAAATATAGAGCTTGTGCATTGTAAATAAGGTCTGTCAATTCTGGCCCAAGTCTATAATAGGTAGCCTTTTTCAAACATAAAACATTTGTAAACTTTTTCTCAAGTTAAAAAGTTAACCTTCATGAAATTAGAAAGATATATTACATTGAGCTCAGTACAAGACTTGTTTATTTTGAGTCGAGGTTAGTTAAAAATGAAATGCCTTCCGTAGATTAATGAATTTTTTGGTAGTTTGATTGTGATTCAGTTTAATTTTCTTTTAAATGTCAGATTATAAAATTGAAAATTCAGCTTCTTTATCCATTTGTAAAACAAATCTGCTCCACTTTGTGAGGAGCAAAAAAGTAAAGGCTGACAAATTTGTATAAATAAAATGTAGCATTTTATTGAATAACATCAAAATTCTATTCTTAAAACCTTCACAAGAATAGAATTTTGTAGGGGTTAAAAGAAATAAGTATAAAGCAAATACCTTCAACAGTGATAGGTATTTACATGAATTTAGTTTAACAGCAAAGTAAATAAGGGAAGGGGACAGAGGTGAAGGTGGTAAATTCTAGGCTGCAATCATTATTTTCAATTGCAGCAAGTGGAATTTAGAATTAATTTCAATGTAAAATCTGAATAGGCAATATTGGCACAGTCCATTTATTATGTCTATTAAGATTTAAACATTTATCTAAAAAATCCTTTATCCAGTACTTAGAAAGTCCAATACTTTTTTTTTATGCGGGTATTTTTTGCTGTAAACTATGCAGAAAGTCCAATCAGTGTTAATGATGCTATGGATGGTTGCTTGAAAATAAATCTTATGATAGCAGCAAAAGAGAGGAGGGGGGCTGCACTTAAGAGGTTGTAAGTGTTGAAAAAAAATTTTTTTTTTTTTTTTTCCAAACATAATAGCTGATTTCTCTAGGAAATAGATTACTAATTTTGTAATAAGCAATAAATCACTATCAAATTTTACATTACATTGTTAAGGAATGATGTATATATAATTATATTTTCATGGGTTATTCAGATTCTTTTTAAAAATAGAATTAGGTATTCCATTTCCAGTTTCTGTGATTCACAGAATCTAGTCACTGAGAAAAATCTCATTAGAGGGAGTGTCTGTATCTTGAAGTTCTCCTCCAAGTTACTTTTAAGAAGTGTATTATGTACAGAGAAGAAAATAAGGCTATTAAAATAAATATGTTGGTCAGTGGGTAGCAAGAGAAGTTGGCACCAATGGAAGGTATTCAGTAGTTGAGGGTTTTGAATAATCATGAAATTCAGTCCAGATAACTTTGACCCTGATAAACCAAATTTTTACTTAGACCATTATTATCTTAGACTGAAGAAATCAAAGATGGTCAACAAGCATTGCAGCATTGATGGTGAAAAGTTTTATCAACATAAAGAGGGGGGGGGGGGGATCAGCTTCAAACTGCAAGTAGGCACCAGTAGAGAGTCGAAGTGACCGGTCAGTTGATTTATCACTGGCTTTCATGTCTTTCCATCTAAAAATTTAAATATCAAGGTATTAACAATAAAGCATATGAAAAAATCTTATTATATAGTACAAATGATTTATGACTGCTATTGTTGATCTTAGAGCTATCATCAAAGTGCAGTGATGATAGCAGTGTGCACTGGTTAAGAGTATGATATACTGAGCAAATATTGAAGAAATGATAAACAAGTTTACATCATTTGTTCCTATGTATGTTTCACCACTGGCTGTGTATTGGATGCTTTATCAAAACTAATCATCAGGGAACACTTTAGTTCCCTGTAACACTGCAATAAAATGTTACCCAATGATCAGTTGTGATTCCACTGGAAATCCAGGCCATCTCAATGATGCAATGTACACAGGAACAAATATGAACTTGTAATTTCTTCTACATTTGATTTGTATATCAAAACAAGTAAAACTATTAAGTACATAGTATTTGCAAAACCACCTCACAAAAACATTATGTAAACTGGTGTTTATTTGTCTGTTTCTTCAAGCTAGCAGAGGTTGGATGAATATTTTGAGGTATTTTATTGTCAAATATCCTTGCTAACCTTTACCTCTTTTCAAGTTAGGATGTCCTCATCTTTGTTGTTAACACATTTCGGCTGATATACCCTCCATCCTTCATCAGTTGTACATGGAAAAATACCTTAGGAATGAGAACCCAGGTTCAAAATTTCCCCAAGACACCTGATAAAGGCTGGAGGGTATATCAGCCGAAACGTGTTAACAAACAAGACAAGGACAAATATCCGTCAAATGTAAATAATGTACATAATTTACTCATCTCTTAAATATAGAACTGTATATATATCCATCGTCAGCTGCCTAACAGGTATCATTCTTGATATATATATGATATGTTAATGTCTACTTCACACCTGCACATCAGACAAAGGTGTGTTGGATGCAGAGTTTTCATAGCAGATTAAGAAAACCCAGATATACTTCATGACATGTCTCAGCAAAGCCATTATTTACAAGCAATGAATGAAACATGCAAAGTGGACACAAGGGAAATGCAAAATCACTTAGACAAACACTTGCACATATATGTAAACTCACTTCTAAGGTAACAGGGACAACCATTAGTTGGCATAAAGACATATATGATGGGCTTCTTTCAGTTTCCGTCTACCAAATCCACTCACAAAGCTTTGGTTGGCCCAAGTTTATAGTAGAAGACTTGCCCAAAGTGCTCAATAATGGGATTGAACCCAGAACCATGTGTTTGGGAAGCAAGCTTCTTAACACACAGCCTTGCTTGTACCTTTAATAGGTGCACGTCCTTAGTATAGCTAGGACCATATCCCAAAGACAATACTTTCGATTCAGGGCCAAATGATATTTCTCTCACCAACAGGCTTACATTCTACAAGGGTCAAGGTAAGCCATGGCGGAGTATCATTTCCACATCTGGAACAACAGCAGCTAGACACTGCATCCAGAAGAAATCCACTTGATTGATTGGTATTTAGTCATCAATGACTCCAGCTTCTCATCTGCAGGTGTGCTGTCTCTTCTCCACATTTTGTATGACTACAAGTCAGCAAATTATATATATATATATATATATATAATTATTATTATTATCATTGTATATAGTTATTGTTTAAATGTTCACTTCTCCAAGCTTTATGGGTTTCACAAAAGAAACTTTTGTTTCAAACACTGGTAAAATAACAACAAAGTTAATTGAATGCTTGATTATTTTCAAACTTAATGTATTTCATTAGAAAAGTAATGGAAGCGTCTTAACTCTTTTGTAACTATTGTTGAGGCAAGTGAATTTGGAATTTGAAATCTGAAATGGAAATCGAACCGAATCCAACGACTGGAACTCATGCCAACTTTTCCTTCATTGGACACTAAACTCTGCTTGCGAAGACCAGGTGGGGCAAGTGAAATCATAATTGAACCACACTCAATGACTGGTCACCACGCCAGTGGAGCACTAACAGCACTGTCAAGCGTGTTCATTGCCAGAGCAGCTGTCTGGCTTCCGTGCTAGTGGCCCGTAAATAGCACCATTTGAGCATAATCATTACCAAGGTTGCCTTCTAGCACTTGTGCTGGTGGCACGTTAGAAAATCATTTGAGCGAGGTCATTGCCAGTGCTGCGGGACTGGCTCCTGTGCAGGTGGCACGTAAAAAACACGTTTTTGAGCATGGCCGTTGCCAGTACCATGTGACTAGCCCTCATGCCGGTGGCACGTAAAAGCACCCACTACACTCAAGTGGTTGGCGTTAGGAAGGGCATCCAGCTGTAGAAACTCTGCCAGATCAGATTGGAGCCTAGTGCAGCCTTCTGGCTTGCCAGTCCTCAGTCAAATTGTCCAACCCATGCTAGCATGGAAAGCGGATGTTAAACGACGATGATGATGATGATTTCTGTTGCAGTACACTGCCTTTGATTTGATTAATTTTAAAAATAGTAAAGAATTTAATTGCAATAACTTTGTCATTATTAAACTGGTGTTTGGGACATAAATTAACATGGAATTTTGCTGGAAGGTTTAGATTTAAATCACTTAGAAATAAGGAATTTGTATCATAGTAAAAGTAAATGCAAAGTGTTACTTACCTGAGGAGAAATAAAAGGAATTGTAGTCCCTTGCATGATATCTGGGTTCAGAAGTAACGGAACGGTGCTTGCAGTAGAAGCTATGGAACCAGAAGTGGAAGAAGAGTTGTTTACAGTCACTGAGTCTGTAATGTTAGGGCGTGGTGCAACTGGTGAACTGTTTACTGACATGTTGTCTGCCATGCTACTGCGAGAGGCAACTTTAGGCAAGGGTGGCTGAAGAATGTAAGCGGATGTCATGGTGGCACTATTCCCTCCAACCAATGGACTTTCTGAACGAGGAGATTTGCCAATTCCTGAAAAAATAAAAGAAACAATAAACGGTGAAGATAAGGTGATGATTGAACTGATTAAGGATTAAAACCTGATCAATGTCTGGATTAATAATAAATAATAATTAAAGATATTGTGTCTGGGCTGGGCACTTCATCAGTTATGATGGTAAGTGTTCCAGTTGATTCAATCAACGGAACAGCCTGCTTTTGAAATTAACAAGCATGTGGCTGAGCACTCCACAGAAACATGCACAGTTAACGTAATTTGTAGATTCATCATGACACACCAAATGTAACACGGCCAGCTCATTTGAATTACAGGTACAACTCATTTTTACCAGGTAAGTGAACTGGAGTAATGTGAAAAAAAAAAACTGTCTTGCTCAAGGACACAAGGCGTTGAACTCACAACCTTATGGTCAGGAGTTGAATAGACAAATCACTAAGCCACTCACCCTCAAAGATACTATAACACTAGCTAATTCGTGAAGAATAAATATGTAGGTAGGATCCCATATCTATATCCGTCAAGTCAGAAAGATCCCTTATAATTAGTCTGCTTGATTAGGGCTAACCCCAGATTAAACATCTAGAAAGGAAACATCAATCCTTCAACCCACATTTCAACATTTCTAATGACTCAACTAATTAAAATTCTAAACAATTTTCCCTATATACTAAATTACAATTAGCAAAATTCACTGAAGCTAACAATAACAATAATATAAAAAAAAAAAACTAAAAAAATTATTTAAAAAATAATCCGAAGTCAATTTTACAAAACTTAATGAAGAAGGTAGAAACATTTTCAAATAAAATGATGTTAGATCTAACTTACCACTGTCCGGACTTGGCGTTTGAACATCTGAGTTTTGAGAACTTGGAGAATCAGGCACTTTTGCTGTACCATTGTTATTCGTGACTGGCAATGTTATTTGAGGGTCTGGTTGGATGTCTTCGTTAGCTACCATTACTACCACTTTTTCAAGGCTAGCATTATTACGATCAATGTTTCTTGGTTCTGGAACACACACTAAACAAGAAAAAAAGAATATTATTTTGAGAATAAAACAAAATATTTATATATAAGATACAGTAGATTGGTGCAGTCTTCTACTTGGCTGGCTCTTGTCAACCGTCCAACCCATGCCTGTCTGGGAGACAGATGTTAAACAATGATGATGATACACATAGAGACTTCTTCGTTAGCTTGAGAATTAAGAGATTGTTGGGGTGGGGGTCCCTACAGTTTAACAATTACAGCTAGAAATTAAATGTTTATTGTATAGAAATAACCCCCAGAAAAAGTAAAATATGACATTTCTAGTATTGTTACTGCTTAGCCTCAGCTCAGTCATGACCTAGTAAGTCTATGATAAAGGGTATTCCAGCCATGACCTCTCCACCTTTTACTCAGATATTGTGTATCCAGGTTTGATACACTAAACCCAAATAGGTCCTTCTTATATAAGACAGTAAAGTATGGTTTAGGTGCTTGAACAAAATACCAGGGCAGAATACTGAAAATATATTATCTTTTACTAGTTTCAGGGGCATCATCATCATCGTTGTTTAACGTCTGCTTTCCATGCTAGCATGGGTTGGACGATTTGACTGAGGACTAGTGAAACCGGATGGCAACACCAGGCTCCAATCTGATTTGGCAGAGTTTCTACAGCTGGATACCCTTCCTAACGCCAATCACTCCGAGAGTGTAGTGGGTGCTTTTACGTGCCACCGGCACAAGGGCCAGTCAGGCGGTACTGGCAATGGCCATGCTCGAAATAGTGTATTTTACGTTCCACCTGCACAGGAGCCAGTCCATCAGTACTGGAAACGATCTCGCTAGAATGTCTTTTCATGTGCCACTGGTAACTGGTAACGTTATCTTGAAAAATTATAATCAGACGAATCGATCCCAGTACTTATTTGTTTTTAAGCCTGGTACTTATTCAAGTGGGGAGAAACAGGTGCAAAGACACACTGACACAATGGGCTTCTTTCAGTTTGTGTCTCCCAAGTCCACTCACAAGGCTTTGGTCAACCTGAGACTATAGTAGAAGACACTTGCTCAAGGTGCTATGCTGTGGGACTGAACCCAGAACTGTGTGATTGGGAAGCAAACTTCTTACCACACAGCCATCCCAGCACCTTTCTTTATCTTTACAAGATTGACTATGATGGTAGTTGTAGGTGAGCATCACTGTCATACAAGAAATGTTATTCATTTCCGGTCTTCCATGAAAAACATGTCAAGCCATGGGAAATATCTTATTTGGAAACAAGTAAGGGTTAGCAACAGGAAGGGTATCTTGCTGTAAAAAATTTGCTTCAACAAACTTCATCTGACCCATGCAAGCATGGAAAAATGGATGTTAAATGATGGCGATGATAATTTTCCAAACATATAAATTGAGAAATAAAATAAAATGGCATCAAGCATGACTCAGCTTAACAGAAGCTTATTCTACAGTGTTTTCAAAACATCTCTTTTTTCCAGTAACAATGAAAAATAGTACTTAGCGTAGTAATTTTCACTCAATTTCGGAGGTATTATAACAGTTCCTCAAGGATTGTCTCAAAGTAATGGTCAAAAAGAGATAGTTACCAGGTTCCTGAGTTTTAAATAGTTCCTCTTGCAGTTCTGGTAAGAACGTGTCAATACGGTCCCATGTCAACTTCCAGAGTTGTGAGTCTGTTGTATCAGTGTGGAAAATTCCAGCTGTGTCCATAACTAGTAACATATTTTTTAAGGATTCTCGTATTGCATCTGACTGTAATAGTAATAATAATAATAATAATAATAACAACAATAATGATAATGGTTTCAATTTTCGTTAAGGCGGCAAGTTGGCAGAAATGCTTAGCAGTATTTTGTCTGTCTTTACATTCTGAATTCAAATTCCGCCGAGGTCGACTTTGCCTTTCATCCTTTTGAGGTCAATAAATTAAGTACCAGTTGCGTACTGGAGTCGATCTTATCAACTGGCCCCCTCCCCAGAAATTTCAGGCCTTGTGCTAAGAGTAGAAACGAATTTTGGTACAAAGCCAGCAACTTTGGAAGAGGGGGTAGTTGATTACACTGACCCCAGTATCCAACTGGTGTTTATTTTATTGACCCCGAAAGGATGGAAGCTGCAAAGTTGAACTCAAAATGTAAAAACGGATGAATCTATTTTAGGCACAAGGCTGGAAATTTGGGGGAAGGGGCCAGTTGATACCTTAACTTCAGTGTTCAACTGGTACTGTTTATTAAACCCCGAAAGGATGTTAAGCATTTTGCTCAGCATGCTAACAATTCTGCCAGCTTGCTGCCTTAATGATAATAATAATAACAATAATAATAATAATAATAATAATAATAATAATATTAGTAATACTCACCAAGAGATCACTGCCTTTGTGCATGTATTTATCCATGAAATCTAATATAGTTAGCCATAGTGCTGTAAAGGTACTCAATGATAAGAGAGGAGACAGATGCTGTAGGAATACCTGTAGACAGAAAAATATATATAATGAGTTAATTAAATTGATGTTCACAAACGAAATTTAGTGGTTGTTGTTGTTTAGCCTCACTGAAGCTTTGAATGATGAGATATAAACAGCAAAAGGTATTCAAGCTACGACCATCCTTTGTTATATTCAGACAGTTGTGTGGTTAAAAAGCTTGCTTCCTAAGCATGCTGTCTCAGGTTGAAGTGTCTTCTACTATAACCTTGGTCTGTCCAAAGCCTTGTGAGTGGAATTATTAGATGGAAACTGGAAGAAGCCCATCATATATATATTTCTGTACTTATGTGTTTATACATATATATGTACATGTGTGTGTGTGTTTGTGTGTAGTCTTGCCATCCTGTGAAGATCGTAAACAAGCATCACCATCATACAAGAGGTGTTGTTTGTTCCCAGCTTTCTTTGAGGAAACGTGTCTGACCAGGGAGGAAATATTATCTCGCTGAGGAAATATTATCTAACTGGTCAGAGTTAGTGATAGGAAAGGCACCCAGTTGGAGAAAACCCGTCTCAACAAATTCAGTGTGATCCATGCAAGCATGGAAAAGTAGACAGTAAATGATGATAATGATGATGAAAATGATTATAATATATCTAGTAGGACTACATTATCCTTATGTCAGTAGGATATGATTTGAAGATTTCACTGCTATATCTGGCAGACTGAGAGACCATGTAGAGGCTTCTACATTCTGTTTGATTCCAAGTCAACTCGGAATGAGCAAATTTATGATTAAAGTCATTCAAGTTATGACCACATCATCCAGTGCCATTTTTTAAATAAGATAGTGGGCTTAATTTTTTACACAATCACAAGGCAAGAAACTGGGGTTTAAACAATTAAATCACTTCTAGTACTTGATAGATAATTATTTTATTGATCCAAGAAGAATAAAAAATCAAATTTGACTTCTGCTAGGATTTGAACTCAGAAACATAAAGAGCCAGAATAAATACTGCAACAAATTATTTTCTGTTGCTTTAATGATTCTGCCAATCAATAGCCCCACCAATAACATATCATCGAAGAAAATCTTAGTTAATTGGCAAAAATGAGAAGGACGTTTGGTGTTGTTTATCTATAGCAGTTACTGCTTTTTTTGAATATCTATAAACTTACTCACAAAGCAAAGTAATGATAACAGAATAAACTTAATATTTGCTTCATTTAGGGTAACAACAATAAAATACTAGATGTAGTGAAAAATAAATCATTTCAATTAATTACTCCATGATACCATCTACAGGAAATGCCATACTTAATATTAAAATATAGTATTTAATTTAGTGTACTGCGTGACTTTTTCAAGGCACCAATTTTACACACACACATCGCCTGTGCTGGTGCCACGCGAAAAATACTCAGTCCACTCTGTAGGGTGGTTGGTGTTAGGAAGTACCCTTCCTAACACCAACCAGTCTTCTGGGATCTTTTTTAAAACGGGGGCCACATTTTTCATTAACGAAACACTTTGAAACTTGGAACACTGGTAGAATGTGTCATATAAAACATCTTTTTCTCTTAGTCTTCTTAAAAAAAAAAGAAATCCATAAATTATTCCAGGTTAAAGTTGTCGTATTTCTGTAATTTCAACCAATCACTGACGTCCATTCAGCCGATATACATTAAGTGCCGACTACATAAACAAACGATTCTGAAACAATTAACCCTAACCCTAACCCTAGGGTTAGGGTTAGGGTTAGGGTTAAAGCAAATTTAAAATGAAAAAAGCAAATAAAACGAAGGTATGGAGATTAAATATGCTTTACATCGCTTAATGAGCCAAAGGAGTAAATATAAACAACTGAATACTTGTCAGTGATTGGTTGAAATTATCGAAATAAGACAATTTTTTACATGAAATAAATTCGAATACAAAAATATTTTTCTGTTCTATAACACAAAATAGATAAGTATACGAAGTTTGAAAGTCTTCCCGTACCAAAAAGACTACGTAAAACATTAATGAAAAATGTGGCCCCCGTTTTAAAAAAGATCCGTCTTCTGACTTACAAATTCCTGTCAAACCATCCAACCCATACCAGCATGGAAAGCAGACATTAAATGAAGATGATTCATATATATATATATATCGTAAGTGTGTACATGTGCATAATTATGTGCATGCTTGTATCAGTATCCAAGTTTATATATATATATAT